>NC_135812.1:76172767-76534017 GCF_964213995.1 Mustelus asterias | reverse complement strand
AAAAGAGATAATCAGCCATGAATATCTAAGGAAATAAAGGAGGGTATCAAATTAAAAGAAAATGCATACAAAGTGGCAAAGATTCGTGGGAACTTAGAGGATTGGGAAATCTTTAAAGGTCAGCAGAAAGCCACGAAAAAAAGCTATGAAGAAAGGCAAGATGGATTATGAGAGTAAACTAGCTCAGAATATAAAAACAGATAGCAAAAGTGTCTACAAATATATAAAATGAAAATAAGTGGCAAAAGTAAACATTGGTCCATTAGAGGACGAGAAGGGGGATGTAATAACTGGAAATGAGAAAATGGCTGAGGCATTGAACAGGTATTTTGTGTCGGTCTTCACAGTGGAAGACAAATAACATGAGGTGAGAACCTAGAAACTATCATCAAGAAAGAGGTACTGTTGGGCAAGTTAATGGGGTAACAATAGACAAGTCTCCTGGTCCTGATGGAATGCATTCCAGGGTACTAAAAGAGATGGCGGAAGAAATAGCAAATGCACTAGTGGTAATTTGCCAAAATTCGCTGGACTCTGGGATGGTTCCCGCAGATTGGAAAATAGCAAATGTGACGCCACTGTTTTAAAAAGGAGGTAGACAAAAGGCCGGTTAGCTTAACTTCTGTAGTCGGGAAAATGCTTGAATCGATCATCAAGGAAGAAATAGTGAGACATCTGGATATAAATTGTCCCATTGGTAAGACGCAGCATGGGTTCATAAAGCGCAGGTCACATTTGACTAATTTGGTGGAATTCTTTGAGAACATTACATGTGCAGTGGACAATGGGGAACCTGTGGATGTGGTGTATCTGGATTTCCAGAAGGCATTTGACAAGGTGCCGCACCAAAGACTGCTACATAAGATAAAAGTGCACAGTGTTACGGGTAATGTATTAGCATGGATAGAGGATTGGTTAACTAACAGAAAGCAAAGAGTGGGGGTAAATGGGTGTTTTTCTGGTTGGCGATCAGTGACTAGTGATGTGCCTCAGGGATCAGTGTTGGGACCGCAATTGTTTACGATTTACATAGATGATTTGGAGTTGGGGACCAAGTGTAGTGTGTCAAAATTCACAGATGACACTAAGATGAGTGACAGAGCAGTGTGCAGAGGACGCTGAAAGTCTGCAAAGGAAAATAGATAATCTAAGTGAGTGGGCGAGGGTCTGGCAGATGGAGTACAATGTTGGTAAATGTGAGGTCATCCATTTTGGTAGGAATAACAGCAAAATGGACTATTATTTAAATGGTAAAAAATTGCAACATGCTGCTGTGCAGAGAGACCTGGGTGTCCTTGTGCAGGAATCTCAAGGAGTTGGCTTGCAGGTGTAGCAGATAATTAAGGCAGCAAATGTAATTTTGTCCTTCATTGCTAGAGGGATGGAGTTTAAAAATAGGGAGGTTATGTTGCAGCTGTATAAGGTGCTGGTGAGGCCACACCTGGAGTTCTGTGTACAGTTTTGGTCTCCTTACTTGAGAAAGGATACACTGGCACTGGAGGGGGTGCAGAGGAGATTCACTAGGTTGATTCCAGAGTTGAGAGGATTGGCTTACAAGGAGAGACCGAGTAGACTGGGGCTATGCTCATTGGAATTCAGAAGAATGAGGGGAGATCTTATAGAAACATACATTATGAAGGGAATAGATAAGATAGAAGCAGGGAAGTTGTTTCCACTGGCAGGTGAAACTGGAACTAGGGGGCATAGCCTCAAAATAAGGAGAAGCAGATTTAGGACTGAGTCGAGGAGGAACTTCTTCACACACAGGGTTGTGAATCTGTGGAATTCCCTGCCCAGTGAAGCAGTTGAGGCTACCTCATTGAATGTTTTTAAGGCAAGGATAGATAAATTTTTGAACAGTAAAGCAATTAAGGGTTATGGTGAGCAGGCAGGTAAGTGGAGCTGAGTCCACAAAAAGATCAGCTATGATCTTATTGAATGGCAAAGCAGGCTCGAGGGGCCAGGTGGTCTACTCCTGCTTCTAGTTCTTATGTTCTTATGAATTGTGGGCTTGTTTATCTATCAGCAGGGGTTGTATAATCCTACAATTGCCATGGGGAATGCAGCAGGGAACAATGCCCAAAATATTTGTTCAATTAAAAGGCCTAATGCCTGGATAAATCTGTTTTGAATGCAGAGATCAGGACCTCATTAGCCTCACTGGATCTTAACTGGTGGTTTTTGTAATTCTGGGCACACAAGATCGCTCAACAAGTGCTATTAAACATTTTGAAAATGTAACAAATGAGGTGAAAAAGAAAACCATGGATGTAGTACATTTATATTTTCTAAAAATATTAGGTCAGGTGCCATACACTAAGAAAACAGAATATGATGGCCCATAAGATTGAATGCAATAACCAAGGGCAGTTAGCAACTGCATCAAGTCAATTTTTTTTTAAAAGACTGTAAAAGATTGATGTTATGAGGAATCTAGGTGTCTTAGCACACACAGTTACCATGCAGGTACAGCAAGTAGTACCTTAATCTTTATTGCAAAGGGATAGGAGTGTAAGAGGTAAAAAGTCTTACTGTAATTGTATCAGGCTGTGGCAAGACCATACCTGGCAAACTGGATACAGTTTTGTCCACTTACCAAAGGAAGGATACACTTGCCTTCAGAGTAGCCCAAAGGTTAACTAGACTGGTTCGTGTGATGAGGAGATTGTCCTGGAGAGACGGAGTAAACTAGGCCTAATGAGAGTTTAGAAGTATGGGTGATCTCCTTGAAACAAAATTCTTAAGAGGCTTAATGAGAGAGGTGCTGTGAGGATGCCCCCCACTCCATTTAAGATTGAGATGAGGGAAAATGTCTTCATGCAAAGGATTATGAATCTAAATTCTATAACCCCAGAGAACTGTGGGTGTTCAGTTGTTGAGTATACCCAAGACATGAGACAGAATTTTGGATACAGAGGGAAATAAGGGATGTGGAAATAGGACAGAAAGGTGGAATCGAAGTAGATCAGGCATGATAATCTTGAATGGCTGAGCAGGCTAGAAAGGCTGACTGGCCTGTTCCTGCTCCGGTTTATTATACTTTTATTCAAAAAACTGATCACAGTACTGTCAAGTGTGATCGATACACGTTTAACCTTCTGTGATGGAGAAAATCCCCAAATTGCGTACGAGAATGTCAAACTTTTAAAAAGACATGTGTTTTTTTAAAATGGGCCTCCAATCCCAAAGATAGCGAAGGATGTAAATTCTGTCATTGTCTGAATTGCTCCAGTGGGTGATACCAAGAGAGACAATGGAAGTTACTGTTGCCAGAGAGATAGACCAAAAGCCATACAGAAATTAATTGTCATCTCCTGTGGAGATAACAGAAGCTGACGCAAGCAATGTCCCAGACCAGTTTATGGATTTGCACCTTCCTGGAATGTGCTGCAAAACTTGGTCAGGTTTGCAGGTAACACACACATGCTGAAGCAAGCCAAGTCAGCAAAGCTATAGCTGAAAAGGAAGCCGGACAACTTCCCAGCTAAACTGCAGGATGCTGAATCCTGAAACCAACTATTCAAATGCTAAAGTCAATGTTACCAGAATCATGAATCAACGGTCAATGTTTCACTATCTACTCATGAACAAGTCAAAGTCTGATTTGCACTTTTTTTAATACTTATTTTTGGACTGACTTCTTATTTATAATCTGTGTATGCGTCCAGTGGGATCCCGTAAGGATAGGTGTTGGGGCCCTTACTGTTAGTGGTTTATATTAATGATTTGGACTTTGTTATAACTTTGTTGGATCTCCATTGTCGAGGCAGAGGAGAGCTCCATGAAATACCTCCCCTCAAGCAACACTGTCTTGCAGCATTACTGGAATTTTTATAGATGAAGAATCCAAACGGACTGTTGCTTGGAAAGGAGTGCTTATGAGAGAGTCTAATTGAAATCTTTTGGAAAATGTTTACAAGATTAATTTTAACTGTGCAAATGCAATCTTGTATGCAAGTAATTTTTCCTTTGCTAATAAATGTTTTGATTTATTAAAAATCTCAAAGTGGCATTGAAATCTTTACTTCTGGCTTCAGTGCACATACCACCTTGTAATAAAATGCTAATTGTTGTGAAAGCTTGGACAAGCTTCCCTTTGAGAATTGGGCAGCCTGGCAATACCACTTGCCATATCATAACAGCTACTTGGCCCTTGATTGCACATGCTCTGGGTTTGTTAATTAATCTACTATGCAGTGCCTGTTGCAGATGATTCAAATATTTTACATCTACATCTTTCTCCTCTTCTACCCCTTCCATTACTATGCCAAAGAACTTGACGGTTATCAAGCAAATTATTTTTAAAATAATCGCTGACCATTATATTATCAGTTTCTAGATGGTTTTGCATTATATCTTTGATTAAAGACTCATCTTCCCCACCACCAACAAGCTAATCATCATGCGGTTTTCTCCCCCTCTTTTTAGGCAGGAGACAATTGATAAATGTCTTTATCTCTCGATTTCATTCAATACTGCATGGACATAAATTTGGAATGAGAGATGGGAAGTATTACTTCATACAGAATGAAGGATGCATGAAGAGATCAATTAGACAAACCAAACGCCCTCTCTAAATCTGTATTTTGGCGAAGCTAACTATAGCTTTTTTAAATCCGTCATTGCAATGTTGTACAGAGGTGAATAAGAAATCCATGGTTTTCTTATTCACCTTAGTCAAACAACCATCTTTAGGAAAGGATACTAAACTCAAAAAATGGCAATTGATCCCCTACCTCATGCAAGAGAACATTCACTTTGTTAAATGCCTTCTTTTCTCCCAAATCCAGTTCACTGTCAAAGATTCAGTCATATTGCACTTTCCACATGCAACACATTCTAAGTACTGATGTGAATGCCCCACCTGATTATTTAGAGTGGGGAAGAGAAATAAAGTGATGATAAACACTAGACTAAACAGGGTATCTGTTACTGTTATACCTTGCAACTTTTAATTTGTTTAAAAAAGGGCACAAGACCTGTACACCAAAGAACACAAGCTCAAATCATTCCTGGACACAACTTTTTCCTAAAATTGAGATGAGAATTCAAAAATCTTCTAACATATAATCTCCGTTTTATTATTTAGGTAAAGAGAGCAGATTAACATCCTCTAAGCTGTTGTGTACAATACCTCATAAATGCAAGGAAGATAATGAGAGCAAGGCTCACTCCCCAGCCAGCAACGGCAAAGGCTTGTGGCATCGTCAGTGCACCAGTGCCAACGATCAAATTAAACATATACACAAGACCCACCTACAAATGAAGCAGAAAGAACATCACATATTAGAGAGCCATTATATTCTATTTGCAACTTAATATTTCCTGGTAGCTCAATAGCGAAGCATATTAGATTCAATCACAATTCAATGTCTTTCATTCCATAAACTCTAATGATCCAAGACAAATCTGCAGTATTCCAAGGCAAAGGATCATTTCATTAGCATCAGGAAGCAAATCCATAGCCTCATTAATCCCAGCAAATGTACAGCACAGAAAATTAGCATTTGACCTATCAAGCCCATGTTAGGCACAGGTTATTCAGCCTAATGCCACTTGAAGCTCCTGCAGGCCTGGAGGTTACAGCACATCAAGCATATATCCAAGTTATTTTTTTAAAATGTGATGAGGGTTTCTTCATCTATCACTTTTTCAGACAATGAGTTCTAGACCTCCACTGTCTTCTAGTTCAATGTGCATCTTAAATTCCCCTGCTAATTATTTTATATCCATGGCAAGGTAACTGGAGAAAATGGTAGAGAAGCAGCTGCCAGCAAAGCCACACCTAGCTGTAGAAAGCAGGCTCTCCCAAAACCAAGTTGTTGCTGAAAGGCTGCTGTTTAAAATCACAACTTGAGCAGAGAAGAATTTCTACGATGAACACTGAAGGCAGCTTTCCCAAACCTGCAAAACAACCTGTCGAGATGGTAACTACATGCTGGATTTAGCCCATGGGCTGGTATTATATTGGATGTTGCCTGGGGAACATAGAGTTCAGGAAACATAGGTAGTTGGGAACAAGGAGCAACTTCATGAGATACTGCATGTGTACAGTCATTAGTGCAGTTAGGTGTACTGCTGTAGTGTATTTATTTTTGTTTTCATTTGTGGGACATGGGCATCACTGGCTGGCCAGCATTTATTGCCCATCCCTAGTTGCCCTTAAGGTGGCAGTGAGCTGCTGCCTTGAATCGCTGTGGGTTGACCCACACTGTTAGGGAGGGAATTCCAGGATTTTGACCCAGCAACTGTGAAGGAACAGCGATATATTTCCTAGTCAGGATGGCGAGTGGGTTTGGAGGGGAACTTGCAAGTGATGGTGTTCCCATGTATCTGCTGCCTTGTCCTTCTAGATGGACGTGGCCGTGGGTTTGGAAGATGCTGTCTCTTTGATGAATTGCTGCAGTGCCTCTTGTAGATAGTACACAATGCTGCTACTGAGCATCAGTGGTGGAGGGAGTGGATGTGGTGCCAATCAAGTGGGCTGCTTTGTCCTGGATGGTGTCAAGCTTAGAGAGTGTTGTTGGATCTGCACCCGTCCAGGCAAGTGGGAAGTATTCCATCACACTCGATTTGATCATTTGGATTGTAAATAGATTTATAATCGTGTATTTTCTTTTATTCTTTATTAATTGATCACACTGTTGATCTCTGGTTTGTACATCTTTCTCACATTATACAATACTAAGACCTAGTGTTCCTAGTTACCCTTCTGGGTTTTGGGATCTCTTGCATTTAACAGCAGCGGGGTTCTTCCATCTTTCCAAATGGAGCCTTTCACTCAGATCTTCACAGCCAATGAAGTACTTTCAACATGAAGTGTGAACTGTTTAATGCAAGAATAATCTGACTCATAGAACAGTACAGCACAGAACAGGCCCTTTGGCCCACAATGTTGTGCCGAGCTTTATCTGAAACCAAGATCAAGCTATCCCACTCCCTATCATCCTGGTGTGCTCCATGTGCCTATCCAATAACCGCTTAAATGTTTCTAAAGTGTCTGACTCCACTATCACTGCAGGCAGTCCATTCCACACCCCAACCACTCTGCGTAAAGAACCTACCTCTGATGTCCTTCCTGTATCTCCCACCACGAACCCTATAGTTATGCCCCCTTGTAATAGCTCCATCCACCCAAGGAAATAGTCTTTGAACGTTCACTCTATCTATCCCCTTCATCATTTTATACACCTCTATTAAGTCTCCCCTCAGCCTCCTCCGCTCCAGAGAGAACAGCCCTAGCTCCCTCAACTTTTCCTCATAAGACCTACCCTCCAAACCAGGCAGCATCCTGGTAAATCTCCTCTGCACTCTTTCCAGCGCTTCCATATCCTTCTTATAGTGAGGTGACCAGAACTGCACACAATATTCCAAATGTGGTCTCACCAAGGGCCTGTACAGTTGCAGCATAACCCCACGGCTCTTAAACTCCAACCCCCTGTTAACAAAAGCTAACACACTATAGGCCTTCTTCACAGCTCTATCCACTTGAGTGGCAACCTTTAGAGATCTGTGGATATGGACCCCAAGATCTCTCTGTTCCTCCACAGTCTTCAGAACCCTACCTTTGACCCTGTAATCCACATTTAAATTAGTCCTACCAAAAATGAATCACCTCACATTTATCAGAGTTAAACTCCATTTGCCATTTTTCAGCCCAGCTTTGCATCCTATCTATGTCTCTTTGCAGCCTACAACAGCCCTCCACCTCATCCACTACTCCACCAATCTTGGTGTCATCAGCAAATTTACTGTTCCACCCTTCAGCCCCCTCCTCCAAGTCATTAATAAAAATCACAAAGAGCAGAGGACCAAGCACTGATCGCTGTGGCACTCCGCTAGCAACCTGCCTCCAGTCCGAAAATTTTCCATCCACCACCACCCTCTGTCTTCGATCAGATAGCCACTTACCTATCCAATCGGCCAACTTTCCCTCTATCCCACACCTCCTTACTTTCATCATAAGCCGACCATGGTGGACCTTATCAAACGCCTTACTCAATGAAGGTTTTCCTATTATTCATTCATGGGATGTGAGCACACTGGATAAGCCAACATTTATATTAGTGCCCATCCCTAATTGATCGAGGCGATGTTGCCTTCTTGAATTGCTACAGTCCACGTGAGCTAGGTACATCCACAATTTAGGGTAGGCCTAGTGATATTAGCACTCAACTATTAATCCAGAAACTCATCTAATGTTCTGGGGACCCAAGTTCAAACTCTGCTTTGTCAAAACTAATTTCTGCATTTGCCCCACCCCACCACCAGTAACTTAGCAAAAATACTCACATATGGGGAGTACAACTCCCCCGTTTCCGTAATCCCATCTGGCATTTTTAGCTCCTATAGCAGCAGTTTGCAACAATCTGATGATGAATCTGGATTAAAAGAGAGTATCCTAATTAAAAAACAAAAGATCACAGTAAATTTGCAAACATTTCCAAAAGAAAATGTAATAATTTGTACATCATTAAAAATTACAATGATCTTGATAACTATACTGTTGAATAGAAAACTTGGATCAGTTTTTCCATACATATTTCTTGCGACTCTTGTAAATGTCATAATACAGCAGATTTAAGAAACCAATGGCAAATCATCTCAGAGGTTACAATCCGAAACCATGATCTTATTGAATGGCAAAGCAGGCTTGAAAGGTTAAAGATGGCCTACTCCTGCTCCTAATTCACTTGTTCATATGAATCTCAGCCAATCCAACTGTTGAGTTATGTAGTAGAAATTGAACATTTGACCATAAATAACTTCCAAGATTTGCTCAATTTCTGGAGGCAATACTGTATTGAAGATTTACATAATGAAGATGGTTGTGATTGTAAGAATGGAAAGATGAGCAGGAAGGGGTGGGGGATGCAGTGGTCAATATATAGCTCTGGAGACTCATTGGTGGTGTGAAGCAAGGGACAGCAACCATTGTTCAAGTTGCATTGGTTGTCTTCAGGTCTTTGAATCATGTAGGTTTACACTGGATTATCAGTTGCGTGCTAAGACCATTAGGCCTATCCTAAATTGTGGGTGTACCTACCTCACATGGATTGTACATTTCAAGGAGGCAACTCAGTATCACTTCAATCAATGAGGGATGGGCACTAAAATAAATGTTGGCTTATCCAGTGTGCCCACATCCCACAAATAAATAACAGGAAAACCTTACTGAGTCAGATTATTCTTGCATCAACCAGGTCAGGTGTTGGAAAAGAACGGGATGATAGTTGAAACAGAAACCATTGCATGTAAAACGGATTCAGAGAAGTATTTGAAGCCACGAGCATATGAAACACGAGGAGAGGGAAAGGTGATCAGGTCTGTCCGAATTAAATATAGCCCAATGTTGAACCATCATGTGCTACATTCTGATAGAGGCGAAAGGGAAAAAAATTGACCAATTCAAGAGTGAATCTTTGAATTGAGCAAAGGAACAATGATTTCACAATATAGCACCCCCGGCCTCTGCCACCCCCCCCCCTCTCTCTCCCTCCCTCCCTCCTCGCCTCTCTCTCCCCCTCCCCCCTCACCTCTCTCCCCCTCCCCCTCGCTCTCTCTCTCCCCCCTCATCCCCGGCCTCTCTCTCTCTCTCTCTCTCACACACACTCACACTCCCTCCCTCCTCACCCCCGGCCTCTCTCTCTCTCTCTCTCCCTCCCCCCTCCCCCCCCCCCCTCACCCCCGGCCTCTCTCTCTCCCTCCCCCCCCCCCCCCTCACCCCCGGCCTCTCTCTCTCTCCCCCCCCCTCACCCCCAGCCCCCCCCCCCCCCTCCTCTCTCTCACCCCCCTCACCCCCGGCCTCTCTCTCTCTCTCCCCCCCCTCACCCCCGGCCCCCCTCTCTCTCTCCCCCCTCACCCCCGGCCTCTCTCTCTCTCTCTCTCTCTCTCTCTCCCCCCCCCCCCCCTCACCCCCGGCCTCTCTCTCTCTCTCCCCCCCCTCACCCCCGGCCTCTCTCTCTCTCTCCCCCCCCTCACCCCCGGCCTCTCTCTCTCTCTCTCCCCCCCCCTCACCCCCGGCCTCTCTCTCTCTCTCCCCCCCCTCACCCCCGGCCTCTCTCTCTCTCTCTCCCCCCTCACCCCCGGCCTCTCTCTCTCTCTCCCCCCTCACCCCCGGCCTCTCTCTCTCTCCCCCCCTCACCCCCGGCCTCTCTCTCTCTCTCTCTCCCCCCTCACCCCCGGCCTCTCTCTCTCTCCCCCCCCTCACCCCCTCTCTCCCCCCTCACCCCCGGCCTCTCTCTCTCTCTCTCCCCCCTCACTCCCGGCCTCTCTCTCTCTCTCTCCCCCCTCACCCCCGGCCTCTCTCTCTCTCTCTCTCTCTCTCTCACCCCCGGCCTCTCTCTCTCTCTCCTCCTCACCCCCGGCCTCTCTCTCTCTCCCCCCCCCTCACCCCCGGCCTCTCTCTCTCTCTCCCCCCTCACCCCCCGGCCTCTATCTCTCGCTCTCCCCCCGGCCTCTCTCTCTCTCTCTCCCCCCTCACCCCCCCGGCCTCTCTCTCTCTCTCTTCCGCCCTCACCCCCCGGCCTCTCTCTCTCTCTCTCCCCCCTCACCCCCGGCCTCTCTCTCTCTCTCTCTCTCTCTCTCTCTCTCCCCCCCGGCCTCTCTCTCTCTCTCTCCCCCCTCACCCCCGGCCTCTCTCTCTCTCTCCCCCCTCACCCCCGGCCTCTCTCTCTCTCTCTCCCCCCTCACCCCCGGCCTCTCTCTCTTCTCTCCACCCCCCCCTCACCCCCAGCCTCTCTCTCTTCTCTCTCCCCCCCCCCCCCCCCCCCTCACCCCGGCCTCTCTCTCTTCTCTCCCCCCCCTCACCCCCGGCCTCTCTCTCTTCTCTTCCCCCCCCCTCACGCCCGGCCTCTCTCTCTTCTCTCCCCCCTCACCTCCGGCCTCTCTCTCTTCTCTCTCCCCCCGGCCTCTCTCTCTCTCCCCCCTCACCCACCGGCCTCTCCCCCCGCACCCCCCGGCCTCACTCTCTCTCTCCCCCCTCACCCCCCGGCTTCTCTCTCTCTCTCTCTCTCCCCCCGGCCTCTCTCTCTCTCTCTTCCCCCTCACCCCCCGGCCTCTCTCTCTCTCTCTCTCTCTCCCCCCCCCTCACCCCCCGGCCTCTCTCTCTCTCCCCCCTCACCCCCCGGCCGCTCTCTCTCTCTCCCCCCTCACCCCCTGGCCTCTCTCTCTCTCTCTCCCCCCTCACCCCCCGGCCTCTCTCTCTCTCTCTCTCTCTCCCCCCTCACCCCCCGGCCTCTCTCTCTCTCTCTCTCCCCCCTCACCCCTCGGCCTCTCTCTCTCTCTCCCCCCTCACCCCCCGGCCTCTCTCTCTCTCTCTCTCTCCCCCCTCAACCCCCGGCCTCTCTCTCCCCCCCCTCACCCCCGGCCTCTCTCTCTCTCCCCCCTCACCCCCCGGCCTCTCTCTCTCTCTCTCTTCCCCCCCCCCTCACCCCCCGGCCTCTCTCTCTCTCTCTCTCCCCACGGCCTCTCTCTCTCTCCCCTCACCCCCGGCCTCTCTCTCTCTCTCCCCCTCACCCCCCGGCCCCTCTCTCTCTCACCCCCCTCACCCCCCGGCCCCTCTCTCTCTCTCTCTCCCCCCTCACCCCCCGGCCCCTCTCTCTCTCCCCCTCACCCCCCGGCCCCTCCCTCTCTCTCCCCCCTCACCCCCGGCCCCTCTCTCTCTCTCTCTCTCTCTCTCCCCCCGGCCTCTCTCTCTCTCTCTCCCCCCGGCCTCTCTCTCTCCCCCCGGCCTCTCTCTCTCTCTCTCTCCCCCCCCCGGCCTCTCTCTCTCTCTCCCCCACCCCCCGGCCTCTCTCTCTCTCTCTCCCCCCCCCCGGCCTCTCTCTCTCTCTCTCTCTCCCCCCCCGGCCTCTCTCTCTCTCTCTCTCTCCCCCCTCACCCCTCGGCATCTCTCTCTCTCTCTCCCCCCTCACCCCCCGGCCTCTCTCTCTCTCTCTCCCCCCTCACCCCCCGGCATCTCTCTCTCTCTCCCCCCTCACCCCCCGGCATCTCTCTCTCTCTCCCCCCTCACCCCCCGGTCTCTCTCTCTCTCTCTCTCTCCCCCCCCTCACCCCCCGGTCTCTCTCTCTCTCTCCCCCCTCACCCCCCGGTCTCTCTCTCTCTCTCTCTCTCTCTCCCCCCTCACCCCCCGGTCTCTCTCTCTCTCTCTCCCCCTCACCCCCAGGTCTCTCTCTCTCTCTCTCCCCCCCTCACCCCCCGGTCTCTCTCTCTCTCTCCCCCCTCACCCCCGGTCTCTCTCTCTCCCCCCTCACCCCCCCGGTCTCTCTCTCTCTCTCTCTCTCTCCCCCCTCACCCCCCGGTCTCTCTCTCTCTCTCCCCCCTCACCCCCCGGTCTCTCTCTCTCTCTCTCTCCCCCCTCACCCCCCCGGTCTCTCTCTCTCTCTCTCTCTCTCTCTCTCTCCCCTCACCCCCCGGTCTCTCTCTCTCTCTCTCTCCCCCCCCTCACCCCCCGGTCTCTCTCTCTCTCTCTCTCCCCCCTCACCCCCTCTCTCTCTCTCTCTCTCCCCCCTCACCCCCCGGTCTCTCTCTCTCTCTCTCTCTCTCTCTCCCCCCTCACCCCCCGGTCTCTCTCTCTCTCTCTCTCTCCCCCTCACCCCCGGTCTCTCTCTCTCTCTCTCCCTCACCCCCCGGTCTCTCTCTCTCTCTCTCTCTCCCCTCACCCCCCGGTCTCTCTCTCTCTCTCTCTCCCCCCGGCCTCTCTCTCTCTCTCCCCCCCCCCCCGGCCTCTCTCTCTCTCTCTCTCCCCCCCCCCGGCCTCTCTCTCTCTCTCTCCCCCCCCCGGCCTCTCTCTCTCTCTCTCCCCCCCCCGGCCTCTCTCTCTCTCTCTCTCCCCCCTCACCCCCCGGCATCTCTCTCTCTCTCCCCCCTCACCCCCCGGCCTCTCTCTCTCTCTCTCTCTCCCCCCTCACCCCCCGGCATCTCTCTCTCTCTCCCCCCTCACCCCCCGGCATCTCTCTCTCTCTCCCCCTCACCCCCCGGTCTCTCTCTCTCTCTCTCTCCCCCCCCTCACCCCCCGGTCTCTCTCTCTCTCTCTCCCCCCTAACCCCCCGGTCTCTCTCTCTCTCTCTCTCTCCCCCCTCACCCCCCGGTCTCTGTCTCTCTCTCTCTCTCCCCCCTCACCCCCCGGTCTCTCTCTCTCTCTCTCTCTCTCCCCCCTCACCCCCAGGTCTCTCTCTCTCTCTCTCCCCCCCTCACCCCCCGGTCTCTCTCTCTCCCCCCTCACCCCCCGGTCTCTCTCTCTCCCCCCTCACCCCCCGGTCTCTCTCTCTCTCTCTCTCCCCCCTCACCCCCCGGTCTCTCTCTCTCTCTCCCCCCTCACCCCCCGGTCTCTCTCTCTCTCTCTCTCTCCCCCCTCACCCCCCGGTCTCTCTCTCTCTCTCTCCCCTCACCCCCCCGGTCTCTCTCTCTCTCTCTCTCTCTTCCCCTCACCCCCCGGTCTCTCTCTCTCTCTCTCTCCCCCCCTCACCCCCCGGTCTCTCTCTCTCTCTCTCTCTCTCCCCCCCCTCACCCCCCTCTCTCTCTCCCCCCCCTCACCCCCCTCTCTCTCTCTCTCTCTCCCCCCTCACCCCCCGGTCTCTCTCTCTCTCTCTCTCTCTCTCCCCCTCACCCCCCGGTCTCTCTCTCTCTCTCTCTCTCTCCCCCTCACCCCCCGGTCTCTCTCTCTCTCTCTCTCTCTCTCCCCCCTCACCCCCCGGTCTCTCTCTCTCTCTCTCTCTCTCCCCCCTCACCCCCCGGTCTCTCTCTCTCTCCCCCCTCACCCCCGGTCTCTCTCTCTCTCCCCCTCACCCCCCGGTCTCTCTCTCTCTCTCTCTCTCTCTCTCCCCCCTCACCCCCCGGTCTCTCTCTCTCTCCCCCCTCACCCCCCGGTCTCTCTCTCTCTCTCTCCCCCCTCACCCCCCGGTCTCTCTCTCTCTCTCTCTCTCTCCCCCCTCACCCCCCGGTCTCTCTCTCTCTCTCTCCCCCCTCACCCCCCGGCCTCTCTCTCTCTCTCTCTCCCCCCTCACCCCCCGGCCTCTCTCTCTCTCTCTCTCCCCCCTCACCCCCCGGCCTCTCTCTCTCTCCCCCCCTCACCCCCCCCGGCCTCTCTCTCTCTCCCCCCTCACCCCCCCCGGCCTCTCTCTCTCTCCCCCCTCACCCCCCCCGGCCTCTCTCTCTCTCCCCCCTCACCCCCCCCGGCCTCTCTCTCTCTCTCTCTCTCTCTCTCCCCCCTCACCCCCCGGCCTCTCTCTCTCTCCCCCCTCACCCCCGGCCTCTCTCTCTCTCCCCCCTCACCCCCCGGCCTCTCTCTCTCTCTCTCTCTCCCCCCTCACCCCCCGGCCTCTCTCTCTCTCCCCCCTCACCCCCCGGCCTCTCTCTCTCTCTCTCTCTCTCTCTCCCCCCTCACCCCCCGGCCTCTCTCTCTCTCCCCCCCCTCACCCCCCGGCCTCTCTCTCTCTCTCTCTCCCCCCCTCACCCCCCGGCCTCTCTCTCTCTCTCTCCCCCCCCCCTCACCCCCCGGCCTCTCTCTCTCTCTCTCCCCCCCCTCACCCCCCGGCCTCTCTCTCTCTCCCCCCTCACCCCCCCGGCCTCTCTCTCTCTCCCCCCTCACCCCCCCCGGCCTCTCTCTCTCTCTCTCTCTCCCCCCCTCACCCCCCGGCCTCTCTCTCTCTCCCCCCCCCTCACCCCCCGGCCTCTCTCTCTCTCTCTCTCCCCCCCCCCTCACCCCCCGGCCTCTCTCTCTCTCTCTCTCCCCCCCCCCTCACCCCCCGGCCTCTCTCTCTCTCTCTCTCCCCCCCCCCTCACCCCCCGGCCTCTCTCTCTCTCTCTCCCCCCCCCTCACCCCCCGGCCTCTCTCTCTCTCCCCCCCCCCTCACCCCCCGGCCTCTCTCTCTCTCCCCCCCCCCTCACCCCCCGGCCTCTCTCTCTCTCTCTCTCCCCCCCCCCTCACCCCCCGGCCTCTCTCTCTCTCTCTCCCCCCCCTCTCTCTCTCCTCACCCCCCCCGGCCTCTCTCTCTCTCTCCCCCCCCCCTCACCCCCCCCGGCCTCTCTCTCTCTCCCCCCCTCACCCCCCCCGGCCTCTCTCTCTCTCCCCCCTCACCCCCCCCGGCCTCTCTCTCTCCCCCCTCACCCCCCCCGGCCTCTCTCTCTCTCCCCCCTCACCCCCCCCGGCCTCTCTCTCTCTCCCCCCTCACCCCCCCCGGCCTCTCTCTCTCTCCCCCCTCACCCCCCCGGCCTCTCTCTCTCTCCCCCTCACCCCCCCCGGCCTCTCTCTCTCCCCCCTCACCCCCCCCGGCCTCTCTCTCTCTCCCCCCTCACCCCCCCCGGCCTCTCTCTCTCTCCCCCCTCACCCCCCCCGGCCTCTCTCTCTCTCCCCCCTCACCCCCCCGGCCTCTCTCTCTCTCCCCCCTCACCCCCCCGGCCTCTCTCTCTCTCCCCCCTCACCCCCCCCGGCCTCTCTCTCTCTCCCCCCTCACCCCCCCCGGCCTCTCTCTCTCTCCCCCCTCACCCCCCCCGGCCTCTCTCTCTCTCCCCCCTCACCCCCCCCGGCCTCTCTCTCTCTCCCCCCTCACCCCCCCCGGCCTCTCTCTCTCTCCCCCCTCACCCCCCCCGGCCTCTCTCTCTCTCCCCCCTCACCCCCCCCCGGCCTCTCTCTCTCTCCCCCCTCACCCCCCCCGGCCTCTCTCTCTCTCCCCCCTCACCCCCCCCGGCCTCTCTCTCTCTCCCCCCTCACCCCCCCCGGCCTCTCTCTCTCTCCCCCCTCACCCCCCCCCGGCCTCTCTCTCTCTCCCCCCTCACCCCCCCCGGCCTCTCTCTCTCTCCCCCCTCACCCCCCCGGCCTCTCTCTCTCTCCCCCCTCACCCCCCCCGGCCTCTCTCTCTCTCCCCCCTCACCCCCCCGGCCTCTCTCTCTCTCCCCCCTCACCCCCCCGGCCTCTCTCTCTCTCCCCCCCCGGCCTCCCTCTCTCCCCCCCCTCACCCCCCGGCCTCCCTCTCTCTCCCCCCTCACCCCCCCGGCCTCTCGCTCCCCCCCGCTCCCCCCCGCCCCCCCCGCCTCACCCCCGCCCCCCCCCGCCTCACCCCCGCCCCCCCCCGCCTCACCCCCGCCCCCCCCCGCCTCACCCCCGCCCCCCCCCGCCTCACCCCCGCCTCACCCCCGCCTCACCCCCGCTCCCCCCCCGCCCCCCCCCGCCTCACCCCCGCTCCCCCCCGCCCCCCCCCGCCTCACCCCCGCTCCCCCCCGCCCCCCCCGCCTCAACCCCCGCTCCCCCCCGCCCCCCCCCGCCCCCCCCGCCTCACCCCCGCTCCCCCCGCCCGCCCCCCCCCGCCTCACCCCCGCTCCCCCCCACCCCCGCTCCCCCCCGCCCCCCCCCCGCCCCCCCCCGCTCCCCCCCGCCCCCCCCCCGCTCCCCCCCGCCCCCCCCCGCCTCACCCCCGCTCCCCCCGCCTCACCCCCGCTCCCCCCCGCCCCCCCCCGCCTCACCCCCGCTCCCCCCCGCCCCCCCCCGCCTCACCCCCGCTCCCCCCCGCCTCACCCCCGCCTCACCCCCGCTCCCCCCCGCCCCCCCCCGCCTCACCCCCGCTCCCCCCCGCCCCCCCCGCCTCACCCCCGCTCCCCCCCGCCTCACCCCCGCTCCCCCCCGCCCCCCCCGCCTCACCCCCGCTCCCCCCCGCCTCACCCCGCTCCCCCCGCCTCACCCCCGCTCCCCCCGCCTCACCCCCGCTCCCCCCCGCCTCACCCCCGCTCCCCCCGCCTCACCCCCGCTCCCCCTCACCTGTCTCTCAGTCAGGGGGTGTTGGTTGTTGTTGTGAGGGGGCGGGTGGCGGTTGTGTCGCGCTCCCGCTCGCACCCTCTGTTCTTGCTGACGTTGCTGCTCGCGCTACCGGTCACGGGACCCGGATTTTAAACGCGCGCGCAGCTGCAAGGGTCTTGCGCAGGCGCCATACCAGTTCCCGGCGCAACGACGTCACCAGATGCCGGCAGGAGCACATGACGTACCCAAGGCGCTGGGCAGAGATTTCAAAATCAGGGACAATGTACAGATATAGTATCAGCATGGACACAGAAATACATACCATCACATTATTTGTGCATAAATATGTATTATAGTATGGAGATGCCGGTGTTGGACTGGGGTGGGCACAGTAAGACGTCTCACAACACCAGGTTAGAGTCCAACAGTTTTATTTGGAATCACGAGCTTTCGGAGCGCTGCTCCTTCATCAGGTGATTTTATTTTGTATTCAACGAAGTAGCAGCGATCCGAAAGCTCGTGATTCCAAATAAACCTGTTGGACTTTAACCTGGTGTTGTGAGACTTCTTTATTATAATAGATCTGAGTTTTCCTGTAGATGATAACATGGACTTTGTGGCAATAGTGACGATTATACTGCCAGCATTCACTGTCAGCAACCTCTGAAATCCACATATGTGCAGTTAAATGTGGAAATCCAGAAGTTAATGTTAGTGATCATACACCTGTCATAAAGCAATATTGAGGTGGCACAGTGGTTAGCACTGCTGCTTCACAGCGCCAGAGACCCGGGTTCAATTCCTGGCTTGGGTCACTGTCTGTATGGAGTCTGCACGTTCTCCCTGTGTCTGTGTGGGTTTCCTCCCACATTCTGAAAGATGTGCTGGTTAGGTGCATTGACTCGAACAGGCGCCGGACTGTGGCGACTAGGGGAATTTCACAGTGACTTCATTGGAATGTTAATGTAAGCCTTACTTGTGACTAATAAATAAACTTTAGGTTACACCAGACTTCAATCAATCATTGAAAAACTTATGTTAAAATCCCCAAAAGTTGCAACTTTGTAATGATGTGAATTGATTATTTGACAGCATATTAATTTATAATCCTGCTGAATGATCTCTCCAGCCCTGGAAAATGTATTTTATATTTGTGTAACGTCATTTTCTTTCCATGCTGATATAAACTTTAAGATTTTTAATATATTTTTAACGTTTATGCTTTTCAGCTTCTAATTTGTATGTCTCAATCATTAATTTTGCTTTCTGTAAAATTTGTAAAAAGTGAAGGCCAGAATTTGAGTATTGGAACAGGAAGGTTTTACTGCAATTGTATAGGGTGTCAGTGAGGCCACACCTCGAGTATTGTGTGCAGTTTTGGTGTCCTTATCTGAGGAATGATGTTCTTGCTATAAAGGGAGTGTAGCAAAGGTTTACCAGGCTGATTCCTGGGATAGCAATTCTGTCATATGGGCAAAGACTTGGTTTGGATTACATTCATTGGAGTTTAGAAGAGTGAGAGGGGCTCTCATAAAAACATATACCATTCTAACATGATTAGACAGGGTAGATTTAGAAATAACATTCTCAATGATGGGGGAGTCCAGAACTTGGAGTAAATAGTTTGAGAATAAGGGTAAAAGTTTATGGATTGAGGTGAGGAGAAATTTCTTCACCCAGAGAGTGGTGAATCTGTGGAATTCACTACCAAAATAAAGTAGCTGAGGCCAAAATGTTGTATGATTTCAAGAAGAAATTAGATATAGCTCTTGGGGCTAAAAGGGATCAAGGGATGGGGAGGGGGGAGGCGGGATTACGGTATTAAATTTGATGATCAGCTGTGATCATAATGAATGGCAGAGCAGGTTCGAAGGTCTCAATGGCCTACTCCTGTTTCTATTTTCTATATATGTTTCTAGTGCATTTTACTTCTTTATTTGCTGTCTATGTGAATATTTCAATGCCATTGGTTACTTATCCTGCTTGAGAAATCACTATTGTTGGGCAGCTGGAGATCCTCTTGACATGGCATCAGAATGAAAATTACATCAGGAAAGGTGAATTCCGCATCACCCAGATTGCTTGATCTTTGTTGCTTCAAGGTCAGTGGCGAGTGGCACTTGGCTCCATGCCGCAAAATCTAAGACACGATGTTTTGCCTCTATCTGTGAGGATATCAGCAGATTATTTTTTATCATTTAATGACTTCTTAATTTTTCTTTTTGTACCCTGGTTCTTGCCCTAAAATTCAATTGCCTCAACTTACGGAGATGTAGATCTGCCACTTTTCTTTTCCAGCTCAACAGTGCCTACAGATCTCCTTGTAGTAAATTTCTTCCTTGAACCTGGCCTCAAGCAATTCTTCTCACTGTCTACACAATATTTTTCATTTACATAAGACCAATGATATCCATTCACTTGGGATCATGTTTCTGAGATTTAATAATATGGTGTCCACTCAGATTATTCTTCCCACTCTTGGTAAATGTTATTTGAAGATTGGATCTCCTGTGGCTTAGTATCTTCCTGCTGTTGTTTACCAGCAGTTATCGTATGAGAAATTCTGAAAGCTACAATGCCAATGAAGAAAGTGTGCACGGCCAAATCACAGTAATGATAGAATTAAGATGGAGTGAGAATTGCAGTAAAAGGCCAGTTCTCAGCATAGAGAGGATGTCAACAGGAGAAAGAACCAGTCAGTCAATTCCAGATAATCTGCTTTAGTGTTGATGGCTGAGGGATAAATATTGACGGGACATTTGGAAAATTAATCTGCTCTTCTTCAATTCATAATATCTGCGAGGGCAGACAGGACCTCGGTTTGACCTCTCCTTGAAAAGAGCGTACCTAGATAATACTGCTCTCCCTAAGTACGACACAAGGCTGTTCACCTCAATTTTTGTGCTTAAATTCATGGAGTAGGATTTAAACCCGCACCCTCCTGATTCAGAAATGAGAGTGGTATCCACTGCGTCAAGGTTGACCACGAACGTTGGACTAAACTTCCTCCATGTCGATGAATCTCCATCTATACCAAAAAGAGTGACAGGGGAAATGGTGCCTCCGGGTACCCATAATGCACCGCGCCAATGAAAGCACTGTATTCTATCAGCAGAATGGGCGCGCATGCTCAGACGCGCTGTGAGGAACATACACTGTGTACACAGCAGCAATCCCGGAGCTTAATTCACAAAAACCGCCCAGCATCAGAAACCTTTTATTTTGCACAAGCTAATACAACTATCACTGCTGTTAATCTGATCAGATCTGTGCATTCCAGACTCTAAATCAGGATTCCTTGGAAGCAGATGTCCCTCCAGCAACCCCTACCCCAGTGTCAGGTACAATGATGGTGGTTCCCACTGTTGGGGGAATCTGCAGAAGGAAATCTCTGCACTCTTGCAGTCAGACGTAGCACAAAGCAAAATGGCTGTGATTGTTGGAGGCCAATCATGTCAGTCCCAGACAATCCTCAGCGTAGTCTCTTTTCGGTCTAACCATCTTCAGCTGCTTCATCAATGACCATACCTCCATCAGAATCACAGAATTATTACAGCATAGAAGGAGGCCATTCAGCCCATCATGTCTGCACCAGCTCTCTGAACAACTCACCTTGTTCCATTCCTCTGCTATCTCCCCATAATGTGGAGATGCCGGCATTGGACTGGGGTGGGCACAGTAAGAAGTCTCACAACACCAGGTCAAAGTCCAACAGGTTTATTTGGAATCACGAGCTTTCGGAGCGCTGTTCCTTCATCAGGTGAGTGGATTCCAAATCGTGATTCCAAATAAATCTGTTGGACTTTAACCTGGTGTTGTGAGACTTCTGCTCCCCACAACATTGCACATTCTTCATTTTGAGATAATCATTTCCCTCTTTAATGCCTCGATTGAACCTGCCTCCATCACACTTTCCAGCAGCATGTTCCAGGTCTCAACCTGCATGAAGTTCCTCATGTCTCCTTTGCTTCTTTTGCCACTTGCCTTAAATCCTTGCCTATGATTTCTCAAACTTAATTAATCCCTTTCCACTCTTCAGAAGATCAGAAATGGGGATGTTCACTGATGATTGCACATGTTAGTACCATTCACAACATCAGTTACTGAACCAGTCACTGTATTTGCATGGCTAATGCAGTTCAATTTCTGGTCAATGGTAACCCTCAGGATGTTGATAATGGGGTCTTGAACAATAGTAATACCATTGACTGTCCAGAATAGATAGATTCTCTCTTGTTGGAGATGATCATTGTCTGGCAGTTATGTGACACGAATGTCACTTATCAGTCCAAACCTCAATGTTGTCCAGGCCTGGCTGCAAGTGGGCTTATCACAAGGGAACACCACCACCTACAAATTCCCCTCCAAGACACACACTATCCTGAGCTGGAAGTATATCACTGTTATTTCACTATCATTGGGTCAAAATCCTGAACTCTCTTATAGCACTGTGGGTCGACCTACACTACATGGATTGCAGCGGTTCAGCAAGGTAACTCATTACCACCTTTTCAAGGGAAATTAGGCATCGTCAGTGAAGCCCATTTCCCAAGAATAAAAAAAGGTACAGATGTCCTGGGCATCCCATTAGGATAGTGTAATGACTGACTGGCCGTGAGGATACTCCATTGTTCCAGCTAACATCTGATGTTGGCACAAATCCTTCTGTTAATCTGAGATTAACTTTGATGGAACTCAAAACAAATTCTAAGATTATTCCCAAATTAATTCCAAATGATCTTTCAATCTGTTTACCTCCCTTCTTGTCCACTCCTTCCAGATGGACCAGTGATTTACTTGTACTTAATTCAATTTAGCATTTATAATGTGCTCACTGCTTATGATGTAGTTTTCTCTTATGGTGTGGGGAGACCAAACGGAGACTGTGTGACTGCTTCACTAAACGCCTCCATTCAGTCCGCAAGCATAACCCCCAAGCTTCGAGTTGCCTGCCACTTCAATTCTTGTCCTTGCTCCCAACTCTGACTTTTCTGTCCTCACCTTCCTATAATCTTCCATTGAAGATCAACACAAACTCGAGGAACAGTATCTTGTCTTTCAATTAGACACTTTACAACTTTCACAGTTTTAGATTGTGACCTCTGTCCCCATTTTGTTTCATGTTTCTTTACTGCTTCTATTTCCTTTACTTTGCTTTGGACACCTTTAGACATATGTTTTGTGTCTTTACTTATCTCATTCCCTCTACTTTTGGCTTTTGCCCCATAAAATCTTTTGCTCCTGCGCTCCACACTACCATACACTTTCCCTTGTGTCCTTCTTCCCACCCACTTCCTTTCACTTGCTCAGAACATTACATTTTTAACTTTACACAGTCCTGATAAAAGGTCACAGATCTGATGCGTTAATTCTGCTTCTCTTTCCATAGATGTTGCCAGACCTGCAGAGTAGTTCCAGCATTTTCTGTTTTTATTTCATGTTTCCAGCATCCATTTGCATTTGTTTCAGTTCCTGAATCTAGTTTTGCGACATCTCATGATTGCTTCCCTTTCAACACTTTTCTGATCCTCCACTTATTGCTCAAGAAAACCTCTTGGGCAACATCCAGTTCATCAGATTTGCTTTAGTACTGTTTCATACACCAGTCCCATTCTCCCAACTCTGCCTTATACTGTATCAGCTTTCTGATTTTATCAATATCCTCAGCCTGTAAATTAGACATTCATCAAAAAAGACGCCACAGAATAATCAAGGATTTCAAATCAGGCTGTTTAATTTGCTTTTGTAATTCTGATACTTAGAATCATAGAAGTTTACAGCAAGGAAACAGGCCCTTCGGCCCAACTTGCCCATGCCACCCCATTTTTTAACCCCTAAGCTAATCCCAATTGCCCGCGTTTGGCCCGTATCCCTCGATACCCATCTCAACCATGGAACTATCTAAACGTTTTTTAAAAACGTGGGTACAGAATTGTACCACTTCTACTACTACCTCTGGCAGCTTGTTCCGGACACTCATCATCCTCTGTAAAAAAATTGCCTCTCTGGACCCTTTTGTATCTCTCCCCTCTCACCTTAAACCTATGCCCTGCAGTTTTAGACTCCCTTACCTTTGGGAAAAGATATTGACTATCCAGCTGATCTATGCCCCTCATTATTTTATAGACCTCTATAAGATCACCCCTAAGCCTCCTATGCTCCAGAGAAAAAAGTCCCAGTCTATCCAGCCTCTCTTTATAACTCAAACAATCAAGTCCCAGTAGCATCCTTGTAAATCCTTTCTGCACTCTTTCTAGTTTAGTAATATCCTTTCTATAATAGGGTGACCAGAACAGTATTCCAAGTGTGGCCTTACCAACGTCTTGTACAACTTCAACAAGACGTCCCGACTCCTATATTCAATGTTCTGACCAATGAAACCAAGCATGTTGAATGCCTTCTTCACCACTCTGTCCACCTGTAGCTCCACTTTCAAGGAGCTATGAACCTGTACCCTTAGATCTCTTTGTTCTATAACTCTCCCCAACGCCCTACCATTAACTGAGCAAGTCCTGCCCTGGTTCGATCAATCAAAATGCATCACCTCACATTTATCTAAATTAAACTCATCTGCCACTCATCAGCCCACTGGCCCAATTGATCAAGATCCCATTGCAATCCTAGATAACCTTCTTCACTGTACCACAATCTTGGTGTCATCTGCAAATTTACTAATCATGCCTCCTAAATTCTCATCCAAATCATTAGTATAAATGATTTGGATAAGAATTTGGATAAATATCATAGTGTTTAATGTAGAAAATCATAGAGTTTAATGATTTTCTACATTAAACTCTATGATACTTGCTGGGAAAAAAGGTTGTTGTTGAAGATTTTACCTGGCATGCATGAGAACAGATACAAAAATGCCAAATTTCAAAAACACAATTGATACTACATGAGGAAAGAGTGCTGATTGGTTGGCAAGTTGACTTTGATTGGTCAAGATACTGCCATGGAGAGTGCAGCAGAGAAGTATTGTTTCGCCCCATGTTTTTTTAATTTCAAAAATGGCACAATGCCTGGACAAGTTCCTTTTGCCTGCAACGGACAGATTCCTGCATGTGAATAGATGTGCAATGGATGCTAGTACAGAAGTTGAGTTTACCTTTGCATTCCAGGACAATCTTGATGTAGGGAGTAGTTTAATAAGTGGAGAAGGTAGAGAGGGGCACTGAATACCTGAATATATTATTTCAGAAATAATAGACTTTATTTTCAACAAATACGGTTACATTCTTGGTCAGTTGAGTGTCTCACAAATCAATGAAGATCACAAAACCAAGAACATCCATCAAATTAGAGGATTATGAAAGGATATATCCCATTTACTGAAGTCCATTGTTAAGGTGCAGGTTGACAAAAGCCATTCATCGAAGTCTTAACATCCAAAGAAGGCAGCAAGCTGTTCAACAAACTGAAGGGTTCTGCAACAACGAAATGTTGCCTTTTAAAATTGCAGGTAACTGCTTTCCACTGGCCAAGAAAACATGAACTTTGGGAAATGTGTGGAGCTGATCACAGAATCACACACCTGCTTTCTCTCTCTCTCTGTGCTGCACAGATTTGTTCCCGGAGCTGCTGGTTGCACTGGAGATGTATCAGGTTAGAAGTCCATTGAGCTGTGAGCCAGATAGTCCTTGCGCCCAATGTTGCTGACCTGCTTCGTCTGCATGGCCTCCAGTTTCGGACAGTCTGTGATACGATGGCCCAAACCACCACAAAAGGTGCAGCCTCTTTCACCTGCACAAAGAACCAGAATTAAACAAAATAGCAAACATTTCCACCAGGGTTCATGCAGCCTCAAATTTATGCGGTGCCGACACCACAAAACCCTTCACAGTAACATCTGCTTCGCAGGGATATTTGACATTAGCAACATAACTAATCCAAATTTACATTAAACCATCAGGCCTTTTACTCACTTTGCTGAATAATTCCACCAATGAGCAATGCTGGCATTTATTCAACACACTTGAGCTGTCTGAGGCTCCGAGCAAAATGAACAGCTAGGCTGAGATGAGGGGCAGAGTGTGCGGTGGGATGGGCAGTGGGGAGGACGCAGGGAGGGAGTGGGTGTGTGAGAAGAACACCCAGGGTAGTTCAGTGGGCCTGAGCGGAGCTGAAGCATACGGTTAAGAGGGAGTACAGAAATTGGGAGTATGTGCAAGGGTTGGCATTGGAGAGGACATAAGGTGGAGGGGTGGGGTTGTGTGGGAGGGATTTATTGCACCTTGTGTATAAAGCAGGTTAGAATCCCTACAGTGCAGAAGGAAGCCATTTGGCCCATCAAGCCTGCACCGACCTCAATCCTACCCAGGTCCTATTCCTGTAACCCCTCATATTTACTCTGCTAATTCCCTGACACTAGGGTTAATTTAGCATGGCCAATCCTCATTGGTTCCTCATTGATGCAAAGCTTGCTACAATTCAGACTCCTGCGCATCCAGCAGACATGATCATACAAACAGGGGGAAAATGCACAGTTGAAACATACTTTTATGAAATCAAATCTATGGAATACTTCATCAGATTTGTTTCCTGACCACCAGGTCAAGAAATAGGAGCAAGTAAAACGAACATTATACAGCAGATATGTCTGTGAATTTCCTTGTACAGACAGAGTATATTGAACTCTTCAAACATACAGGTAGAGAGGATTGCATCAAACCCAAGCTCTATATAAACAGTGCACTGTTTCAAACCGTGCCTGCATTTATGAAGCCCTACAATATTGTTCCCAGCCTGGATTTAGGTGAGGGGTGCAGGAAAATCCTTAGAGCAGAGGCCCAAGTGATTTCTGCAGGAGGGAGAGAGGAAAACAAAAGTAACAGGCAACATTTCATAGCTGGTTTCACTGACAATAACACAAACTAGGCAATCAGTCACCTGTACACCTCATTATCAGGTGTGTGGAGTAAGTGCAGATGCCAGGGAGAAATTTAATTTTGAAAAACTCAGACCTTCTGAACAGCAAAACAAAATTGTTACATATCATCCGGAAATAAGCTGGTTTAATTTCAGCCCAAAAGAGCACCATCCAAAGCCCAGCCCTCTTGGAATCTTTCTACGCACAGAATGATTGCTGTATTTCCCTACACTTTGACAGATGTGAGCTGTGGCACGGTGCAAACTTCTTATTCAGCTTTCCAAAGTTGGACGTCTGAAAATAGAAGGGTTAAGCTGACAGCCATTTGCAACCAAAAGGCCAACGTACCTCCAATATCTAGCATAGTCTCATCTCCTGTCTGAAGGACCTGTAGAACAGGTGGGACTTTCTGCTTAGCTTCCAGTAACAGAGCCTTCAGATCCATCAACACCGACTCATCTGTAAGGAAACATGCATTAGCGAATCTCACAAACAGTGCAGCAATTTATTTCTCATAGTTTACATTTAGAGCATCAAATACAGATACAAGTCTGTCCAACGCAACAAGCCTCACAGAGATGGAGTACAGCCTTAGTACATACTACCCACACATTTTTACTATTTTCACACCCACTCCTGAAGTCGGTTATCCTTGGCCACGGTACAGCTCCACAGAAACTGGCCATCATCCAGCAATGTGCATTTTTCACAACTGATCATTCTTCCCATCAATCTGGATACGACTGCCAGCAGGCCACATGTTTCTGACTGGCATCACAACGTGAGGCACGACACAGAGAGCCAGAGTAGAAACCTTTGCCCTCCCAAGCCTGCAGACATTGCACCTAATAGAAATTACAAGCCAGATCGAGGTCAGATAACTCAGCTCAGAGTGAAAATTCACTGATGAAGACCGCAATTAAAGGAGAGAAGGACAAAATACACACTTCAACATTTCATGAGAGCCAAGTTAAATATGTTCAGTGGTTTCCAAGAGCCATGTGCAGCAGTGTGTGTGTTCATTGTCCAGAGTAAATCTGAAACTCAGCCCCAGATAGTCACAGAAATAGAACTGGGGAAAAGGAGAAAGGAAACTCCCTATTAACAACATCTTGATTTGTAGCTGTTGTCAAATACAGTTCCTCTAACCCTGTTTCAATTAGGAACTAAAAGGCGCAGTCACTATAATATTGCGTAAATCCATAAGCAATTGGTCAAAGGCAGACCACAGTCTTCCAGTGAAATGCAGCAAGACTTGGACAGTATTCAGGTTGAGCTAATAAGTGGCAAGTAACATTTACGTCACACAAGTACCAGGCAATGACCACATCCAACAACAAAAATTCTAACCATCTCCCCTTGATATTCAATGGCATTACCATTGCTGAATCCACCACTATCCTCCTGGAGTTACCACTGATCAGAAACTGAACTGAACGGCCACATAAATATGGTGGCTACAAGAGTAGGTCACAGGCTGAGAATTCTGAGGCGAGTACCCCACCTTCTGATTCCCCAAAGCCTGTCCACTACCTACCAGACACAAGTCAGGAGAGTAGTGGAATTGTTTCCAATTGTTTGGATAACTGCAGTCCCAACAACATTCAAAGACATTCAAGAGGCTCAACACTATCCAGGACAAAGCAGTCGACTTGATCAGCACCCCAACCACCAACTTAAACATTCAGTCTTCTGCACCACTGATTCCACAACTATTTACAATCTATATCAATGATTTGAATGAAGGGACGGAATGCAGAGTAGCTAAGTTTGTTGATGACACCAAGATAGGTAGAAAAGCAAGTTGTCAAGAGGAGGCGGTGAGTCTGCAAAGGAAAATGGACAAGCTAAATGATTGGGCAACAATTTGGCAGATGGAGTATAATGTAGGAAAATGTGAACTTGCCCACTTAGGCAGGAAGAATAGAAAAGCAGGATATTATTAAATGTAGAGATTGCAGAACCCAGTGATACAAAGGGATCTAGGTATCTTGGTACATGAATCACAAAAACTTAGTATGCAGGTACAGCAGGGATTAGGAAGGCAAATGAAATGTTGGTGTTTATTGCAAAGGAATATAAAAGAAGGCAAGTTTTGCTGCAGCTCTACAAGGCCTCGGTGAATCATCTGGAATACTGTGTATAGTTTTGGTCTCTTTACTTGAAAAAAATATACAATTGCATTAGAAGCAGTACGAAGGAGGCTCACTTGACTCATTCCTGGGATGAAGGACTAATCCTTATCCAGGCAGAAAGGTTGAACCCATTGGAGTTTAGAAGAACGGAAGGTTATTCTATTGAAACATAGAAGATTCTCAGAGGATTTGACAGGATAGATACCAAGAGGATGTTTCCACCTGTGGCGGAGTCTAAACCTGGGAGAGACAGTTTATGAATAAGAGTTCGCCCTTTTAAGATGTACATGTAGAGACAGTCATCAGGCTGTGGAATTCTCTTCCCCAGAGAGAGGTGAAAGCTGGGTGGGTCAATTTATTCAAGGCAGAGTTAGACAGATTTTTGATTGACAGGGGAGTCAAGGATTATGGGTGGAGACAAGAAGGTGGAATCAAGACCACAACCAGATCAGCCATGATGTTATTGAATGGCAGAGCAGTTTGAAGGGCCAAATGGCATGCTCCCAAGTCTTATGTTCCTATGCTGCAAGTGGCAGCAAGGTGCTCCATCTACATGATACACTACTAGAACTAATCAAAGCTCCTTCAACAGCACCTTCCAACACCACAACCTCAACTATACGGAAGGACAAGGGCAATAGATGCAAGGGAACACCACCACCTGCAAATTCCCCTCCAAGCCACACATCATCCTGACTTGGAACTGTATCGCTCTTCCTTCACTGTCGCAGGATCAAAATTTTGCAATTTATTCCGTAACAACACTGTGGGTGCACCTGCAACACACGCAATTCAGCAGTTCAAGGCAGCAGCTCATCACCACCACCTCAAGGAAAATTAGAGATGGGCAACAAATGCTGGCCTTGCCAGAGATGCCCACATTCCATGGAAGATTGAAAAAAAAAACTTACCACAAGCTTTGTTGATGAATGTTGTGGCTATCCCTGTTTTCCCTGATCGACCAGTACGTCCAATTCTGTGAACTGAACATAGAGAGAGTGCTCAGATTAAAGGGATTTTCAGAAACACAGCCACACTGACAGTAGCTGAATTCATCAGCGACACAAAGACTAGCCATCATACAGGGAAAGTGAACTGAGCAAAGGAAAGGATTTACATGGATTTGGTCTCTCACAGACTGGAATTTAGAGCATTATATATAGAATCTGTGTCCATTAGTCGAGGGATTGGTTTAGCTGTACCCCATACAGATGTGCATCAAGCTCCACCTACACCATTAAACGCACCCATCTCCTGCTGCCCAATTTTCCACTTTCCTGAACAAAAAGCAGAGGCAGCTGAAGTTGACATTAAGTTTGTGTCAGAGAAGCAAGAAAACAAAGACTTAAGTTTAAGCGAGGCAAACTTTGCGACACGCGAAATGAATTGCTAACAGTAAACTGGGCTGAGCTGTTAACGTGTAATACAGACGTTGGAAAATATTTGAGGAAGTGAGTGACATAATATCAAACTGACGCATGTGATTAAACAACCGTAGGAGACAGTTTACACTGATACAAGCAAAAACTGAAATTTAGGATGTTGGGAGTAAACTTAAAATCAAAACTGTTCAAGCCATTATTGTGAATGTAAAACTTTTTAAGACAAGAAAAGTTGTGTATGTAACTTTTGCACTCTGTGGTTAACCACAAACACTCGAGCGCTGACTAGTGACAAGCTGGGGTGAGCTATGTCTCATTTTAGTGTAAAAGTGCAAAGCAAGCAGGAATAGTCAGATAGCAAAGGACAAGAATAGTTAGGTAGCTCAGGGGCAGATGGCCTGAAAGGGGAACTAGTACATGTGATTGGGAGTTATTGATAACTAACTATTTTCAAGGGGCCCAATTGGCCAAAGTATGTAACCGCCTACGGCTTGATGCGAAACTGCCGAAGTTTGCGTTGTTTTAACGTATATAAATGCGCCTGCCGCCAAGCCAGATTGAGGAACTCTGCCTAGAGATCCTCCCGAAGCTTCGATTTAATAAACTACATGTTGAATCTCAAGTCTGATCTCCGAGTGGTGACTTTTCTCACAACAAGGAGATTGAAAGAGTTATAAAATACAAAAAAGGGATAGAAAATAAAGTAATAAGAACTGCAGAAAGTGAATGTAAAGAAAGAGATATCAAAGCTAACATTAAAGTTTTTATAAATATTAAGAAAAAAATAGATTGTAAAAGAGAATCTAAAGTTAAGTCAAGGGAAGAACTTATTGATTTTAATACAAGTTTTAAAAACATTAATGTAGAAAATAATGGGACTTAAGTTAGTCAAAACCCAGGACCTCAGAATATAGGTAATTTGGAGCAGTATTAAAAAGGATTGTGGCTGATTTTCAACCTCAAATCCACTTTCCCATCCAATCACCATAGCCCTTGATTCCTTTCGTCTAAAACTCTTTCTCAGCCATGAATATACTCAATGACTGATCACCCATAATTCTCCAGGATAGAGAATTCCAAAGTCCACAAGAAGAAATCTTTCATCTTAATCCTAAATGGTTGACCCCTTTTCCTGAGATTGTGACTCCACATTACAGATTTCCCAGCCAGGGAAAACAGTCTCATGACTACCTTGTCAAGCCATTCCAAGAATCTTACATCTTTCAATGAAATCAGCACTCAATCTCCTGAACTCCAAAACCTGTGGATGCGATTTTCTAGATCCGCTGCACTGCTCGAGTAGTGCAACGAGCTGTGAACTGTCAGCAGGGTGTGTGTGTATTTTGGGGGGGGGGGGGGGGGGGGGGTGCTGCTGTAGCAGGGGACGCTGGTGGTGAATTTCCTAGACCATTGGGGAGGAGGGCAATTGGGGGGGGGTGGGCAGTGTGCATACGACAATCTCCCTTCAGATTGGTGCATGCGCTGTGGCCCACTCAGCGTGCTGATGCCAACCTCTCAGGTGAGATTAGGCCCCACCCCACCTTACTGGCATGAATCCCCCGGCGGACTCTGTGAAGCACAGCATGCCGGAAATTCATCCCAAAAAACAGGCAGGAAGATCTCCTGTTTTCCCGTCCATTGGGCACTTAGTTCTTTCTGAGAAAGTCACCCCAATATGTCCATTCCACTCAACTTTCCCTCATTGACAGTTCTCTAGGCAGAGGAGTCAACCTGGCGAACCTTCATTGCAACTCCTCTCAGGCAAGTATACCCTTCCTAAGGTACAGAGCCCAAACTGTATAAGCTACTCCAAGGGTGGTCTCACCAAAGCCCGATGTAATTGCAGCAAGACATCCTTACTCTTGGAACAGTCCAAAGAAGAGTCATGTTCACCGCAAAACATCAACTCTGTTTTAACTCAACAGAGGTTGCCAGATCTGAATTTTCCAGCACTTTCTGTTCTAACTGCAGATGTCCAGCATAAACATTGTTTTGCTTTTATTTATACGAAATACTCACACTTCACTTTATATTCCATCTGTTACCTTCTTGTCCTCTCACTTAACCTTTGATACTATTGGTGTCCTCCTCATCGCTTTCTATCTTTATATTGTCAGTAAACTTGGATATATCACACTTGGTTCCCCCCAACTAAATCATTGTTATAGACTGCAAATTGTTGAGGATCAAGCCTGTGGCACTCCACTAATTGCACCCTACCTTATTGAAAATTACTTGTTAATTTCTACTCGTTTTCCGACATTAAGCAAATCTTTAATTCATGCCTAAATATTATCCTCAATCCCATTAGTATGACAAACCTCATGTGGTAACTTACTGACTACCTTCTGAATGTCCAAATATACAAAATCCACTGGTTTCCCTTTATTTCCATGCACCCCGGACATTCTCTCTTCCACCTTCTTCCGTCGAGAAAAAGATACAAAAGTCTGAGGACACGCACCAACCGACTCAAGAACAGCTTCTACATCAACGGGGACGAAGTAGAAAGGGTCGAGAGCTTCAGGTTTTTAGGTGTCCAGATCACCAACAACCTGTCCTGGTCCCCCCTTGCCGACACTATAGTTAAGAAAGCCCACCAACGCCTCTACTTTCTCAGAAGACTAAGGAAATTTGGCATGTCAGCTATGACTCTCGCCAACTTTTACAGATGCACCATAGAGAGCATTCTTTCTGGTTGTATCACAGCTTGGTATGGCTCCTGCTCTGTCCAAGGCCATGAATGTAGCCCAATCCATCACGCAAACCAGCCTCCCATCCATTGACTCTGTCTACACTTCCCGCTGCCTCGGCAAAGCAGCCAGCATAATTAAAGACCCCACGCACCCCAGACATTCTCTCTTCCACCTTCTTCCGTCGGGAAAAAGATACAAGTCTGAGGTCACGTACCAACAGACTCAAGAACAGCTTCTTCCTTGCTGCTATCAAGACTTTTGAATGGACTTATCTTGCATTTAAGTTGATCTTTCTCTACACCCTAACTATAACTGTAACACTACATTCTGCACTCTCTCATTTCCTTCTCTATGAACGGTATGTTTTGTCTGTATAACGCGCAAGAAACAATACTTTTCACTGTATGTTAATACATGTGACAATAATAAATCAAATCAAATCAAATAACCGATTCTGTCATTTTTTCCCTACTACTGATATCAAGCTAACTGGTCTATAATTCCCTGTTTTCACTCTCCCTCCTTTCTTGAAGAGTGGGCTTACGCTTGCTACCTTCCAATCCATATAGGGCCTTTCTAGAATCACAGGGGCAGTTCTGGACAATTAAATTCAATACATCTCTCCAGCTACTTCTTTTAAACTCAAAAAAGACTTGCATTTACTTCACACCTTTTATGACTTCATAATGCCCAAAACACTTCACAGCCGATGTTTTTTGAAGTATGTTCATTGGATATAGGAAAGAGGGCAGCTAACTTGCTCCCACAGACAGCAATGTAATAGGATTAGAGCATCTCTTTTTCAGTGATGTTGACTGGCCAGGACACCGGAAAAACCTCTCTGCACCTCTTTGAAACAGTGCAATGGAATTTTTATGCCTACCTGAGAGAACAGACAGGTCTTGTTATAAAGTCTCATCTGAAAGGCGGCTGCTCCAATAGCACAGCACTCCTTGAGTACTGCACTGTGTCAGCCTGGAAATTTTGCTCAAGTCTTTATAAAAAGTCCAAGGAATTGGTCGGCTTTTAGTTCCAGTAACTTCTCCAGTACCTTTTCTTCAGTAATATTCACTGAGCACGTTTTCTTCAGTAATATTCACTGAGCACGTTTTCTTCAGTAATATTCACTGATTTAAGTTCCTTGCATTCATTAATCCCTTGATTCCCCCACTATTTGTGTCTCCTGCATTGTGCGGACAGGTGCAAAATATTTGTTTATTGTCCTGCCATTTTCTTGCTCCCCATTAGTTTCTCCTGCCTCCGACTTTAAAGGATTCACATTTTCTCTTCCTAAGCTCTTCCTTTTCAGAGAAGGGAAGAAACTTAAAGAGGGAATTGCAGAGCTAACGGCCTCGGTAGCTGGAGGGACAGCCACCAATGGAGGAGCAATTAAAATTGGGAATGCTCAAGTGTCCAGAAATAGAGGGGTGCAGATACCTCGGAGAGCTGTGGACCTGTAGAAGATTACAGAGAGAAGGATGGGCGAGGTCAAGGGGGAATTTGAAATAAAGATGAAAATGTTAAATCTGTGTTGTTGTTTAAATGGGAGCCAACGTAATTAAGAAAGCACAGGAGTGGTGGGTGAACAGGGTACTTTGCAAGTTAGGTTAAGAGTAGCAGGATTCTTACAGGCTGTTTTTATATTTCTAGCTAGTTTACTCTCATATTCCATTTTCTTCCTCTGTCGATTTCTCACTGGGATGATTGAAGTGTTCCGACTGAGCTCACTAGATTTTGTTTGGTAAGGCTATCGAGAGATATGGAGCAATGGCAGGAAAATTGCCTCTTCCTTTTCCTAAGATGCAAGTGATACTGTAGACAATACATTGGTGCAATCAACTCAAACAACATCAGATTCAAAGGAGCCTGTAACTCATGTTCACTGATGCACCTACAGATTAAGGAGCTTTTCTTACCATAATTCTCAATCTCCTCAGGCATATCATAGTTAATAACATGCTGAATATTTGGGAAGTCCAAGCCTTTTGACGCTACATCAGTTGCCACAAGTACATCCTTGTTTCCCTCTCGGAAAGCCTCAATGGCTTTGGTCCGTTCTTCCTGGTCTGCAAAGAACCAAGAACATGAACAAATCAAATCAAACTCTTCAATCAGCTGGTATAAAGCTGTGATGTTAGGATCAACTCACACTAAGCACCTATACATTTAATCCTACAAAAGCCAAACTTCCTTTAAAAAATAAATCAAACCCTGAACTCTACTGAGCTTTCACACTCAGAAACAACAACTTGCTTTTGTAACACTTAAAACATTAGGAATGGACAATAAATGCTGTCCAGCCAGAGATACCCACAATCCATGAATGATTTTTTTAAAAATCCCAAGATGTATTATCAAACAAGATCGAACACTGAGTCACAAATGCTTGGTCAAAGAGGTATATTTTTAAGCAGTGAATTAAAGGAGGAGAAAGGGATAGAGAAGGGAAGAAACTTAAAGAGGGAATTGCAGAGCTAACGGCCTCGGTAGCTGGAGGGACAGCCACCAATGGAGGAGCAATTAAAATTGGGAATGCTCAAGTGTCCAGAAATAGAGGGGTGCAGATACCTCGGAGAGCTGTGGACCTGTAGAAGATTACAGAGAGAAGGATGGGCAAGGTCAAGGGGGAATTTGAAACAAAGATGAAAATGTTAAATCTGTGTTGCTTAAATGGGAGCCAACGTAATTAAGAAAGCACAGGAGTGATGGGTGAACAGGATGCTTTGCAAGTTAGGTTAAGGGTAGCAGGATTCTTTTTAACACAAGTTTACAAAGGGTGGAAGATGGGAGTCTGACCAGAAAAACATCTAAATAATCAAGTCTAGAGGTACAAAGCCATGGATGAGGGTTGCAGCAGCAGAAATCTGAGCCAGGAGTGGAGATAGGTGATAATACATAAGTGGAAGTAAGGAGCCTTGGAGATTGAGGGAATATGGGGTTAAACACAGCTCACATTTAAAGAGAATGCCAAAGATTGTAAGAGGAAATTAGGATAACCTGATACTAAAAGACTAATAAATCAGGGTAGACTCATTTAGAAATAAATATAGTACAGAAAAAGTATAAAGTATCTGAAAATACAGGAGGTACAGTTGCATAGAAACACATATAACCACTGTTAGAGATTTTAAATATCTATTTTTGAAATAGTCTGTACACCTTGGCCAAATAAATAAGGCATAATGGGATGAAAGCTAAGTGAGATGAACCACCTTCTTTAGGAACAATACAGCCACAGAGCACAGTTTGTATCAGCATAGGTTACAAGTTCCCAGACACTAACATGAATGGAGCAATTCAATTTCTACTGACAAAAAATGCTCAGCAGACAGTGAGAACGAGAACTTTTGAACTCTATGACCTATGTGATTGAGAGACAGTGGGAAAGGTACCTTTGAATTCTATAACCCATGTAATTAAAGTTGCTAAGAGACAAGTGGGCGGGAGCTTCTGGATTCTACGGACCAATGAATTCTCTTGCTGCCAGACAGTAGGATGTAATTGGCCATGGTAAATAATCCATATTAACATGATTGGTCCATCCTATTAAGATGGACAGAGTAGGAAGGCAGATGATTTATGAAAAAGTATAATTACAGAACATCTTGATAATATAATTAGAGTAATTTGAGCTGACTCAAAATGCTCTCCCTTCATGGTAGAACCAAGCCTGGGCAATAAAGTACGTTTTCAAACCAGAATTACTGTCTCTGGGGAGTTCTTTGTATTTGTTGAGCTGTATTAAGCCAGCAAAATACATAGGTCTCTGAAAAACTCCTACAGGAGTTAAACTCAGGTTAAATAAAATGCCAAGATTGTAAACAGGATGGTTCAGACTCGGGATAGCGACCAGGGAGCAAAAAAAAGAATGGCGCCTTGAGGCAGAGATAGAAAACAATAGGTTCAGTCTTCACACCAAACACACCACTTATGTCTACATCGATAAAATCCATACATCGTCATTATTTTAAACACTGTGGCATAACAAAATGTTTTCCACCAAACCCCAGATAGATGTCCGAATGGAATTTCCAACAATCTTCCTCTGAAGTTACAACTATTGCGGATAGCATAACTACAACATTTATAATATAAATATACATTGTTTATAATATGATGATACATTTATAATATATAACCATATAATTTAACATAACTGTACAATATCTATAACCAGGGATAAGGCTAGCCGAAGACAAAAAGTTCTGAAAAATCTTTGTTACGAACAAACGAAATAGGATCAGAAGTAGGTCATTCAGCCCCTCCAGTCTGCTCCGCCATTCAATAAGATCATGAATGATCTGTTTGTGTTTCGAGTTCCACATTCCCATTGATAACTTTTGATTTCCTTGCCTAACAAGAATCTACTCCGGCTTAAAAATATTCAATGACTTCGCCTCCACTGCTTTCTAAGGCAGAGAGATCCAGAGTTGCACAATGTTCTGAGGGAAAAAAATTCTCCTCAACTCTTCCCTAAAAGGGTGAGCTCTAATTCTAAAACAGTGCCAGCTAGTTCTGGACTCACCCACAGGAGGAAACATCCTTTCCATGTCCAACTTGTCAAGACCACTCAGAATCTTATATATTTCAATCAATTCACTTCTCACTCTTTTAAACTTCGGTGGGAACAAGCCCATTCTGTCCAAGTTTTTGTCATAAGAGAACCCAGTCATTCCAGGTTTCAATCTTGTGAACCTCCTTTGAACCACCTCCAACACATTCAGATCCTTCCTTAAATAAGGAGTTCAAAACCATACACAATCTTCAAGATGTGATCTCACCAATACTCTACATAACGGAAACATAACAATTATTATGTTCAATTTGTCTGGTAATAAAGGAGAGCATTTCATTAGCCTTCTTAATTATTTGTTGTATCTGCATACTGACGTTTTGTGAATCATACACCAGAACACCTAGAACCCTCTGCACCTTGGAATTCTGAAGCCACTCTCCTTTTAAGTAATAATTTGCTTTTTATTCTTCCTACAAAATTAAACATGTTCACATTTACCCACATTATACTCCATCTGCCAGATTTCTGCCCACGCACTAAACCTATGTACATCCATCTGCAACCTCCTTATGTCCTCTTCACAGCATACTTTCCTACCTATTTTTGTATCAACTGCAGTTATTACCACGTCTTTGAACCCCTCACCTAAGTCATTGATATACATTGTAAAAAGTTTTGGCCTCAGCACGAACACCTGTGGGACTCTACTTGTCACATCAGGATAATCAGGAAAAGACCCAGTTATGCATGCTCTCTGTTTTCTGACAGTCAGCCAATCTTTTTTCCAAGCTAATATGTTACCCCCTACACCATAAGCTTTTATTTTCTACAATAATCTTTGATATAACATCATACCAAATACCTTCTGGAAATCTAAGTACAGCAGGCTCTCCTTTTATCCAAAGCTCATGTTAGTCCTTCGCAGAACTTGAATAAATTGGGTTAAACATGATTTCCCTGTCACAAAACCATGCTGACTCTTCCCGATTTCCTTGACTTTTTTCTAAGTGCCCAGCTATAACCTCCTTAATTATTGGTTCAAATACCTTTCCCACGACAGATGTCAAGCTAATTGGACTGTAGCTTTCTGTTTTCTCCCACTCTCCCTTCTTGAATAGGGAGTTACATTAGTTACATTCTAGTCTGATGGAACCTTTCCAGAATCAAGGAAATTCAGGAAAATTAACACCAACGCATCTAGTATCTCATTAACCATCTCTTTTAAGACCCTAGGAGCAAGTCCATCAAGATTCAAAGACGTATCAGACAGCAGTTCCATCAGTATGATCAGTACCACTTCCCTAGTGATTGTAATTTCACCAAGTTCCTCCCTCCCTTTCACCTCCTTATTTACAGCTATTACTGGAATGTTTTTGTATCTTCTATAGTGAAAACAGAAGCAAGATGTGTGTTCGTTTCACCACCATTTTCTTATTATCCACTATACTCTCTAGAGGACCAACACTCATTTTACTTGTGCTTTTCCTTTTTAAATATCAGTAGAAACTTGTGCTATCTGTTTTTACATTTCTAGCTCGCTTCCCCTCATTCTCCAATTTCTTTCTTCTGATTAACCTTGGTATTCCAGTTCACTTCAGTGAGCTCAGCTTTCATGCTCACATAGTTTCCCTTATTTATGTTTGGACCCACTCTTCACCCGTTTAAACTGGATGCAAAGTTCAATCATGTTGTGGGCGCTGCTACCTCAGGGTGCCTTTACTCTGAGGTCATTAGTAATTAGGTCCCATTGGAGACATTGGCGGAGGTTGGAAAAAATAGTAAAAGGGCACACCTGCATTATCCAAAAGTCAGATTTTTGCCACATGATGAAAACTTTGCATCCTTGTATAGCATACACACACACACACACACACACGAGTACTTCAGAGACGGAAATCTCTTACTTAAGCAAGATGTTACACTCTTGGTCAATTGTTTTCCTATTTGGAAGTATAAGCTGAACCTCCTCATTCATCTTTCTGCTCCTCTCCCAAAGGTGATGACAGGTGCCAGGGTACAAATTTGAGGACAGATAATTTGAGTTGAAACTTACCTTTCCCCCCGTGAATGGCAACGGCCTCCACACCCTTCAAGAGCAGGTATTCATGGATGGCATCCACATCAGCTTTCTTCTCTGCAAATATTAACACCTGAAATGTATATCAAAGCTGGTCATTTGTCACGGAGTTAACACATCACAATATACTTTTATGATATATATATATTTTATACATATATATAATATACATAGATATAATATCAATATGAGTACTTCATCAAATTTTAAAAACTGGACAAAGATTTTATAAATTATTTTTAGAGGCAGCACGGTGGCACAGTGGTTAGCACTGCTGCCTCACAGCACCAGGGACCCGGGTTCAATTCCCGGCTTGGGTCACTGTCTGTGTGGAGTTTGCACATTCTCCCCGTGTCTGCGTGGGTTTCCTCCGAGTGTTCACGTTTCTTCCCACAGTCCAAAGATGTGCAGGTTAGGTGGATTGGCCATGCTAAGTTGTCCTTTAGTGTCGGGGGACCAGCTAGGGTAAATGCATGGGGTTATGGGGATACGGCCTGGGTGGGAGTGTGGTCGGTGCAGACTCGACGGGCCAAATGGCCTCCTTCTGCACTGTGGGATTCTGTGATTCTATTAAAAGCTGAAGACACATCTGCAATTCTGAACAAAAGGAGTTTTCTGGCAACATCAAAGAAGTTGGTACTTCGTTATCTCTATTGATACGCTAATGACCCTTGGCTGCAAAGATCAAAGGAAATTCTACAAAGGTCATTTACATGGGTTTTATAAACTTCCAGAGTCTACCAGTCTGCTAGGACAAAAGACCCTGCAATCTCCTTTGAAATTTTTAATGACTGGACCATTAACAATCTCCAGAAACGAGACGAAGAAAGAGAAATCCTTTGTCAAAGCCAAGTATTGGGAGGCATATAACATGACTCTCTAGCTGGAGGAACCTATAGCAATGTCATGTTGTACTACCAGTTTGCCATCTTCAATCTAGCAAGCAGCAACTCAAAACAAGGACTCAGTCCAGGTGAGCGCCTGAACACACCCATCCCCCCAATCTTGGCTATTTCCACTAGAACTTTTGTAGCAGCACCTACAAGATTAATTAATGTTTATGTGCATATAATTTTGTGGAAGTCATTGCTCTTGGAAAAGCGAATCATCCAGCATCAGTATTCAACCTGCCGATCTCTGTGAAGGAATACACCGTTGGACTTCGAGTCAGGACGCATGTGAAACAATAATTCCTTATTCTGTGGTCTTTGCCTTTCTCTATCCCCCTCTTTTATTGTATGAGTGAAAAAGGAGGCGACGTGGCGACCCTCCTCTCGTCTATGAGTGTGCGCGAATAAACTACCCCCCTGAGTTTACACTATCTTGAATTTGCTATGGGGTTAACAGAAATTGGATCACACCGAAACTGAAGACATGAGAAATACACCACTGTTTATAAAGGGTATCAAAATCAAAACATCTTTGTTCACGGACAGAAGGTGAGAGGAGAAATCTTTGCTACTGTATGTGCGTTTAAATTAAACTCCTGCTATCTGTACCAACCTTGCAGGTGTTTTTCAGATTACAAAAATCCCTTCATTTGGCACTGTTTCTTTGGAATTCTCAGCTAAAAACAAAAGAGATATTTCCTAACCAGAAACAGGCTTCTTATATTCCCTCTGTCATTTTGAAAAAAAATCTCAGAGTACTGTTTAGGATACATGAACCGCTCACTATCTGAAACCTTGTTGACTCCAGTCCCAGAAGGCAATGGTCACATCTCATATGGTGTTAGAACCACGCACACATACACACATCTATCCAAACATCCTTGCAAAACACACATACATGGGACACACAAACAAACTCATGTGCACACACAGAAGAAACATGTATATGCACATCCAACTGCACACAAATACATATACACACATCTACAAGGTGAACTGAAAGAACGTGCTAAGCCTCCTTCTAGGACCTTTCAAACCTGTGACCTCTATAGCCTTGAAGGACAAGGGCAGCTTGTGCATGGGAACACGGCCAACCAGCAAGTTCCACTCCGAGTTAAATATCATCGCTGGGTGAAAATTCTGGAACTCCCCTCCCTAACAGCATCATATATGTACACCACATGGCCTACAGCAATAAAAGAAGGCAGCTCATCACCATCTTCTCATGGACAATTAGGGATTGATAATAAATGCTGGCCTAGCCAGGCAACACCCACATCCAATGAATGAATTTTTAAAATGTATGCACAAATGCAGGTACACAAACAAAGAAATAAACAAATGCATTAGTGTGAATACAAACATGCGTGCATGTATAAGCTTGTATGCATCAACGTGTACACATAGAAATGCACACAGACCGAACCAACACGCATATATACACAAACACATACACCGACATGCATGCATGACATTTCATAGCACCTTTTCCATTGTAGAACATCACAAGATGCTTCACAGGTGTGTTATCAAACAAAGTTTAGCACTAAGCCATATATGGAGATTTTTTTTAAAAAACCTGAGTTTTAAAAAGGTTTTAAGAAGTGCCTTAAAGAACAGAGATGGAGAGGTTAGGGAGGGAATTCCAGAGCTCTTGGTCCATGCAACCGAAGGCACAACACAAACGTGCGCACAATTACTGGTCACAGGCTGATCAGCATAGAGGGGCTGGGTAGAGATAAATACTTCCCCCTGCTCTCAGTGGCCCTCAGGTGGCAGGTTTCAGAGCAGGATGGTTACCTCATTCATGTGTGCAAATTGCGGGCCAGGGACTCTTTCCTACTAAACACAGGTTACACAAAGCACAGGAAGCACTCTACAAACCTAAAAATACTATTTATTTATTTTCATTGAAAACTTACTCCAGGGCAGCACGGTAGCACAGTGGTCAGCACTGCTGCTTCACACCGCCAGGGACCCGGGTTCGATTTCCGGCTTGGGTCACTGTCTGTGTGGAGTTTGCACGTTCTTCCCGTGTCTGCGTGGGTTTCCTCCGGGTACTCCGGTTTCCTCCCACATTCTGAAAGACGTGCTGGTTAGGTGCATTGACCCGAACTGGCACCGGAGTGTGGCGACTAGGGGAATTTCACAGTAACTTCTTTGTGCCTCATTTGTACCTAATAAATAAACTTTACTTATATTGAAATACGCCCTACAGTATATAATTGCAATTGTATAAAGCTTTGGTTAGACCCATTTAGAAATCTGCGCTCAATTCTGGCCACTGTGCCTCAGGAAGGAATACTGGATTTTGAGGAGCTGCAGAGTAAAGTCACTAGAATGATGCTAAAGCTAAAAGGGTTAAGTTATGAGAACAGGTTATTCAGACTAGGCTTACATTGCCTCGAATAAAGACTAAGTTAAGGTGTTTAATTAATGGTTTTAAGATGATCGAAGGATTTGATAGGGTGGAGTCAGAGAGTCATAACAAAAGGCATTGCAGCTCATTGAGTCCATGCCAGGTTTCTGTAGAGCAGTCAGTCCCATTCCCCAACTATAACCCCATGGTTCTGCAGGTTTCTTTCCTTCAAGCATCCAACCAATTTCCTTTTGACATAATTGTTTGACTCTACTTCCATTGAGTTCCAGATTATTACCACTCACTGGGTAAGAAAATAAATCTTCCACCCACTCCAGCATCTCTTGCCCAAAACTTTTAATCTGGGTCCCCTGCCCTTGTACCATCAGCAAATGGGAACAGCATTTCTTTGTCTACCTTATTTAAACCAGTCTCAATCTCCTATACCTCTACCAAATCTCCCCTCAACTTCCTTTGTTCCAAGGAGAGCAACCCCAGCTTCTCGAGCTTCTTGTAGTTAAAATCCCCCATCCCTGGAACCATTCTGATAAATCTCCTCTGCACTCCCTCAAGAACCTTCACATCTTGGTGACCAAAACTGGATGCAAGACTCTAGATGTAGCCTAACAGAGCTTTGCAAAGATTTGGCATAACTTTGTACCAATACCTCTATTTATAAAGTCCAAGACACCATGTGCTTTGCTAACCACTCTCTCAAAATGTCCTGGTGCCTTCAAAGGGTTTCCTAACAGTCAGTAACACTCCTTAAGCAGGTGCAGAAGTACATGTTAAGTACAGAGTAAAGCTTCCTCTACACAGTCCCATCAAACAATCCAAAGATAGGCACAATACAGGAGAGATGCACGGTGACACAGTGTTTAGCGCTACTGCCCCACAGCGCCAGGGACTGGGTTCTATTCCCGACTTGAGTCACTGTCTGTGTGGAGTTTGCATGTTCTCCCTGTGTCTGCGTGTGTTTCCTCCAAGTGCTCCGGTTTCTTCCCACAGTCCAAAGATGTGCAGGTTAGGTAGATTAGCCATGCTAAATTGCCCCTTAGTGTCAGGGAGACTAGCTAAGGTAAATGCATGGGGTTATGGGGATGGGGCCCGGGTGGGATCGTGGTTGGTGCAGACTCGATGGGCCGAATGGCCTCCTCCTGCACTGTAGGATTCTATGATTCTATTACTCCCAGGACAGGTAAAGCACAGGTTGGATACTGTATGTGCAACATACTCTTCACGTGCCTCAGAGATGACCAACAGTTCTCACACTATGCACAAAAGAAAACTTTGTGCATTGTGTCCATCAATTACTGGATGAATGTCTGATTACACAAAGTGGCCAAACAGTAAAACTGGACTAGACTGAAGTGAAGTCATTTACCGGAGGTGGAGTCTTCTGCAGACATTCCAGCAAGTACACCATCTTAGCTTCTTCCTTCACGTATTCCACCTCCTAAACACAAGAGGACATTCACATTTCATTCGTGTTGATCAGCACTCTAAAAGATTCTCTAAGGAACGGGTGAGATGTCAGAATTGCTTAACGTTTTCAGCATGAACACCAAACCATCCAACTCACCAACAATCTTTGAGTCTCACCATCAACTTAAAAAGAGGACTATTTAACACTGACCTGTACTGTGTAAAATATTTCAGAACCACAGGTTGCTCAAAGAACTCACACACAATACTATAAATCCTTATGTTGATTGTGGAATAAAGTTTGGCCTCGACTCTTCTTTGGAATATTTCCATTGGATCTTTCGTGATCACCCGAGAGAAGACTGCGCTTGGTTTAATACATTATCCATATGTCAGCACTCTGGAGAGTGCAGCACTGCACAATACCGAGATTGGCAGTCTAGACTTTGGGCAGGATTTTACAACCTCGCTCAAGCGAGACTGGAAATTCTCGCTCGAGGTCAACGAACATTTCCGTTATCCGCCCCTTGCCTGCTCGATTCTGTGGCGGGTGGGCCGGTAGAATTCCGACATTTGTGTTTAAGTCTCTGGAATGAAGTTTGATCCCATGACCTTCTGACTCAAGAGAGAGTATAAAAGGTTGTGCATTCACACCTTCTCCACCAAGCCACAAATAACCAACAAATATTTTTTTCAAATTACAGGACAAAACAAGAGGACTTTCTGGAACTAAAACAGAAAATACTGAAAACATACAGCAATCAGGAGAAGAAACAGAGTTAACGTTTCGGGTCAAGGAACTTTCATCAGATTATCCTCTGCTGACTTGCTGAATTGTTCCAGTACTTCTGTTTTTATTTCGGATTTGCAGCATGTGTAGTATTCTGCTTCAGGAATGCCTGGAACCTTCTTTGACTAGTACACATACAATTTGGAGTTGTACAAAAAGAATAAAGGACTCTGTTGATGTTCGTTAAATCAAAAATTATCAGATGGAGCTCAGAGTGAAACTATTTTCTAATCCTAGGTTGAAGAGTTCCTTTAAAACCCTTGTTTTTACACGGGTTCACTATATCACACAGTATCTAGATGAATTTACTCTTTCCATCTCACCTGGATCACATCTAAGCTGGCAGCTCCTGCCCGGCCCACATTGATGGTGATGGGCTTCACGAGGGCACTCTTGGCAAAGTTCTGAATCTTTTTCGGCATGGTGGCACTGAAAAGCAGAGTCTGACGTTGGCCCTGTGGGAAGGTGTAAAATGAGGTGAATATGAGCTATAAAAAAAGCATCAAACTACAGAGACAAATGGAAAGTCAAAGCTTTGCATTTCTGGCCACAGATCAAAACGCCCATCCCATTCCAACTGAACATCAACTTCTCCTTTCAGGAGTGTGCCTTGTAATTCAAGACACACTCCTGGCCCATATTCATGACTGCTATGTCCATAAGGTCCGTTTTAGGAAGACAGTGGAGAGTCTTTTCCTTTAATTTCCCCTCTCCCAGGGGAAAAGGCAGCTACCCTAGACTAGATAATTAAACTCACTCACATATCCATCCCAGTCCGGAGTGCACAGAGGTCAGGACTAAAAGCAATACTACCAAGCAATTGCGGGGGTGTAGGGGGGGAGCAGGACCTGTCCCAGGGCCCTGGGTAATGGAGGACATAATAACCGAAAGGGGTAATAATCAGAAATGCCATTCCTGATGACTAATGAGCATTAAGTGAGAGAAGGGTCAAATACTGCTGTGGTTCACTCACCCAGTCAAGTATTCGGCCTACACCATCCACCAAGGCTGTCCAAAGGTGTCCAGAAAACTGTAACTAACATCAGTCGGTGTAGAGAGGAAGAAGGGGAAAGCAAATAGAGGGAAATGGTGCTGGGGACAGAAGGGATAGCGTGTAGTCTGGACATACTTCACTGACACCACCAGATTTCAGTGAGGAAAGGACTAGGGAGGGGAGGGGAGATATAACTCACTGCACCTATTTTAATTCAATTACAATTTTTGCAGGCTTTTCCCAGTTCACTTCATGAAGCTAGGTGAGCAACAAGCAACCTGAACTAATCTCTGTACGACAACACTTTTTCCCAAAGATAGTTAGAGGAAGTGCTGCAGTCGACATTCACCTTAAAATAGGAGAAAATGGTGCGAATATCCTCCTCAAAACCCATGTCAATCATCCTATCTGCTTCGTCCAATGCCAGGTACCGACAGATGTCCAAACCAACCATCTTTTTCTGCAGAAGATCCATCAAACGACCAGGAGTGGCGACCATCATGTGCACACCTCTGCAGAATGACAGGGAGTTAGTTGGCTTTAAAACATCATATCCGTAGGCATTTGCAATGAGACATTTGTTCTTCCCCTGGACAAAATACAAGTCAGTTTCCTGCAACTATCACTGCAGGAAGTGTGATCCAGCAGTGACTATTTGGCTCTACACTTGAGATAGGTGATATCCCCGACGCAGTCAATTTCACCCTTGCCCATAATCACTAGCTAAGACTGAGGATCCCTTACCCTCCTACCCCACCCAACATCTAGGCAGCAGCTGTGATGAAGACACAGATTTGAACTCCAGTCTCCTTTGCAATTGAATTAAAAGAGGCAGCTTACAGTAAGGATCATGCCAAGTTATAGTCCAGGAGGCCATTCAGCACATTGTGCTATTTTTGTCTGTTTCAAATGCTAGTCATATTTATCCTGATGTAATTGTCCTGGTTCACCTGTTCCACGACAAATCATTCCAATCAAAACAACCCGCCATTTAAAGACCTCTCTCTCAACTCCAGTGGTGACAACTTTAAATGGACAATTCTTCATCACTGACCCTGCAAACAAAGGAAATTATCCTTCTCTATTGGCAAGAAACTGAGGTTGTATAAAGTGATCTATATTTGTATTGTTAGATATTAGAAACGGGGTATAAATTTAAATCGGTTTAAATTAGTGTTTTTGTGTAAGCAAGGGCACAACTCTCGTTAGATTCATGTTAAACAAAGATGTTTGCATGTATGGAGGTTTTGGTTTCATTTCAAACTGTGGGAGAGGACCTTTTGAGTTTTAGTGTTTAACTGCATTCTGGCTGTTGGAAATGGAAGCTAGAGAGGGCACAGCTCTCAACTCTGCAAGAAGTAGAAAAGTTATAGTAGGAGTAATAGGCATGAACGCAAGCTCCAGAGAAACTAAAAGGCAGTTAGTTCAAGAAACTAGTAGTTTCCTGGAAGTTTAAAGTTAAAGGAACAAAGAGGAACTGCCATTGATAAAGACAAAGCTGGAAGTGCAGACCTGGGTGAAATTGTCTAGGGTAAGGTAAGACACCTGAAGTTTGGTGTCCTTATTCTCAGCCTTTGGAACAATAGTACTCGGTTGGGGACTGGGTATTGGTGTTTTGTGTAGGCATTTGGATGTTTTTGGGAATTCAAAACAAAGGAACACTGACAGGAGAGTTGGAAAACCTGGAGGTAGATCCTTGCTAAAACAGCTGAGAAAAAGCCTTGTTTAAAAGGATATTTGGAAAATCTGGCAGTGGATTCTTAATGAAAACAGCTGAGGGAAAGAAGATCTTAAAGCCTGCCTTTTTGAGAGTGGAGTTTGGAAACACTCGCATGACAATCATCTGGGGGGTGTTTGAGGAGAAACCCACAGAAGATCAATTGCGTGGTATCTGCCACTGGGTTTCAGAGTGGAGTGTTGTCTGACCACAGTTAGCCTGTTCGGTTACAGGGATTGTATGTTTATTGAGAACATTACAGCATAAGGTATATTGTGTAACCTGTATTATCACTGAAATCTGTGTACAATTGAGAAGCTAGGCGGGAATGAAGGAGCACTGCATTGTAATCAAACTTTTCACGTTGAATAAAGAATTTTTTCTTGCTGTTAAAAGCTGATTGGCAGTCTGACTGACTCTGTTCCTCCTCATTTTCTCAAAAAAAAGTAATTCTGGGATCTTCCTGCGTACTTATAACATCAACTGGGATCGTAGCACTATTCACTCCATCAACACCCTTCATCATTTTAAAAACCTCCTTTATCTAAATTGACTCTTATCCATTACTGCTCAAATGGAAACAGTCCCGATATCTTAAGTATTTCCACACAACTGTCAGTTCCTAGCCCTTGCACTATCCTAAAGAACGTACACTCTCTCTGAATTTGTCATATTTATAATAGGGCACTCAAAATCATGCATAATGCTCTCAATGGGACCTCATCAAGCCTTTCTACAACGTGATCAACATATTTTTACTCTGGCACCCAATTACTGTAGTAAAAGCTCCAAAATTCTACTTCCATTTTAATGGTTTGATATGCTATTATTCTGAGAGGTATTTTTTGTCCGAGATGTCCCCAATCCTCCACAATTTTCAGTCTCTTTACATTCAATCTATACACCCATTATTCATTTTTCCCTTCCAGAAAATACTTTTCCAAACACTCCTGCATTGTTTGCAATATGCTTATACTCTCATTTGTGGCCTTAAGAATTAAGAAAAATTCACAATATACACAAGTGTTCTCTAAGGAAAGGACAAAGAAATAAATATATTCTCCTTAAAATGTGATTCAACATTTCTGAATAAGAGGTCAGATCACCCAATTTTCTGGCCAATATTCATCCCTCAACCAACATAACTGAAACACATTATCCGGCCATTTTCTAACTAGTGTTTACGGGATCTTGCCGTGTGCAAAACAGCTGCCAGGTTTCCTTCAGAGGCTGTCTACAAAATGCAGAGCTGAGTTCCACTCTGGAACTCTTTCACAGGGATCTATCAGTCTACCTTATCCTACCAATTCACAGTGGAGAATGACCATGGGACAGAAGGCAGTGATCTTCTGATGTTGTCTTTCTGGGAAAGGCAGGAACAGAAGGCAATTAAAATATTGCACGTACCGTTTGACAACCTCCATTTGCTCCTTGATGGACATGCCACCAATGCAGAGTGCACAGCGAAGCTGGGGAAAGCCATCCTCTTCTAGCAGGCGGCAGTAATAATCAATAATCCCATGGGTCTGCCTCGCTAATTCTCTCTGCATGGCAAGGAAGACAACATTTTCTTCAGCCTTTTTGCACACACCTAAAATCTATATCACCACATCTCTAGGCACAAAAAACACAGCAATTCCACATCAGTAATGTCAGCATAAACACTAATGAGCAACACTAAATTAAAATCATATGTACTGATCTTCACAGCCCAGGCTCCTGTGGGAAGGAAGGTACAGACATGAGATGGTGTCATTGGCAACAGCCTGTGACGTCAATAGGTTTCGGCTTTGATTTGAATTCAAGCTGCTCCTAATGGAGAGAGAAGTCTCTTCTTTCAGTCCTCATTCCGTTCTTGGTGGCGATGGGTCTTGTTTTACTATCAAATACATCAAATCCACTGGTTCTCCCGTACCTATTCTGCTAGTTACGTTCTCAAAAAACACCAGCAAATTTGTCAAGCATGATTTCCTTTCATAAATCCATGTCGACTTTACCTAATCCCAGTAATATGTTTCAAGTGTCCCATTGTCACATCCTTTATAATGAACTGTAGCATTTTCCCTACTACTGATAACCAAGGGGGTGAAAGATTATCAGGGATAGGTGGGAATATGAAGTTGAGGTTACAATCATAGCAGCCATGATCGTATTGAATGGCAGAGCAGTCTCAAGGGGCAAAGTAGTCCACTCCTGCTCCTGATTCATAACTTCGTAGGTGCAGTTTTGATCATTATATTTATAAAGTAAAAGCACTGGAGAAAGTACTAAAGGGATTTACTAGTATGATAATGGAACGGAAAAGATTACAGCTATCAACAGAGATTGAACATGCCTTTGGAGAAGGCAAGACTGAGAAGAGACATATGAACATAGGAGCAGGAAGAGGCCATTTAGCCCTTCGAGCCTGTTCCATTGCTTCCATGGCGAATCTAGTGGCCTCAGTCCCACTTTCCTGTCTGTCGCCCATAACCATTCCCTTGACTAACAAAAATGTCTAATTCTGTCTTAAATAAATTCAAAGAGCCAGTCTCCACTGGTTTCTGGAGAAAAAAAATTCCACACACCAACAACCCTTTGGAGAAAAAGTTTCTCCTAATCTCTGTCTTATATGAATGGGTTGGATAGGGTAAATAGGGAGAGAATGTTTCCACTTATGGATAATCCAAAACAAGGAGCATAATTACAAGATAGTAATAAATAATTACTAATAAATCCAATAGGGAATTAAGGAGTAATTTCTTTATATAGAGAGCGGTTAGAAAATAGAACTTGCTGCGAAAGGAAAAGGTTGAGGCAATTAGGTTCGAGTACATGAGAAAAAAGAGGATAGAAAGATATGCTGATAGACTGAGCTGAGGGAGACACAGTAAGAAGTCCCACAACACCAGGTTAAAGTCCAACAGGTCTATTTGGTAGCAAAAGCCACTAGCTTTCGGAGCGAGACACAGGGAGGGAGTTCAGATTCTGAACAGATTCTGAGGGAGACAGACAGGGAGGAGACCCTCATTGTGTTATAAATACTAGCACAGATTAGTTAGGCTGAATGGCCTATTTCTGTGCTGTATATTCTAATTCTGTGCAGTCAGCCCCGATTTCTTCCACACATTTACCGTCCTTCGCACAGAGAAGTTACTTCCAAATTCATCTAATTTATGGTTATACCCTCCTGGTGATGATGTTAAATATATCCCATTCTGAACTAACCTCCACTTAATGATCCTCATATTCTATATAATTCTATACAGTCAGTCCTGACTCCTTGCACAAAATCACCGTTCTTTGCACTGAGAAGTTAATTCCAATCTCATTTAATTTATGGCCATATGCTCCTGGTGACCATGTTAAATATATCCCATCGTGAACTAACTTCCACTTGATAATCCTCTAAAAACGATTCCCAGTAGAGGAGTTAAGGTGCTCTCAGGAGTAGCGGAGCAGTACTTACAGATGGGCAGATGATGAGGCCATAGGGACCTTCTCTTTTAGAAAATGGGAGCCTTTTCTCCTGCTCCTGACAGAACATGATCATTGGCAAAGTGAATACCAGTGTCTTGCCAGAGCCAGTGAATGCAATCCCGATCATATCCCTGCCGGCCAAACTGAAACAGAGAGGGAAATATGAGAACATCCAACACTGCAGAGCAAGGAAACTCCAGCACAATTGCAGCATTCATTATGCCAGCCAATATCATGGAAATACCCCTGCAATATGACCTTTACCAATCACAAATAACACCCTATACCGAGTATTGTTCATCAGACAGTAAACATGGATGAGCACCTCAGAGAACCAGTTACCACCATAAGCATTAAACACAAAGGCTAACAAAGTACAGAAGGCAAGGTGAGGTTTTGTTACATGCCTACCCAGTATACAAACAAGAGGGTTGGACTCGCACAGTACGCAAAGATTATGAATGAGATTATATGTTGATAGAACAATTTCTAAATGTGCAGAATTATATATCTTCAAAGACTAATTCTTGCCTTTTAATTTACATATGACGTACTAAAATGAGGCATTGCTTAATGCCCTCTGCTGCCAATATTTACATTTCCTTCCTGACGGGAGCTGCTGGAGGAAACTCAGGATCTGTCTTATTTTTCAGGACCTATCCCAAGACTGTGGGAGCATTAACAGTTAAAACATTTACCAAGAGAGCTCATTTCATCATTGAACAGGTTCCCAGTATAAGGTTCCCTCTGCTGAGGTTTACACACTTAGAAGCAAGTTAACAGCATAAATTTGAATTTCCATACCAGTATCTTCAGTCAGCCAACAACATTTGCACCAACAAATGACCAGCAATAATATCTACAGACAGCAGGGGTTTCAATGCTCCCTCTGCTGGAATCCCTTGGATCTAAATGGGTGTGCAATGTAAAATTCCAGTACTCACACGGTTGGAATTCCCTGGATCTGAATGGGCGTTGGATGCAATATCCCCTTCTTCTTCAAGCCTTTCAAAATGGCTGGAAAGAAAGTGGTGAAAATTTTACCAGGAATATATAGTTTGCACACATGAAATGTACAGTTTAGAGTCCACGTTCTCTTATGCATAGCTGTGAGCTATAGGAGCTCACCTGATGAAGGAGCAGCGCTCCGAAAGCTAGTGGCTTGTGCTACCAAATAAATCTGTTGGACTTTAACCTGGTGCTGTGAGACTTCTTACTGTGTTTACCCCAGTCCAATGCCGGCATCTCCACATCATAGCTATAGGAGAGTCTGTGCATCATTGCAAATGAAATTTGATGCAGAGATGGATGAAATTGTAAGTTTTGGTTGGAAGAACATTTTTGTTGCAATATAAACTAAAGGATAAAATTCCAAACGGCTGCAGAAACAGAGGGACCTGGGAGTATATGTGCACAAATGATTGGATGTTTTAACCTCAGGGCACAGTGAAGTTAAAAAGGCATACAGGGTTCTGTGCTTTATAAAGAAAGACGTGGAGGAAGGAAGTTATTTTGAATCTTTATAATACACTGATGCAGCCTCAACTGGAACAGTGTGTCCAATTCTGGGCACTTTAGGGATGATATAAAGGCTTTAGACAGGGTTCAGAAAAGATTGGTTTCAGTGATGATATACTTCAGTTACATGGATAGATTGGAGAAGCAGGAGATTTTCTCTTTAAAGAAGGTTAAGATGAGATTTAATAGAGGTGTCTGCGAGGGGTGTAGACAGAGTAAATTGAGAGAGAAACTGTACCCATTGTCAGAAGGATCAAGAGTCAAAAGAAAGGCAACATCACAATTTTGATAGAATTCATACGAACAGTATGATACAGGGACAGAACAGTCCCACAGACAAAGTCTTCCTTTGTGTGTTCTAACAAAAGTCAGAAGTTATCATTTAAAAGATTGTTCAAGTCGCATGTCACAGATATTCCTAAGTAAAACTATTGGAAACCAAAAGGTAGAATAAGTCAAAGGGTTTTTTAAAAAATTCATTCATGGGACATGGGCGTCGCTGGCTGGCCAGCATTTATTGCCCATCCCTAGTTGCCCTTGAGAAGGTGGTGGTGAGCTGCCTTCTTGAATTGTTGCAGTCCATGTTCTGTGGGTTGACCCACAATGCTGTTGGGGAGTGAATTCCAGGATTTTGACCCAGCGACTGCAAAGGAACGGCGATATATTTCCTGGTTAGGACGGTGAGTGGCTTGGAGAGGAACTGCCCTTGCCCTTCTGGATGGAAGTGGTCGTGGGTTTGGAAGGTGCTGCATAAGGATTTTTGGTGAATTGCTGCAGTACATCTTGTAGCTAGTACACACTGCTGTTACTGAGCATTGGTGGTGGAGGGATTGAATGTTTGTAGATGTGGTGCCAATCAAGTGGGCTGCTTTGTCCTGTATGGTGTCAAGCTTCTTGAGTGCTGTGGGAGCTGCACCCATCCAGGCAAGTGGGGAGTATTCCATCAAACTCCTGACTTGTGCCTTGTAGATGGTGGATAGGCTGTGGGGAGTCAGGAGGTGAGTTACTCACCACAGTATTCCTAGCCTCTTACCTGCTCTAGCAGCCACTGTGTTTATGTGGTGAGTCCAGTTGAGTTTCCGGTCAATGGTAACCCCAAGAATGTTGACAGTGGGGGATTCAGTGATGGTTACACCACGGAATGTCAAGGGGCGGTGGTTAGAGTGTCTCTTACTGGTGATGGTCATTGCCTGGCATTTGTGCGGCGCGAATGTTACTTGCTACTTGTCAGCCCAAGCCTGGATATTGTCCAGATCTTGTTGCATTTGAACATGGACTGTTCAGTATCTGAGGAGTTGCGAATAGTGCTGAACGTTGTGCAATCATCGGCGAACATTCCCATTTCTGACCTTATGATGGAGGATCGGCCTAATGCAGAAGAACTGATCAAAAAAAGCTAACCTTTTCAAGATTTAATTTGCAGCCTGAAAACCTCAAAACTTTTCAAACTAGAGCAGTATCATTTTTCTTTTTATTCATTCATGGAAAGAGGACATCGCTGGCTAGGCTAGCATTTATTGCCCAACCCTAATTGCACGTGAACTGAATGGCTTGTTAGGCCATTTCAGAGGGCATTTTGCTGTGAGTCTGGAGTCACATATATGCCAGACTTGTAAGGATGGCAGATTTCCTTTCCTAAAGGACATTAGTGAACCAGTTGGGTTTCTACAACAATTCATTGTCATCATTACATTTATAATCCCAGATTTTTCCAGGTTCAAATTTCATCATCTGCCAGGGCGAGATTTGAACCCGGGTCCCTAGAGAAGTCTATTTACAGCTGTATAGGGCATCGGTGAGAGCACATCTGGGGTATTGTGCACATTTTGGTGCACTTTCTCATTGTTATGATCCCTGTACCCCGTAGAGACTGATAACTTAAAAAGTGAGCTTCCAGTTAATAGCTGAAAGGATAACATGACAAGATTTTAAGTTTTAAGATGTCTAGTGTAACAAAAGATGAAAAGTACTATTCAATAAATACTATCTTTCTAAGTAATTTATACTTTGAAGCATGGGAAAAACCTAACAGAACTAAAAACTCACTATAGGTATACAATTCATTGTCCTTTAAGTAAACATTCAGTTTTCATGGAATCAGTAAAAAATGCTTAGATCCTGAAGGTCTACTTCTGTTATTTTCCTTTCCCAATGCAGTAACTTCTAGCCCAAGGACTGTCTTTCATGGTGAGAGACCCTCTCTTTAGTGCAAGCTAAACAAATCTTCCAGCTTCATATTAATTTATGGATGATATTGGAATAGTGTAGATTAGAGGGGCTTTAGATTGGTACCACTGGTCGGCGCAACATCGAGGGCCGAAGGGCCTGTACTGCGCTGTAATGTTCTATGTTCTATGTTCTAATTCCTTACTAAATTGGTCTTTTTAATCCGAGGTTGAGTTTCCACCCACATTCTAGCACGATGAACCATAAAGACTCTCAGTCTCCAGCTGCTCTCTCTCGCTCTCTCTCCTCCCTGGACCCTGGCCGAGTAACCTCCATACCCTTCCCATCTCAGAGCCCATCACCAGGGCAACATGAATCACATAGGTCTTGTATCTTGGTAGAGACGGTGAATAAACTATTCTTAAGAGTGTAATTCCCTTTCATCTTGGAACTAAATGGACAGTTTAAAGCACATCCGCTTACAACCCAACATTCTCAACACTTTTCTGGGACTTTGGAGACTCACAGTCTACCTACCTACCTACAGTCTACCAAATAGGATGGAGGGTTATAGGTAGGTCTAGAAGGTAGGGATGTGTTCGGCACAACTTGTGGGCTGAAGGGCCTGTTTGTGCTGTACTTTTTCTATGTTTCTATGTTACTGTCAGCACACAAACTGCTGCCATTATTGCCAAATGTAAACGTCTTGCAACTTCTTTCCGTAAAACAATCTGGTCCTCCACTAATCTCTAAACAGGCAGATTTCAGAGCAGGTCACATAATACCTTCCTTTCATCCTAAATTAAATACAGTTATAAAACATAACAAGTTATAAACTTCAATATTGTAATATTCCAGATACGTGTTTATGTTTTATGTTCTTATGTACATGGCCTGCATCACAAAAGTGACTGCACTACAATAGTACTTAATTTGCTGCATCTGACCGTAAGAGGTGCTCAGTCCCTGTTCCCGCCTCAGGCTTGGCCCCTATTCAATGCCCCAACTAGAGTTCACCCCCCAACCCCACTTGACCGCTGTTTGCCTGCAGCAAGGGCTTGGCCTCTTTGCCCCACCCCACCCGTGTATTCCACCCATCCACCTGCCAGGATCCAAGCCCTATGCTCCATCCCACATGTTTCAATCACTCTTACCTGCCGGAAACTTCATTTCCTTGAAATGTTTTACAGGACATGGCAAACCCTCTCCCTCCACGAGAATGTGGTATTTCCTCCGCACACGCTCATTGCGAGCTTCAGGCATGTTGCGTATATATCGGGGTGGGTGCCAACTGCAAGGAAACACCCACATTTGTGGTTACACAGTTTCAGTTGGACAGTTTAATCATCCAAACCCTTACCCCCTCACAAAAATGCACGGTTGTGTGTCTGTCTTCATGTTAGAGGATACAAAAACATCCCAGAAATAATTGTGAATCGAGGGTGAAAGGGAGGGAGGAACTTAAAACACTTACAATCATCAGGGAATGGGTACAAAGACAATTCTTAAAACCAAAAGCTGACAAGACCCTAGATCCTGATGAACTTCATCTTAGAGTCCTAAAAGAAGTGGCTGCTGAGATAGTAGATGCATCTGTTTTAATTTTCCGAAATTCCTGCGATTCTGAAAAGGCCCCATCAGACTGAAAGAGTGAATATGGCTCCTCTATTCAAGAAGAGGAAGTTAGAAAATGGGAAACAGGTTAGTTAGCTTAGCATCTGTCATTGGGAAATTACTGAAATCTATTATTAAGAAGGTTATAGTGGAATACTTAGAAAGTTTCAATGCAATCAGATAGAGTCAACACAATTTTGTGAAAGGGAAATCATGGTTAATTAATTTATTGGAATTCTTTGCAAAAGTAACAAGTAATATGGATAAAGGTGAATCTGTGGACGTAATGCACTTAAATTATCAGAAGGTATTTGATAAGGTGCCATGTTAAAGGTTACTACGCAAATTAAGAGCTCATGGTCCATGGGTAACATATTAGTATGGATACAGGATTGTTAATTAACAGGAAACAGAGAGTAGCAAAATTAACCACTTACTGGTTGACAAGATGTTATGAGTGGAGTGCCACAAAAACAGTGCTGGGAATTCAACTATTTACAAATTATATCAATGACTTGGGATAAGGGACCAATTGAATGGTTGCTAAATTTGCAAAGATAGATAGGAAAGCAAACTGTGAAGAGACCATAGGAGTCTGCAAAAGGATATAGATAGGTTAAGTGAGTGGACAAAAATCTGAAAGATGGAGTATGTGTGAAAATGTGAACTTGTCCACTTTGGCAAGAAGAATAGAAAAGCCGCATATTACGTAAATAGAGAAAGTTATAGCACTCTGAGGTGCAGAGGGATCTGAGTATCCAAGTACATGAATCACAAAACATTTGTACGCGGGTACAGCAAGTGGTTACAAAGGCAAATGGAATGTTGACATTTCTTGCAAGGGGAATGGAGTATATAAGTAGGAATGTTTTACCACGTGTGATTGGTGAGATCACATCTGCAGTACAATGCATAGCATTATTTAAGAAAGGATATAAATGCCTTCAAAGCTTCACTTGACTGATACCTGGGGGGGGGGGGGGGGGGGCAGAGTCATTGACTATTTTTTACGGCTGAGTTATATAGATTCTTAACTAACAAGGGATTCAAAGATTATCAGGGATGGGCAAGAATGTCGAGTTGAGGTGACAATCAGATCAGTCATGATCTTATTAAATGGCAGAGTGCACTCGAGGAGCTGAATGGCCTACTCCTGCTCCTAATTCGTATGTTCATATACAAATATGCAATTCAGGCAGTTTACCAGGAACAGACAGTTTGAAACATTCACAACCTATTTAAAGCTCTGAGGACAATAATGTGCTGTATAGAACAATATAACGACAAACTTTTACAGCATAAAAGGGCACCCTTGTCTGTATGGCTCTCTGTTAGAGCAAAATAAAACTTACGCACCAAATTCTCGATATATTCTCCTTTAAGTGTGATTCCAATTTTCCTTTTAGGGTTGCAGTAACAACTTAAATTTCTATAATGCCTTCAGCAAAGAAAAGCATCTCAAGGCATTTCATTAACAGATGCTGAATCAAGGGAGGAATTTTGGTGTTGTCACTCTTTATTAACTATTAGAACTATTTTCATATGTACAATAAAGGGTACAAGTTAGGAGCTGTCTCCATGCTCAGGTCTACACGCTTCACTGCTCAACCCCTGCATATTACTCCATGTGAACAGTGTCACCTGGTTATAATTTCAGTATCCTAACAACACAGGGAAAACATCTGTGTTAAAATGGTTAGAATGGATGGACTGCAGCAATTGTGTAAAGTCCTGTCCTTGGCTTGACAGCGAAGTGTTGTAATTGGGGCAGCTGAATACTGCCTGTAAAAGGGTGGAGTGGGGATACCCATTGGGATGGGGTGTAGTTGATAGGGCAAGGGCATACCCACTCAGGCATTGGCCAAACCAATGGAGTGGGAACAAACCCAAAGGGGCAGCAAGGGCTGGGGTTGTGGTCAGTTCTGCAGGGGTTGAGCAGGCTGGGGTATGGTTGGGAGAGTGGACCTGCTGAATAGGATGGTGGCTGAGGGACCAACTGGGATGGGGCGAAGCAGCAAAGGCAGTTTGTGACAATCATCCTCTGAGACATTTGATGTGGAGTCGCCGACATTGGACTGGGGTAGGCACAGTAAGTAGTCTCACAACACCAGGCTAAAGTCCAACAGGTTTATTTGGTAGCACCAAATTGTGCTACCAAATAAACCTGTTGGACTTTAACCTGATGTTGTGAGACTACTTACTGATTCATATGAGCAGCGCTTTCTGAAAATCCATGTACACATTGGCTACACCCCCATTAAATTTGTCAAACTCACTTTTTCTTTAACTAATTTTTGCTCAACTTCCTCTTCTAATGTTGACAATTAGGATTTGTCTCCACTCTTTATTTATTGGCACATTTTCCTCATAGATTATAATCACATTAATCTGATTTACACCAATTCTATTTATAATTTAAACAGACATTTGCACCGTTACTTCAACGTTTTCACCAATTTTTCAAATCTTTTACAACACAGAAAATACCAGAATAGTTAAATCAGGAAGCTGACCTGGTTTTGATTGGGTCATCATAGGTTATGCCCTTCGCCATCTCCTTCACAGACATTAGAGCTACAAAAGAAATGAAAGATTTGTTTGACCAGAACTTGCCAATGTCTCGCTTTCAGCAATATCAGCCCACAATTTGCTCTGGATAACAAGAATTCATGGAATCATAGAACCCCTACAGAGCAGAAGGAGGCCATTCGGCCCATCGAGTCTGCACCGACCACAATCCCACCAAGGCCCTTTTCCTGTAATCTCACATATTTACCCTGCTAATCCCCTGACACTAGGGTCAGTTTAGCATGGCCAATCAACCTAACCCGCACATCTTTGGACTGTGGGATGAAACCGGAGCACCCGGAGGAAACCCACGCAGACACGGGGAGAATGTGCAAACTCCACACAGACAGTGACCCAATCCAGGTGATTGCAATCAGCAGGCAGGAGTGTTCCCTTCCAGTCGGGGAACATTTCAGCAGTCACGGGCATTCAGCCTCTGATCTTCGGGTAAGATCCAAGGCGAAATTCACGACACATGACAACGCAGAATCGCTGAGCAGAAACTGATAGCCAAGTTCCGCACGCGTGGGGACGGCCTCAAACGGGATCTTGGGTTCATGTCACAATATCTGTAAACCCCACAACTTGCCTGGGCTTGCAAAATCTCACTAACTGTCCTGGCTGGAGATGATACACATCTCTTTAACCTGTGCTTGGCCCTCTCTCCACTCACATTGTCTGTACCTTTAAGACTTGATTACCTGTAAAGACTCGCATTCCAACCATTATCTTGTAAATTGAGTTTGAGTCTGTATATGCCCTGTTTGTGAACACAACTCCTCACTCATCTGAAGAAGGAGCGAGACTCCGAAAGCTTGTGCTACCAAATAAACCTGTTGGACTTTAACCTGGTGTTGTGAAACTTCTTACTGTGCTTACCCCAGTCCAACACCGGCATCTCCACATCACTGGTAGGAAGAACATGGAAAGACATTACAAAATAGGGGTGCAATTTTCAAGGAGCAAAGGGACCTGGGCATCGATGTGCATTGATCATTGAAGGTGGAGCAGTTATTAAAGCATTCAGTATCCTGGGCTTTATTAACAGTGGCATAGAGTACCAGAGCAGGTTATATTGTACTTACATAAAACACTTGTTAGACCTCAGCAGGAATATTATGTACAGTTCTGGGCATGACACTTTAGGAAGGATGTGAACACATTGGAGGAGGTGCAGAAGAGGTTTACAAGAACGGTTCCAGGAATGAGAAACTTCAGATATGAGGAAGTTAGGACCATTTTCCTTGAAGAGGAGAAAACGAAGAGGAGATTTGATGGAGGTGTTCAAAATCATGAGGGGGATGGACGAAGTAAACAGGGAGAAATTGTTCCTCCTTGTAAAAGAATCGAGAAATAGAGCGCACAGATTTAAAGTAAAAACTGAATAAACTCAGCAGATCCGGCAACATCTGTGGAGAGGATCCGAGTTAACGTTTGGGATCTAAATGATCCTCCTGCAGAAATTTATGTGATTCACACCAGAGAAAATGAACACCCCCCCGAGGTCTCCATTCTTCTAACTGATGATCTGTGAGTCACATGCAATTTGGCCTCACTGCATTTGAGCATTGCTTTTTCAAACCAGAAAACCTGGGCACCACGTGAGCTTTGACGGACCCCAAAGATATTCAGATTTCTATTTTTGTTGAAACAAAGTGGTATGGAGGTTAGGGTTTGAATAGAGAGATATGGAGGGTAAGGTGGGAGTAGAGGGGGCAGGCTGGGAATGGATATTTAGAATGGAAGAAGGGTGGTGTGTATTATAAACCCCAGCACAAACCTGCGATGCCGTGGATTCAATGCAATATTCTCAGTCCAATAGTTACAACAGTTAAACTGACCTCTGCCTTCAGCAACACTTTCCAGAATTTTCTCCTCTTCTTTCAGACGTTTCTCTTTAGCAGATTCTTTACGTGCTGCAAAACACAAACCAAAGTGTGAGCGACCCAGTGACAAATCCAGATTCAAAGGCAGGGAACATGATAATAAACACTGAATTGAACAGCCAGCCTGAGCTCCAGATCAAAGCCCCCACTCCGCCACAGCAATTGTCAGAGTGTCCTATATTACATAGACAATTTCAAATTACCTGTACCTCACATCGAGGCTCAATGTCCTATGGTGAGTGTTGGTCTGAATATCACACATCCCAAACTGTTTCAGACTTCCCAATATCCCAGTGTCAGGCTGCCCAATATTCCACACTGAGTGTTGAATTGTTGAGTACTGGTTTGAGTGGCCTACATCCCACAGTGACTGTCAGACCGCTCCATATTCCACACTGATTGTCAGACTGTTGCATATCCCACACTGAACATCAGATTGGTCCATGTCCCACACTGAACATCAGACTGCCTTATATTCCACATGGAGTGGATAATTACACAGTTCTGCATCACAGTTTGTCAAAGGACTACTGCGACTGGACAGTCCTCAATGTTGAGTCACTTACTGAAACAGCATTAGCCCCTCCCTCCAACAGAATAGCCAGTTCCCCAACTCTGCCTGACATGGTTACTGGGACAGAAATGCTGCACCTTCTGCCTTCTCCTTCAGCTGCTGGTGTTGGTCTAGCAGGCTGATATTGGACCGTGGCCCCAGTGGGCCATCTCCATCATCCTCTCTGAGGTCAATGTCACTGTCCTGATCATCGTCCAAGGCAACTTTCCTGCGTATCCGCACCAGCTTCTCCATCTGGCCACACAAAGAAAAACAATCAGTTTCCAAGCAGCAGCAAAGGCTCGGGGTTAAACAATCACACAAACTTCTTGTTATTGAGGTTGTCTTCCCCAAAAGCTTTTTGCACCATTCATTTCAGGTCTATACATTATTAGGCCCTCACCACGGCCTTCAAAACCCAGTCTGAAAAAAAAACTCATTGATCAATAGGCATTGAGAGTCCCAGCACTGGCTCTTTAAGAAACAAAAGTCTCGCTCCATACACTGCACACTCTGAACCAAACCCAAGAACACAACAAAGTAAGAAATAGCAGCATGAGTAGAGATCATATGGTCCCTGCAGCTTTGAATGTATTCAACAACTGAACATCCAAAACCTTCTGGAGTAGAGAATTCCAAAGGTTCACACTCCTTTGAGGGAAGACATTTCTCCTCATCTCAATCCTAAATGATTGTTCTCCTTATCCTGACACTGTGCCCTCATTTTCCAGATTCCCTGGCCAGGGGGAAACAACCTCCGTGTTTACCCGGTCGAGCCCCTTCATAATATTGTATGTTTCAATGAGATCACCTCTCATTCTTTTAGACTGCAGACCATATAGGCCCAATTTACTCAGCATCTTTTGTTGAAACGTGACAAGGTATATTGAGAAAATGGTTAAGATGACATACAGGATTGTGGGGCTTTTATAAATAGAGGCAGAGAATTCAAAAGCAAGGAGTAATGATGAACCTTTATAGTACACTGTTTCGGCCTCAACTGGAGTATTGTGTCCAGTTCTGAGTCCCACATTTCAGGAAGATTGTGAAGGCTTCAGAGAGGATGTAAAAAAGATTCACGAGAATGGTTCCAGGGTGAGGAACTTCAGTCACGTGGATGCACTGGAGAAGCTGAGGCTTTTGTCCCTCGAGAGGGTTGAGAGGAGATTTAACAGAGGTGTTCAAAACCACAAGGGGTTGAGGCAGAGTAGTGAGAGCAAACCTGTTCCCATTGATATGGGGTCAAAATCCAGAGAGCACAGATTCAAAATGGCGGCAAAGAATCAAAGTCAACATGAGAAAATACTTTTTTTATGCACGAGACCAGGTGGCACAGTGGTTAACACTGCTGCCTCACAGCACCAGGGATCCGGGTTCAATTCCGGCCTTGGGTGACTGTCTGTGGAGTGTGCACATTCTCCCCGTGCCTGCATGGGTTTCCTCCGGGTGCTCCGGTTTCCTCCCACAGTCCAAAGATGTGCGGGTTAGGTTGATAGACCATGCTAAATTGTCCCTTAATGTCAGGGGACTAGCAGAGATTACTGGATAGGGCCTGGGTGGGATTGTGGCCGGTGCAGACTCATAGAAACAGAAACATAGAAACCCTACAGTGCAGAAGGAGGCCATTCGGCCCATCGAGTCTGCACCGACCACAATCCCACCCAGGCCCTACCCCCACATATTTTACCCGCTAATCCCTCTAACCTACGCATCCCAGGACTCTAAGGGACAATTTTTAACCTGGCCAATCAACCTAACCCGCACATCTTTGGACTGTGGGAGGAAACCGGAGCGCCCGGAGGAAACCCACGCAGACACGAGGAGAATGTGCAAACTCCACACAGACAGTGACCCGAGCCGGGAATCGAACCGGGACCCTGGAGCTGTGAAGCAGCAGTGCTAACCACTGTGCTACCGTGCCGCCCTATTGGGCCAAATGGCCTCCTTCTCATAGAAATCATAGAAACCCTACAGTGTAGAAGGAGGCCATTCGGCCCATCGAGTCTGCACCGACCACAATCCCACCCAGGCCCTACCCCCACATATTTACCCACTAATCCCTCTAACCTATGCATCTCAGGACTCTAAGGGGCAATTTTTTTTAACCTGGCCAATCAACCTAACCCGCACATCTTTGGACCTTGGGAGGAAACCGGAGCACCCGGAGGAAACCCACGCAGACACGAGGAGAATGTGCAAACTCCACACAGACAGTGACCCGAGCCGGGAATCGAACCCGGGACCCTGGAGCTGTGAAGCAGCAGTGCTAACCACTGTGCTACCGTGCCGCCCAACCCCCACATATTTTACCCGCTAATCCCTCTAACCTACGCATCCCAGGACTCTAAGGGACAATTTTTAACCTGGCCAATCAACCTAACCCGCACATCTTTGGACTGTGGGAGGAAACTGGAGCGCCCGGAGGAAACCCACGCAGACATGAGGAGAATGTGCAAACTCCACACAGACAGTGACCCGTGATGGGTCTGCTCTGTGATTCTATGAAATGAGTGGTTTAGACCTGGAAGTGTGATGGAGGCAGATTCAATCATAGCTTTTAGAAGAGAATTGAATTATTTGAAGAGGAAAAATTGGCAGGGCTAGAGGGAAAGGCTAGGAGCGTGAAACCAACTGAATTCCTCTTGCGGAGAGCTGGCATGGACGCAATGGGCTACTTCTGTCCTTAACTATTCTGCGATCTCTCTTGCTGTCTCTGCTGGAAGTTTCCAGAGTGTTGCAACATGCCCTTAAATCTGTTTGGCTATTTCTTATTCTCAGCCACATGACACTGAAAATGGTAACAAGGTTAGAATAAACTGAGATTGACTACCACTTCACCAGAATGATTAAGATCAAATCAAAATGCTCCAATTTCAATAGAAACTTGCTATCTCCTCACTACCACCAAAAAAATGCACTCACCTGATGAAGGAGCGGCACTTCGAAAGCTCATGCTACCAAATAAACCTGTTGGAATTTAACCTGGTGTTGTGAGACTACTTACTGTACCAAAAAAAGTATCAGAGCAACCAGAACCACGTGACAGTAGCAGAGTCAAACTTAGTGAAAACATTCTGCTCAAACTCAACAAACACAAATTCAGTCAACACTCACCAGCTGTTGCTTCCTCTCTTTAACAGGAACATATGGAATGTATTCCTCCTCTTCCTCCTCATCATCTGAGCGTGTTCGCTGTAATACAAGGTAGCACTTTATTGTATGTAGCACACAGTTACTACTGCACCAGGGAATGGCACCAATGAAATCTCGTGAAGGGTGGGATAAATCTATTACTTCTTTCCAGCTGAGTTGTGAGGGACATTCAACACAATGGCCATCTCAACTTGGACTGTACATGGTGACGGTTTTGGAGCTGAATAACATCAGGATGCAGCACTGTCAGAGGCACTTAAGAGACCTCACTTGTGCTTCCAGCAATCTGAAGAGTAAGCTCAAAGGACCAGGATTCAACCATTCAGCTCCTCAAGTCTGTTCCACCACTCCATTAGAACATTATGATCAACTCAATTTACCGGCTCCCTCTCCATATCCCTTCATACCTTTCCTGACAAAAAAGTGACCAACATCAATTTTGAAAACTCCAACTGCACCTACAAAGACTTTTCCACAGTACAATAGCCTTTGGGTAAAAAAGTGTGTCCGCATTCCTCTTGAATAGCCTATTCTAATTTTAAGGTTATGCCACTTTGTTCTGCACTGCCCGCCTCCCCCCTCCCCGCAACTACCAGATGAAATAGTTTTTCTCCATCTAGCGGTTCTGCCTCAGTGGCCTGGGAGTTTGTGGTGAGAATCAAAGACAATAGAGCATCAGTCTTCCTCTTATTTAGTTGGAAGAAATTTCTGCTCAGCCACGTTAGATGTCAGTCATGAGCCTGACAAATCAGAAGCTATGGAGGGGGGTCAAGAAAGGGAGTGATGAGGTACCACTGGGTGTTGTCAATGTACATATGGAACCTGATATATTTTTGAATGATATTGCTAAGGGGAAGAACATTGATGAGAAAAGGGACTCTTGAACCTCACTGCTCCTCACTTCACACAAACAAAATATCTGCAGTCTCTTTGCTCCAAAGTGTCACAAAAACTTTTGAGATTGGTGGTCAAGGAAATATTTCAAGGCTGAGACTAATAGCATATTGACAGATAAAGAGAAGATTATGGGACCAAGGATTTCCTTGAAATGTGATGGAAGGATCAGTTATGACCTCATTGAATACCAATGATGCAATGGGCTGACTGGCCTCCTTCTGTTCTAGATCCACAGCAAGTTCCCACAAACAATATATAACATTTGTCATTTGCTTTCCATAGGTAACATTGAACTAAATTATATATATGTATTAAATGTCAGTTGTCATTCAGCGAAGAGTAATCTTGCTACTGAATAAGAAAGCCACTGATCCAGGTCCTGTTCTACAGTTTGGAATACAATATATAGACTGAAACTCTAGGTGAATACCAAGGAAGCACCGCACAGTCAGAGGGTCAGTACTGAGCGAGTGCCGCACAGTCAGAGGGTCGGTACTGAGCGAGTGCCGCACAGTCAGAGGGTCAGTACCGAGCGAGTGCCGCACAGTCAGAGGGTCAGTACCGAGCGAGTGCCGCACAGTCAGAGGGTCAGTACCGAGCGAGTGCCGCACAGTCAGAGGGTCAGTACCGAGCGAGTGCCGCACAGTCAGAGGGTCAGTACCGAGCGAGTGCCGCACAGTCAGAGGGTCAGTACTGAGCGAGTGCTGCACTGTCAGAGGGTCAGTACTGAGCGAGTGCCGCACAGTCAGAGGGTCAGTACCGAGCGAGTGCCGCACAGTCAGAGGGTCAGTACCGAGCGAGTGCTGCACTGTCAGAGGGTCAGTACCGAGCGAGTGCCACACAGTCAGAGGGTCAGTACCGAGCGAGTCCCGCACAGTCAGAGGGTCAGTACCGAGCGAGTGCCGCACAGTCAGAGGGTCAGTACTGAGGGATTGCCGCACTATCCAACGTGGCTGTCCAACAAAAACAGAAAATGCTGGAAAATTTCAGCAGGTCTGACAGCATCTGTGGGGAGTGAATAGAGCCAATGTTTCAAGTCTAGATGACCCTTCCTCAGAGCTGCTGGGTCTATTCTCTCCCCACAGATGCTGTCAGACCTGCTGAAATTTTCCAGCATTCAGTCTTTTTGTTTCAGATTCCAGGATCTGCAGTATTTTGCTTTTAAACTAAGGCTCTCTGTCCCCTCACCGTCACAGTTTGTGTCGAGCAGGAAAGTTCTCGCTCGTGTTCTCGCCAATATTTGCCCCTCAACAAACATTATAGATGACAGGTTATATTGTTGTTTGTGGGATTTTTGCCTGCACTAAGTGTCGCGTTTCCTTCATTTCAGAAACACTTCACTGGCTGTGAAGCGCTTGGAGAGACCCTGAGGTGGTGAAAGGCGCAATGGAAATGTAGTCTCTCTCCGGGGCCCGGGGTCCGGAGCCGCTCTCGGGTTTTTACCTTCGCGGTTCCGCACTCCCTCTCTCCACTCTGAGGCTCCATTATTGTCGGGCACAGTACTTCCGGTCCGTCCGCCTGCCTACTCCGGGCGGCAGCGCTTCCGGCCCGTCCGTCTGCCTACTCCGGGCGCCTTTTCCAGTTCGATCAATGATTCCGGGTGGTTGTTTCCTGGAGAAAGGCCTGGGCCCCGGGTAAGGACGCAGGCCTGGACTTTGACCCAGGACAACAGGCGGCAGGATCGAGTTGTGAGCGCCCAGGAACCAGAAATGGCTCAGCATTTGGGGTTATAGGGAATACATTTCAAAAGTGTCAGATGGGAAGAATGAATTGTGGAATGAGAAGGAAATAATTTTCCTTTGATTGAAAATAATCCGAGCAAAGTCACAAGTTACATCCAATTTGATCAAGATAAACTACTTCTTCTCATCCTGCTCGACCTTTCTTTGACATGTTTGACCACATCATCCTCCTCCAACTCCTTTCCACTGTCGTCCAGTTAGGTGGACTGCCTGACCATATTCTCATCTACTCTTACACAGAGAATCTCTTGCAATGGCTTTTCTTTCCACCCCGACACTGTAACCTCTGGTGTCCCAGGACCCAAGGACCCCCATCTCTGGGACTCCAGTGGTCTTTCCTTGCCCCTTCCTGATCCTCATCTAAATTCTGCCCTTAAGTAACATGCAAAAACACAGTATAATACCACTTCTCTGCCCACTGAAGTGGTGGAGGCTACCTCGTTGAATATGTTTAAATCACGGATAGATGGATTCCTGATCGGTAAGGGAATTAGGGGTTATAGGGATCAGGCAGGTAAGTGGAACTGATCCATTTCAGGTCAGCCATGATCTTATTGAATGGCGGGGCAGGCTCGAGGGGCTAGATGGCTTACTCCTGCTCCTATTTCTTATGTTCTTAAAAGCAAAACACTGCGGATGCCAGATTCTAAAGCAAAAACAGACAATCTCAGCAGGTCTGACAACATAAGTGGAGAGAGAATAGAGCAAATGTTTCGAGTCTGGCTGACCCTTCATCAGAGCTGAAGAAAATCGGATGATATATTGTTAGAGTGGAGGGGTTGATAAAGATGTCATAGACAACAAGACAAAGGGAATGTAAGTGGTAGTGATGATGGCTAAGAAGAGTGCTGATTGGAACCCATTAAGAGATCAGAATGTGTAAATGGCAGAGCAAAGGTAAGCAGAGTGTCTCAGGTTGTCCTTTGAGAAACATCCGATAATCTGGGCTCCATTCACACTGAATCTACATGTTTAGAGCATGATGCATCACTTTACCATAACTATAGATAATCTATCTCAACAGGTTTCAACTAGGCAGTAATACAATAGGAGCTGCATTTAGAGGGACATTCAATTTCTTGGTATTGGCAGGGTGTCCCCTAAACAGGCAAACATTTTCAGCAGTGGAAAATAGAAACCAGGGCTTTTTAGATCAGCATCCCACTTGGAGTGACCAGATTTTGTAGGAGGTTATTTATTCCAAGCTCCAGCATTAGCCGTGACTTTGACAATGTGTTCCTTGAGTTCAAAATTTGCTCCAGTATCACACAACAGTGAACAGAGCTGAAACAATGATTTCCTGTTTGAATTCTCTGATCTTAAGGTGGAAAGTACACATTTGTGTTTGATCCAATTGATTTCAGTTGATGAGAGATACGTACAGAATTACATAGGATTTTTTTTTCTTTATTTCATGAGGATGTGGGTGTCGTCAGCAAGGTCAACATTTATTGCCCATGCCTAAATGTCCTTGAACTGAGTAGTTTGCTAGGACGGTCACAGAGGGCAATTAAGAATCAATCACGTTGCTGTGGGTCTGGAGTCTCACATAGGCCAGACTAGGTAAGGATGGCAGATTATCTTCACATTAGTGAACCAGATGGGTTTTTACAATAGTCAATGATAGTTGTCATACACCATGACTGAGATTAGCTTTTAATTCCAAATGTGTTCATTGCCATCACACCTGATTTAATTTTTTTATGGGCTCTTTTTCTTGAAGAGATCTCAGGCACAAAACCATGGCTTCATTAAAAAAACATTTATTATTGACACATAGAAAATTGAGGTTAGAACATTTTGGGATTATATATGATTTAGATTTAACTTAACAATGTAACAAAAGCTGAGTTCCCAACATGCAAAACCTTTTGGAAATCGGTGTTTCCCTTAGACATTCCCCTAAGTGAAATGTTGATCATATGTTGAGCTCGGCCTGGTCAAGAGTGGTTAGCACAGTGGGTTAGCACTGCTGCTTCACAGCTCCAGGGACCTGGGTTCGATTCCCGGCTTGGGTCACTATCCGTGTAAAGTTTGCACATTCTCCTCGTGCCTGTGTGGTTTTCCTCCGGGTGCTCTGGTTTCCTCCCACAGTCCAAAGATGTACGGGTTAGGTTGATTGGCCATGCTAAAAAAATTCCCCCTAGTGTCCTGAGATATGTAGGTTAGAGGGATTAGCGGGTAAATATGTAGGGATATGGGGGAAGGGCCTGAGTGGGATTGTGGTCGGTGCAGACTCGATGGGCCAAATGGCCTCTTTCTGCACTGTAGGGTTTCTATGATTCTAAGAGAATTTCAGGCGTTTTATAGTGCAGACTGAGTTTCTCTTGCAACCAAATTAACTGCTTCACAGACAAAGTAAAAATTTACACTGAGGTGTCAAAATCAGTAAAAGCGAGGATGCCACTGAGGGAGCAGATTTCGGGGGGGAGGTGGTTTCAGGGGGATGGGTGTGGTCGGGGTGGGGTAGGGGGATGGGTGTGGTCGGGGTGGGGTAGGGGGATGGGTGTGGTCGGGGTGGGGTAGGGGGATGGGTGTGGTCGGGGTGGGGTGGGGTAGGGGGATGGGTGTGGTCGGGGTGGGGTAGGGGGATGGGTGTGGTCGGGGTGGGGTAGGGGGATGGGTGTGGTCGGGGTGGGGTAGGGGATGGGTGTGGTCGGAGTGGGGTAGGGGGATGGGTGTAGTCGGGGTGGGGTAGGGGGATGGGTGGGGTAGGGGGATGGGTGTGGTCGGGGTGGGGTAGGGGGATGGGTGTGGTCGGGGTGGGGTAGGGGGATGGGTGTGGTCGGGGTGGGGTAAGGGGATGGGACGGGGCAAGTGGTTGAGGGGTCGGAGCAAGTGCCCAGTCTGATGGGTGGGAGCGAGTGAGATGGGTGTGGAAAAGGATGTGGAGGTAGGAGATCAGAAGGGATAGGTGGCTGGGAGGAATGGCAAGTAAACGGTAAGGTTAGAAGAGTTATCGTGAAGCTAAGTCTCTTTCCATGCTGAACATGCTTTCAAAATCTTGTTAACCGAGAGCTACAGAAATCCAATTCATAATATGATTCAGATTGTTTTTTTCTCAGTGTCCAAAACCTCACACATATAGATGTTCAAAATAACCTGGAGCCAGTCTGGACTCACCATTGTTGCTATGTTGATCTATCTAGCATTAAACGTCTTTCACAACATATCCATTGTGTAAACAAGTCAGCATGTTTTCAAATAATCTTTGAAAATCTTTTTCCTTCAGACACACTGAAACTGATTTTGTGTCAGGCTACAGTTCATTAGATAGATTTTCACTGCAGTCACCTTCCAGTTTCTAGATAAAAGAGCCCCGGTCAGTTCAATCATTCCGCTGCTATAAACTTCCTGTTCTCCTGTCATCTTTAGAAGTCTTTCTGCAGCTTCTAAAATGCCTCAATATCCTTTTTATAATTATGGGGACTAGGACTTGTAAGCAGTATACTGTGTGGTTCGTTAATCATTCATGGGAAGTGGGCTTCGATGGCTAGGCCAATATTTATTACCCATCCCAACTGCCCTTTAGAAGGTAGTGGTGAGCTGCCTTCTTGAACACTGCAGTCCATGTGGTGTAGGTACACCCACAATGCTGGTAGAGAGTATTCCAGGATTTTGACCCAGGAACAGTGAAGGAACGATGATGTAGGTCAAAGTGAGGATAGTGTGTAGCTTGGAGGGTAACTTCCAAGCGGTGTTGTTCCTATGTGTCTGCTGCCCTTGTCCTTCTAGGTGATAGAGAACACAGGTTTGGAAGCTGCTGTCAGAGGAGCCTTGGTGAGTTGCTGCAGTGCATCTTGTACGTAGTACACATTGCTGCTATTGTGCATTGGTGGTGAAGGGAGTGAAAGTTTAAGGCGATGGATGGGGTGCCAACCAAGCAGGTTGCTTTGACCTGGATAGTGTAGAGCTTCTTGAATGATGTTGGAGTTGCACTCATGCAGGCCAGTGGAGAATATTCCATCACATTCCTGACTTGCGACTTGTAGATGGTCAACTAACTTTGGAGATTCAGGAGGTGAGTTACTCACCGCAGAATTCCCAGTGTCTGACCTGCTCTTGTAGCCACAGTACTTAAATGGCTGGTCGGGGGAGGGAAGAGATTCAGGGGGAGGGATCTCTGTTGAGCAATGGAGGAGGCTTTGACGGGTGAAAGGGTAGTCTCTGTTGGAAGAGGGAATGGAGGCTTTGTCAGGGGGAGGGGGAGGAGTCTATTGGTTGGAATTGCTACCTGGGGGAGGGGAAGTCGGGCAGGGAAGGGGGTGTCTGTCAGGTGGAGTCTCTGTCAGGGAAGGGGGAGTCTGTCGGGCGGAGTCACTATTGGGGAAGGGGAGTCTCTTGTTGGAGAGGGGGAGGTGTGAGTCTCTGTCAGCGGGAGGGGGAGTCTGTTGGAGTGATCGCCTCTTGTAACAGGCAGTCTTTAGGACCCTGCAGCAGTGAGTGACAGGGCAGTGCCAGCTGCTGTCTGAATTCTCTCGGTCTCTGGGCAGTACTGTGCTGTGTGTGCCGTGCTGTGTGTGTAAGAGACCGGCCTCAACTGATGATGGTGTCGTCCAGGACAGTCACAATCGTAACTCTATCTGTGGCCTTGGGTTTATTCTTTGTCTTCATGGGAACCATCAAACTGACACCGAGGCTGAGCAGAGAAGCCTACAGCGAGATGGTAAGCAGCAGTGGGTGGGCAAGTGCCTTAACAGACACACACACAGCAGCAATGAACACTGAACACACAGAACAACAGCATCTGAATGAGACACAGGGCCTGGATCAGACAGCTTCAGAAAGCAGGCAAGAGATTAGAAATGGGAGCTGTCACACATCAGTGCCTCACAATAAGTCTGGTCATTTTACAAAAGGAACTATTCATTTCCGATAGGCAGGGAACACACAATGAACACTCACTCACCAAAAATACACATATTAATAACAGCATCTTGCATTCATACAGCTTCTTACACACAATAAAAGCTCCCAATTGGTGCTTCACAGGAGCATTTTAAGGAATATTTCGACACTGAGGCACATATCAGGTCAGAAGTCCAAGAATTAGGTTTTAATGAGCTAAAGGTAGAGAGACAGGGTGGTTTAGTGAGGGAATTCCCAAGCTTAGGGCCCAGGCAGCCGAAGGAAGCAATTACAATCAGCGATGCACAAAGAGTCCAGAATGAGATGAGCACTGATATCTTGGAGGGCTGTGGGGCTGAAGGAGATTACAGAGGTCGACAGGGGTGAAACCATGGAGGAATCTGAAAACGAGGAAGAGAATTTTAAAATTGAAGAATTTCTTAACCTGGAGCCAATGTAGGTCAGCGAACGCGGTGGGAGGGGGGGGGGGATTAGGGGACCCGCGGGGGATATGGGGCTTGCTGTGGGTTAGGATACGGAGACAGCAGAGTTATGGATGATCTCAAGTTTATGGACTGTTGAATGTGGGGGAGCAGCCTGGAGTGTGTTGGAATAGTCAGGCCTGGAGGTAACAAGGGCTTGAATGAGGATTTCAGCAAATGAGCTGAGGAAGGGAAGGGGTTGGCTGATGTTACAAAGGTGGAAATAGATCATCTTAGCCCAAATATGTGATCGGAAGCTCATCTCAGAGTCAAAATAACATTGAGGTCACAAACGACCTGGTTCAGCCTCAGACAATTGCCAGGGAGAGGGATGGAATCAGTGGCGGGAATAAAGACAATAACTTCAGCCTGTCCAATATTTAAGTGGAGGAAATTTCTGCTCACCCAGTAATGGATGTTAGACAAGCAGTCTGATAATTTAGCAACAGTGGAGGAGTCGTGAGGTGGTGATGAGGTAGAGCTGTGTGTCATCAACATACACGTGGAAACTAATGTCATGTTTTCAGATGATGTCACCAAGAGGCAGTGTGTAGATCAGAAATAGGAGGAGCAAAGGGACAGATCCCTGTGGGACCAGAGGTAATGGTGCAGGAAGGGAAGGGAAACCATTGCAAGTGATTCTCTGGCTGCATTTAGATAGATAAGAATGGAATAGGTGGGAGCAGTCCAAACCAGCCGGACAACAATGGAGAGGTGTTGGAAGAGGATGGTGTGGTCAACCATGTCAAAATCTGCAGACAGGACAAGGAGGGAAAGTTTAGCTTCGTCATAATCACATAGGATGCTATCTGTGACTTTGATAAGAGTTGTTTCATTACTGTGGCAGGTCAGAAATCCAATTAGAGGGATTCAAATATGGAATACTGAGAAAGATGGGAACAGATTTGGGAGGTGACAACTTACGGAAGTTGGAGAGGAAAGGGAGGTTAGAGATGGTAGTTTGCCAGGAAGGAATGGCCAAGGGCGAGTTATTTCAGGGAAGGGGTGATGACGACTGATTTGAAGGAGAACGGGCTAATATGGGTAGAAATAAAACAATAATAACAATAAACATAATCATTAACAATATTTACTAACCTCTTTCACATGATGTGGGTGTCACTGGATAGGCAATAATTTGTTGCCCATCCTTAATTGTCCTTGAGAAAGTAACGAGCTGCCTTCTGGAATGGTTCATGAATTCTTTTGTTCCTAATACTGAGACAATCCAATCAGCTGTCTCTCCCACATCCCCTCTTCCACTCGCCTACAGGATCAAAGTTCCCCCCATCCTAGCTCTTATCTCATGTCCTTCTCTAGTTTCTCTCCTATCTACCCTCATGCCCACTCTGAGCTTATCTTGTTCCCTTAATTCCTGATCCCACTAAACTGCTGATCATCCTGTCTCACTGTGTAGGGTCTAGACAGAGTGACAATCCCTAGTTAGCCTTGAATGAGTGGCTCCCGCCATCGCACTTTCAGAGTGGATTGGGGCAAAAGAACCAGAAGGAGAGATGAGGGAGAGTTTTTTTCACAGCGAGTTGTTGTGATCTGGAACAAGCTGCCTGAAAGGGGGTGGAAGCAGATTCAATAGTAATTTACAAAGGGAATTGGATAAATATTTTAAACAGTAAAAAACTGTAGGACTGTGGGGGGAGTCCAAAGATGTGCGGGTTAGGTTGATTGGCCAGGTTAAAAATTGCCCCTTAGAGTCCTGAGATGCGTAGGTTAGAGGGATTAGTGGGTAAATATGTGGGGCTAGGGCCTGGGTGGGATTGTGGTCGGTGCCGACTCGATGGGCCAAATGGCCTCCTTCTGCACTGTAGGGTTTCTAGTTAGATCAATCTTTTAAAGAGACACCACAGACATGATGAGCTGAATTGTCTCCTTCTGGGCCTGTAACGTTCCACCAAACCTCCCATGAAACTGCAGAGCTTTTTCTGAGCAATTAATGCCATTTTTCTTTCAATCATTTTAATTGCAGAAAAGAGCTTATAAGGAATATGCCAAGGCTCTCCCGGTGTTAAAGAAAATGGGCATCACGTCAGTCCTGCTGCGGAAGCTGATTGGCACGCTCGAGCTGGTGTGTGGCATCGTGATGACACTGGTACCCGGGAGGCCCAAGGATGTGGCCAACTTCACGCTACTCATAGTCATGCTGGCTGTGCTCTTCTTCCACCAGCTGGTGGGTGACCCACTCAAACGCTACGCCCACGCACTGGTCTTTGGGATACTGCTCACCTGCCGGCTGCTGATCATCAGGCAGGGGGATGACAAGGAGATGGCTCTGAGAGCCGCGCTGAGGGAGGGGCAGGCCGGGGGAGACACAAAGACTGAGACTGAACAGGAGAAAGGGAAGCTTAAGACCTCCTAAACTCAGTTCACACAGACAGGATTGGAGCTCCGGGCACCAGCTAATCACCACCCAGAGTCTAAAAGGATTTTTGTATCACACGTCGCATTCAGCTGGAAATCGCTGGAAATGAATAACTGACAATCCGGGAAAATCTGGTGACAGGGAATTTCAGAGAGCTGACAGGAATACTCCATCAAGACTGACAACTGATAACCAATCCTCAAAACCCCAATCAATATTCATCAGTATCATCGTCTGCACCACTCTGTGTTCTGCACTAACGATAAACATATCAACCAAAGGGAATCATCCACAGCTGAGAAAGAGACACTAAATTCATCTCACAGAGGAAGGGAGGGAGGGAGCGAGGGATGGAGGAGGGGAGGTGGGACGGGAGGGATGGGAGAGGAAATGAGGGAGGGAGCAAGGGATGAAGGGAGGGAAGGACAGCCTCACTGAATAAAAAGAAAATCACCTTCAGTGATGTTCCCTCTTTAAACAGGGTTCCCAGAAGTGATATGCCCTCTGGAAGATTCATTTGACGGTGAAAAGGGACCAAGCTTACCCCACAGCCGGACTTTTCCACCTTTTCCTTCTTTTACACCAAGAAGGTTCATGAAGGAAACCATGGCTGCAAACTGGAAATGACCAAAATAGCTTAAAAAGTGTGTGACATGAACTCATCGAAACCAACAGGATAGTGAATGACAGAAGAATGATGGCAATGTCCAGCCTAGGGTATACAGTTAGGGAGATACTGTCTGCATATATACTCATCCCAAGGGCATCAAGACAGTGAAGACTTGCTTGGAGCCTAGGGTTGTAAATCCTGGAGAAGAGACAACTTCATGGAAGATGTAAGAATTCCCATTGCATTCTCCCTTTTCTGCATTAACTCTCTCCCCATCACCTCTCTCCCTCCACTGTCACCTCACTCCCTCCCTGTTACCTCATCCCCTGCCCCGTCATCTCTTCCCCTCCCCCGTCACCTTTCTCCCACCCCGTCACCGCATCTCCTCTCTTGTCACCTTTCTCCAACCTCTGTCACCTCTCTTTCTCCTCAGCCACTTCATCCCCATGACCACTCCCCCTACCCATCACCTTTCCCCATTCCCTGTCACCTCTCTCCCTCCTCTGTCACCTCTGTTTCCTCAGTCATCTCTCCCCCATTACCACTCCTCCTCCCCATCACCTCTCCCTATCAGCTCTCAATATCTCCTGTCACCTCTCTCCCTCTTCTGTCGTCTCCCTTCCTCCCCGTCACCTCTCCCCCTTCTCCACTACCTTGCCCCTGGTCATCTCTCCCTCTCCCTGGTCACCTCTCCCCCTCCCTGCCATCACATCTCCCCCATCACCTCTCCATGTCACCTGTCCCTCCCCTTCTCCCCTGTAATTAGCTGTTCTCATTCATCTCCCCCATCACCTCTCTCTACCCCAGCCACCTCTCCCCCTCCTCTGTCACCTCTCCATGGGATAAAGGCAATTATATAATAATTTTAAATGATTTTAATTATGTAATTTTTATTAAATGTTCACATAGGCTTTTTAAAACATTTATTCTTGGTGTGTAGACCTCACTGCTAAGCCAGCTTTTATTGCCCATCCCTAATTACCCTTGAGAAGGTTGTGAAGAGCTGCCATCTTGAACTGCTGTAGTCCATGTGATGTAGGAACACCCACAGAACTCTCCCCAGGAGAGAGTTCCAGGATATTGACCCAGCAGTGTATTTCCAAGTCAGGATGGTGGGTGGCTTGGAAGGGATCTTGCAAGTGATGATGTTCCTATGTTTCTGCTGACCTTGTTCTTCTCAATGGTAGTGGTCATGGGTTTGGAAGATGCTGTTAAGGAGCCTTGGTAAATTCTTGAAGGACATCTTGTAAATGGTACACACTGCTGCCATTGCGCGTCAACGATGGAGGCAGTGAATGCTTGTGAATGGTGTGCCTTTCAAGTGGGCTGCTTTATCCTGGATGGTGTCAAGTTTCTTGAGTATTGTTGGAGCTGCACTTATCCAGGCAAATGCAAAGTATTCCATCACACTCCTGGCTTGTACCTTACAGATGGCTTTGGGGAGTCAGGAGGTGAGTGAATCCACACAGGATTCCTGGTCTCTGACCTGCTTTTGTAGCCATGGTATTTATATGGCTGGTCTAGTTCAGTTTTTGGTCAATGGTCTTTTCCAGGATTTTGACAGTATTCATTAATGGTAATGCCATTGAATGTTATGGGGCAATAGTTAGATTATCTCTGGTTGGAGGTGGTCATTGACTGGCACTTGTGGGGTGAATGTTACTTGCCATTTATTAGCGCAAGCTTGGATATTGTCCAGGTCTTGCTGCATTGCACAGGGATTGCTTCAGTATCTTAAGAGTCAGAATGGTGCTGATCATTGCGCGATCATTAGCAGACATCCCCACATCTGATCTTTTAATGGGAGGAAGGTCACTGATGAATCAGGTGAAAATGATTGGGCCATGGACACTATGCTGAGGAACTCCTGCAGTGATGTCCTGGAATTGATATGATAGACCTCCAGCAACAACAATCACCTTCTTTCGTGCTAGATATCACTCCAACCAGGGGGTTTTCCCTGATTCCCACTGACTCCAGTTTTGCTCGGGTTCCTTAATGCTACACTCGGTCAAATGCTGCCTTGACGTTAAAGGCAGTCACTCTCAATTTACCTTTGGAGGTCAGCTCTTTTGTTTTTCTTTGAACCAGGGCTGTAATGAGGTCAGGAGCTCAGTGACCCTGGCAGAACTCAAATTTATTGCTGAGCAAGTGCCACTTGCTAGCATTGTGGATAACTCCAACCCCTTTCCTGATGTAGTCTAAGTAGGCTGATGGGGTGGTAGTTATCTGGATTGGATTTGTTCTGCTTTTTATGTATGGGACATACCTGGGCAACTTTTCACATAATTGAGAATGGGGTATTTGTGGAGGCTCCTCTTCAAGTGAGTTGTTTAATTGTCCACTGCCATTCATGACTAGATGAGGCAGGATTGCAGAGCTTAGATCTGATCCATTAGTTGTGGAATCACTGAACTCTGTCTATTACTTGCTGCTTATACTGTTTGACATGCAAGTAGTCCTGTGTTGTAGCTTCACCAGGTTGACACCTCATTTTTAGGTGTTGCCTTTGGCATGCCCTCCTGCACTCTTAATTGAACCAGATTTGATCCCAGGGTTTGGTGATGGTAGAATGGGGGATCTGCCAGGCCATGAGGTTACAGATTGTGGTCGAGTACAATGCTACTGCTGCCAATGGCCCAGAGTGCCTGATGGATGCCCATTCTTGAGTCGCTAGATCAATTTGAAATATATCCCATTTTGCATATTGGTAGTGCCACACAACACAATGTGTGGTATCCTCTATGCGAACATGGGACTTCAGCTCCACAAGGACTATGCAGTGGTCACTCTTACTGATACTGTCATGGATAGATGCATCTGTGGCAAACAGGTTGGTGAGAATGAGGCCAAATATATTTTTCCCTCTTCTTTGTTCCCTCCCCACCTGTTGCAGACCCAGTCTAGCAGACATGTCCTTTAGGACCCAGCCACCTCGGTTTGTAGTCATTCTATTGAGCCACTCTTGGTGATGGACATTAACGTCCCCCATCCAGAGTACATTCTGCTCCCCCCGTGGTGTTCAACATTAAGCAGTACTGATTCATTAGCTGAGGGGGGGCGTGGTATAGAGTCAATGTTGTGGATCCCAGGGCAACTTCTACCTGACTGTATACTGCTGTTCCTCCACCTCTGCTGGGTCTGTCCTGCCGGTGGGTCAGGTCGTACCCAGGAATGATGATTATGGTGTCTGGGACATTGTCTGTTGGGGATGATTCCATGAGTGTGACTATCTTAGGCTGACTAGTCTGTGTGACAGATATCCCAATTTTGACAAAAGCCTCCAGAGATTAGTAAGGAGGACTTTGCTTGGTTGACAAGGTTGAGTCTGCAATTGTCATTTCGGGTGTCATAGGTGGTCCGCCTGTTTTAATTCCTCTTAGATATTTTAGCGGTTTAATACAATTGAGTGGCTTGCTAGGCCATTTAAGAGTCAACTACATTGCTGTGGGTCTAGAGTCACATGTAGGACAGCTGATTTTCTTCCCCATAGGGCATTAATGAACCAGGTGGGTTTTTATGACAATCAACAATGGGCGATGGTTTCATGGGCTTTTTAGTTTCAAATTTGTATTGAATTCAAATGTCATCATCTGTCGTGATGGGATTGGAACCTGGGTCCCCAGAGCATTACCCTGGGTCTCTGGATTACAAGTCCAGTGACAATACCACCATGCCACCAAAACCGTCCTTGAGGGAGAGAAAACAGCATGAGGGAGGGGGAGAGAGATGTAAGAGTATCAATGGGGGTATGGAGTGGTGGGGGAGAGGAGCAATGGGTGAGGATAGTGGGCAAAAAGGACTCCCATTGATAGTCAGAACCATCTGAGGAATTGTTGACTATCAGATCGGGCAGGAGTGGATTGTGGCTGCTTTAGATAATATGAGGATGCTGAGCAGAATTGAGTGTCAGGCCTGGATGGGCAGATACCCTCAAAGTGAACAGAACAGGCCCAGAGTAACCAAATGACAGTAAACTTTTTTTTAACCCAACTTCTAAACTGTGTGACGGTGTCTGCTTTCAATGTTGTGGCTTTGGTGAGTCGATGCATGTTATCAAGGCATTTTTGACATGTTTTGTTAATTACTCTTCAGTTAGAACTAACATTTCTGGCAAATTAATTTTTAAAAATTGAAGAATAAACAGTCACACTTTCAAAAGCAAACTTTCTCCTGATTCTTAAATATCACTGCTTAGTTTCTTAAAATTCAACAGAAAAATCCTCCTCCTCTAAACATGGTGACTCCCGCCGAAGTATAGGTCTGCCTTTCTCTGGTAGGAACTGACTCTCACTGGTACAAATTATGCCCTGCACCCCCTCCCCCCCCTTTCTTCTTAAGGTATTGACTCCCACTGGGGTACAGGTTGCCTCTTCTCCTTAAGGTGCTGACTCCCAGTGGGGTACAGGTCGCTCCCTCTCCTGAAGCTATTGACTCTCACTGGGGTACAGGACCCTCCTTCCCTTATGGTATTGATTCTCACTGGGGTACAGGTCGCTCCCTCTCCTGAAGCTATTGACTCTCACTGGGGTACAGGACCCTCCTTCCCTTATGGTATTGATTCTCACTGGGGTACAGGTCGCTCCCTCTCCTGAAGCTATTGACTCTCACTGGGATACAGGACCCCTTCCTCTCCTGTCGATGATGACTCTCAATGGGGTTGACGTCCATGGATGCTGTAACTGTTCCTGTCCCTCATCTGTGACCATTCTTGTGTTAGTGTTAACAGTGAGTATTAGCAGTCAGTAGTGTAAGATATCTGTTATGTTTATGTATTAACATAGGATTAGGTTTAAGTGTCATGTGATTAAAACTTTTGTTTTTTTTAGCTGATAGCTTGTAGATTTATACCATAGCTAGAACCAGTAGAATAGTTAAGCTAATTGCTAGGATGCTTTCAGATTTGATGAGACAGGATGCAATTTAAGTGACTGTGCTGTTAGTTTTGCTAAAATTCTCGTTTTTACTTATGTTTGTAAAATGAGATAGCTGAAGTTGCCCTGAGGTAGGAAGTGGGGCAATGGAACCCAGGATGATTAAATACATCCCAGATGATAAACAAATTGCCATCTTTTGTTTTGAAGAAGATTCCATTTCTGGGGGTCTTGGTGAACAATAGCACTTGTCATACCAAAATGAATCAGCATGATGAGAAGCTTTTGTAGGGTTCAGTAAAGTTTCATTTCAATCTAGGGAATGCAGTAATATTGTTAATTTCTCTGTATGTCTACTGATCAAAGACATTGTGTGTGTCTGGACTTGATCAAATGCAATAAACAGAGTATGTTGTAAACCATACTGGTTGTTGGAATCAAACTGTTTACAACAGGGAGAGACTATTCAGCCCTTCTAACCTATTCTTCCATCATCAATTGGATCATAGCTGCTGATCTGGTTATTAACTCAATCCACCCACCTTGGTTTCATAACCCTTACCAAGTACCCTTAGCTAACAAAGATCTAACAATCTCAGTTTTGAGATTTCCAAGTGACACTCCCTGTCCCCAACCCAACCTCAACAACTTTTTGGGGAAGAATCCTAGATTTCCACTACTCTTTGAATCATAGAATTGTTACAGCGCAGAAGGAAGCCATTCAGCCTTTTCTGTCCATGGAGAGACTCCATTACTGCTACTTACTGTCTCTTCAGGGCAAGTTAAATACTGTAGACAGAGTTGGAAAGAAGAATCCAACCAATAAGAATTCATAAAATCCAGAATAAGCCTGTAAAAAAAGCTTTTTTTCACTGTTCTATTTTACTTTTGAAGTCTGCAGTACAAATTTGTACACTGTTTTGTGCAGGGAAGGAACATCAGTAAACCCGTGAAAAAGCAGAAAGAGCTCAACAGCACAGCCCAGTGGTAATCTATGATCAGCAAAGGCATTGGCCATTGAAGGTACTTCAACCCAGAGCTGAATTATGCTTAGTAGAGCTGTAAAAGAAAACCCAGATAGCTATCTTGTTTCAGATGAGGTCCTAATAAGCTTACAAAAAGCTACAAAATGGCCACAAAATTTCCCACACCCAACTGGAAAGCACCAGATCTCCTATCTGAATTTACTTTGTTCCCACAACGTGTATTTTCTGGACCTCATTATTTCCAAAGCAGATAAACAAGACATAAAAATTAAAACTGTTGTAGGCAATGAAGGCTCCCACTGGCTGAACACATCAGGTCTGCTTGACAACCATTTTAAATATCCAGATAAAATACGGTCAACACTGGCAGATCATTTATGAGTAAAGTTCAGCTTCTGAATACAATGTCTGGAGTTCATGCTCTTTAGGCAACAACCGATAGAGATCATTGACCAATTCATAAGTAGTTGCAGAAACATGAGGTTTGTTACAACTTTATGGTGGCAGAGCTGGCCAACAGAATAATCAAGCTCATGATAACATCTACCCCAATGAAAGCATTTTGAAAAGTCCTCTTACCCCAACCCAAAGGTTACACCATAGAAGCACTACTGCAAAGCTAATGCAAGTACAAAGCAATACCACTAGAGCCAAATGTGCGGCCCTGCCTGCCACTGGGATCTTTCGGTTCCGTTGAAAATGAAATATTTTAACTGTTCCACCGTATTCCCCGTGGCAGGTCCTGCCACAGGGGGGCAGGAAAATCCCAGTCAAGGTAGATAGAGACTACAGGCAATGCGCAATTCATCCATCATTGGCATGGTAGCCTGTACAGGCAAGTCTGGTAAGCAATGCAGGCAGCGCAGTCTCATACATGTACCAAGAAATTGCCCAGCTTTTAACACTGTAAACAAGGCATATGGCAACAGAAAACATTGGAAGTGCCAATGCAGAAAGCAAAAGGCAAAAACAAGGGGTTCAACATGATGAGAAACTACAAACAACAGCTGGACAGGTACAGTATTCCAACCAAATATTGTCAAGACAAGATCCATGAAATGTCTAACCAAGCTGCACGAATGTTGAGGGATGGCCAAACTATTGATACCAAAAATGAGGCAACAGTCAGTATGGTGAACATCAAAGAATGTATTGGCAAAGTGATACCAATAGAAGCCTTTGCCATAATTCTGATTTTTTGCCCATGGATGCAGGGTCAGCATGACCTATATATATATATAGCCTATAGTAGATAGCTGTGCAGGTGCAAACATCCTTTGGCACACAAGTGTATGTACCCAATATGTGGCAAGTGATGGTTCAACAAACCACTATTCCTGAATTTTCAGTCAGCTGAAGCAAGATTACTGACACTTTCACTGGCTGTAACTTATATTTTCCCGAGCGTGAGCTGTACATACTTTCCCCATTAACTAAAGCTTAATATGAATCACTTTCCTGATTCACTTAGATTACATAGGACATACAGCACAGAGGACCTCCTCACGGTCTGGAACACGGTCGCCTCGCGACGCAGCTCTCCCCCGTCAGGAGTAGCGGCTCTCGTGCGAGAGCCGCTGCTCAGGAATCCGCACCTCCAGCCTTACGACTTCAGGTGGCTGGCGGAGAGGAGAGCCGTGGACGCCGGGGTGACCAGGATCGGGGACGTGCTGGATGGCGGAGGAGCGGGCTGGATGAGCCCCGGCGTGCTGGCTGAGCGCGCGGGGGTGACCGTCCGGCGCGCGGCCAAAGCCATCCAAGACCTTAGGACGGTCGTGCTCGGCCCCGAGTGCGCACGCGGTCTAGAGGCGGCGCAGGCGTGCGGTGGGATCCCGCCCGAGCGTTCCCCTGCTCGGACGGAATTTCACATTGGCCCGAAGCCTAGACCTCCCCCCCCGGGTCAGGTGCCCCACTGCGTGCCCTTTTCCACCGCGCGGAGGCGTTTCCTGTACGGGCTGCTGCTGCACACCTTTCACTACCGCGTCCTCGCCCGTCGCCCGGATACACCTTGGCGGGCCTTGTTGCCGCCGGGCGGCGGAGGTCCCCAGTGGAGGTCCCTCTACGGAGGGATCTCCCCCAATTATCTCGGGGACCTGGGGTGGAGGGTGCTGCACGCAGCAGTGCCGTACAACCGTAGGTTTTTCCGGTACACGGGCTCCCGAGACTGCCCTTTCTGTGGCCTCGTGGAGTCCGTGGACCATGTCTACGTTCTGTGTTTTAGGCTGCACACCCTTTTTGGTTTCCTCAAACACCTTTTACTGATGTTTTGTTTGCACTTCAGTCCCACGCTCCTGATCTACGGGCACCTGGTGCGGAGAGGGGCGGGTCGGGATGCCGACCTCCTCGTGAACCTGCTCCTGGGCCTGGCGAGACGCGCCATCAATAGGTCCAGGCAGCGGGCGATCGACGGGGCCGTCCATCCCGACTGTCTGCCCCTCTACCGCGGCTACATTCGCGGCCAGGTGTCTCTGGAGAGGGAGCATGCGGTGTCCACGGGCGCGGTTGACGCCTTCCGCGACCGCTGGGCGCCGCAGGGGCTGGGGTGTATTATCGACCCCGATAATCACCTTTTGGTTTGACGTTTTAAGTTTCCTTTCGACTTTGATTTTGGTTCGGGCTGTTCCCCCCTTCCTTTTGGGGAGCCGCCCCTTTTACTTTGTCCCTAAGTTAATTTGAGTTCGTTTACTTGATTGGTGCCGAAAAAGCTACAGCACAGAAACAGGCCATTTAGCCCAACCAACCTATGTTGGTGTATATGCTCCCCCTGCGTCCTCCTACCTTCACTCATTTAAATCTACTCTTGTCACCATCTATTCCCTCCCTTCTTATCCAGCTTCCTGCTGAGCATTTCCAGAATTTTCTATCCGCATATTTAACTATTGCAATAAATCTTTGAGGGCAGCCATGTTTGAGGCTGGTCCTCCGAGACACCGCAGGAGGCGATGGGGCACGTCGTGGGAGGACTAGTCAAGCGGCTAAATGGGCGTCTCTTTCCGCTGCTGGCGGCTCGTTGTTCGGAGAGCCTATAAAAGGAGGGTGAGCGGGCAGCGCGGCCATTGGGAGCGGCGGCGGCGGGAGAGGAAGAGAGAGTGAATGTGTGTGTGAGAGAGAGAGAGCGCGAGAATATGTGTGAGAGAGAGAGTGTGTGTGAGAGTGTTTGTGTGTGAGAAGAGGCTGCGAGTGAAGCGGGTGTGCCACCGGGCCGCTCCCTCCTACACACTGATCTTATTTGATCGGCCGGGAGGCCCGGGCCCCGGTGCGAAGTGATGAGAATCCGCTCGCGAGCTGCTGGCGATGCGCGGAGGCGGCGAGAAAGGTCCCGGGCGAAAGGAGCGGAGATGATGAACGGATCAGATAGACGAGGCGGCGGCCGCAAAGCCCCGCCACTGAGTATCGAGGCGATTCTGATCCGCATCCACCACCTGGGGGAGGGGGGGCAGGGTGTATCTGTGCCTTGCTGTACAGCAATCTGGATTCATTACTCTGCCTTTTGAGGCCCATTGAGTGTCTCTGAGCTTCCCCGGGGCAGTTCAGTGAAAGCTCCATTTATATCCCGTTCCGAAGCTCCCATGGACTCGAACTGTTAACCCTATTTTGCTCTCTCCACAGATGCTGCCGGAGTTGCTGAGTTTATCCAATATTTTCCGGGGTTTTTTTGTTTCCACAGCCTGTTTTACAGAATTGTTATGGCACAGGAGGCGGCCGTTTGGTCCATGGCGTCTGCACTGGCTCTCCAAACCAGCATTGTGCCTGAGTGCCATTCCCTGTGCCCCTGCACATTGTAATCATCTAATGCCCTCCTGAATGCTTCAATTGAATCTACCTCCACCACACTTTCAGGCAGTGTATTCCAGACCCGAGCTGCTTGTGTGAAAGCGGTTTTTTCTCATCACATTTGCTTCTTTTGCAAATCCCTTTCAATCTGTTTGCATAATGCAAAATTATTTTTGTGCCTTGTCAGTGTGATTATTTTCATCCTCCATATTGTTTAAAAAGTGCTAATTTCAGACATGTAGAGTGTTTACTAAATATTTTTGGGCTATTAGCTATTTGTGTAACAGTTTGGAAGCTGTGGTGAAAGTGCAGTTGATTTGGACTCCAGGATATCACAGTTCAGGACTGTCCCACTGTTCTTGGTAGACTTGGGAGCCAAACTGGTCACTGACCGTTTATTTGACATTTCATAGAATCCTACAGTGCAGAAGGAGGCCATTCAGCCCATCAAGTCTGCACTCACCATAGTCCCACCCAGGCCCTATTTCCATAACCCCATTCATTTACCCTAGCTAGTCCCCCTTACACTAAGGGACAATTTAGCATAGCCAATCCACCTAACCCACACATCATTGGACTTTTGTAGCAGACAAAATATTTTTAAAGAAATGGCAATATTTGAATTTGTGTGGAACACCATCAACAAGGGAAAGTCTGGGCCAGTATAATAAAGTAATAAGTAATCTTGTGTAAAATAAAAACATACGGGAAGTTAAGATATAGCAGGGCAGCTTGGTCGAGTGGAATGCATGCCCAGTAATAAGTGAGAAGTCATGGACACTACAGATGCCTAGATGACCATAAGTGCAGAAAATAGGGCCAGCTACAGAACCTTGAGCACCAGGTTTCAGAGCTCAAGTAGCTGGAGTCACTGGTGCAACCACGAGGCTGAATGCTACATGGAGAACACGTTCAGAGAGATTGTCATCCTTCAGCTTCAGAGCCTGAGGGTAGAAAGGGAATGGGTGACCATTTGGTAGTCTTCAGAGAACCAGGCAGGAAATGCAGGAGTCTCCTGGGACCACGATCTCAAATCAGTTTTCCATTTTGGATGCTGGTGAAGGTGCTGGTTCCTCCCAAGGGGTGTAGACGTGACTCCGGGATGGTATGTTGCCTGTCTGGTGCCAATGTCAAGGATGCTGCAGGACATTCTTCTGGAGTGTGTGAACAGCCAGAGATCATGGTCCATATTGTTCCAATGACTTGGGTTGAAATGGAGATCCGGCCCTGTAGTCAGAATTGAGGGAGCTAGGTAGAAAATTAGTAAGAAGGGATCTTGAGTAGTTATTTCCTGACTACTACCAGTGTCGGGTGCAAAGAAAATTGCAGCACAGGGACTGGCCCTTCGGTCTTCCAAGCCTGCACCAATCATGCTGCTTGACTGAACTAAAAACTGCATCCCTTTATTCCCATCCTATTCATGTATTTGTCAAGACACCCCTTAAAAGTCACTATTGTATCTGTTTCCACTAGAATCCCTACAGTGCAGAAGGAGGCCATTCGGCCCATTGAGCCTGCACTAGCAACAATCTCACCCAGCCCCTATCCTTGCAACCCCTTGTATTTAAGATGCTAATCCCCCTAACCTACACATCTTGGGACACTAAGGGACAATTTAGCATGGTCAATCAACCTAATCCACACATCTTTGGACTGTGGGAGGAAACCGGAGCACCTGGAGGAAACCCACGCAGACGCAGGGAGAATATGCAAACTCCACACAGACAGTGACCCAAGCTGGGAATCGAACCCAGGTCCCTGGCGTTGAGGCAGCAGTGCTACACTGTGCTGGCCCTGGCAGTGAGTTCAAGGCACCAACAACCCTTTGTGTAAAAAGCAACTGAGTACAGAAATGGGAGTGTAAGGCAGATAGATGAATATGGCTCGAAAGATGGTGTAGGCGTGAGGGGCTTTGTATTCGTGGGACCGGCTCTGCGGAAGATGGCACCTGGAAAAGCTGGAGGGGTTACATTTGAGCTGGATATGAGTTTTGCTAGTGCTACTGGGAGGGCTTTAAGCCAACTGCAGAGAACCAGCAGGGAAAATTCGAGGAATATCAGGGTGCACAATACTCAGAAATATTGCACTAGTATTCAGAATAGCAAGTTTAGAGCAAAGGAGAAATGCCACCTAAATTGGTTACTGCATGTATGTGAATGCATGGAATATAGTGAATAATATTGTGGAGTTAGAGGTGAATATTGCTATGTGTATTCAGTGTTCAGAAAAGATGAAAGGGGATGAGGGGTATTGGTTAAGGAGAGCATTGTAGTGCTGGGGAAAGAATGTTCCTAAGCATACGAATCAGTTTGGCTAGAGCCAAGGAAGAAAAAGTGTGGTCTATAGGCTGCCAACTAGTGGGAAGCAAATAGAGGAACCAATCTTCACGGACATTACAGCAAAATGAAAACATTGTAGTGTAGTTATAATGGGAGACTTGCATAATTACCCAAATGTAGACTGGGACAATGCTAGTGTGAGCTGCAAACATTTTCAGATTGTGTTCATGGAATTTTGTGTGTCCAGTCCAACAGAAAGGACTTAGTTCTTGGAAATGTGGACTAAGTTGATCGGTGTCATGGAAGATTTAGGAGACAGTGACCATTGTATCGTAACATTTAGGATGATGGTAGAAAAGGACAATGGGCAATCCAGAGTAAAAATTAACTGGGGGAGAGCTGATTTCAATGGGGCAAGAATGGAGCTGGGTCAGATAGACTGAAACAAAACGTTTCCTTAACAATGGGCAACCTTTAAAAAAAATGGTTACAGCACAGTCAAAGTATTTTCCCTCAAAAGGCTGAGCTTTTTGAGGGAAATCCAGAGTTCTGTGGATAAAAAAGGAGATCGAAATTAAAGTAAGGAAAGAAAAAGTGCTTTTGACAAGTGTTGGGTTGAAAATACAATTGACAACCAAGAGAAATACAGAAGGTTCAGAGGGCAGGTGAAAAAGCACATCAATTGAGAATTATGAGAAAAGACTAGCCAACATAAAGTGGAATCCCAAAGTCTTCTAGAGGCATGTAAATAGCAAAAGGATGGTAAAAGGAGTAGGGCCAATGAGAAACCCGAAAAGGAATTGCACATGAAGGCAACGGTCATGACTGATGTATTAAATACTTTACATTTGTCTACCATGGAAGTAGATGCTATCTATGCCGTAGTGACAGAAGAAAACTTGTCACCATAGTGATCAAAATTGATGGTGTTAGTATTGGATAAACTGTCGGTACTTAATGTTGACAAGGCACTGGGGCTGGATGAAGATGCATTCAAGGATCTTGAAGGAAGTGAAACTGGAATTTGCAGGGGCATTGGCCATAATCTTTCAATCTTCCTTCGACTTGGGAGGTGCCAGAGGATTGGAGAATTGCAGACATGATGCATTTGTTCAAAAACGGTTGTAAGGATAAGCCCAGCAGCTATAGACCAGTTTAACTTTAGTGAGGAAGTTTCTAGAAACAATTATTCAGCATAGAATTAATAAGTCATGTGGAAAGATGTTGATAGATTAGGAAGAATCAGCATGGATTTCTGATGGGAAAAGTGTTTAGGGGTTTTTTGAGGGGCTAGCAAAGGGGTCAGTGATAATGTTGATGTTTACGTGGACTTTCCATGCAAGGAGGTTCTGCAGAACTTACACTAGTTAGACTTCAGCTGGAGTATCGTGTACAATTATTTTCAAGTTTATGTAGTGTCACAAGTAGGCTTACGCTGCAATGAAGTTAGTGAAAATCCCCAAGTTGCCACACTCTGGCGTCTGTTCGGGTACACCGACGGAGAATTTAGCATGGCCAATACACCTAACCAGCATGTCTTTCAGACTGGGAGGAAACGAGCTCCTGGAGGAAACCCACACAGACACTGGGAGAACATGCAGACTTTGCACAGACAGTAACTCAAGGTGGGAATTGAGTTGGTGCTGTGAGGCAGCAGTGCTAACCACTGTGCTGTTCATAGGTCTCACACTATAGGAAAGATGTGAATGCATTGGGGAGATTACAGAAGAAGTTAACAACAATGATTCCGGGGATCAGAAACTTGATATATTGGAGAAGCTGGGACTGTTCCCCTGGGAGGGGAGGTGGTTAAGAGATTTGATGGGTTCAAAATCATGAGGGCTGATCAGAGTAGTTAGGGCGAATCTTCTCCCTCGTGGTTCGTCCAAGAAAGAGGGAACAGATTTAAAGTGGTTTGAAAATGAAGCAAATGCCTTGAGGGTGAAAAAAACTCAAATGGTCTGGGATGTACTGCCAAGAAGTGCGATGGAGGCATTCTATCATTATTTGAAAAGAAATACTGAGGGTACAGGAGAATGGCAGCCATGCTGCTCATTGGGAGAGCTGGTGCAGATATGATAGACCAAATGGCTTCCTTTTGCACAATAACAATTGTGAAATCAGCTTTATTATGGCCAGAAACTGGAAACTTAGTTCAAACGTTACTCAGGTAACACTGCCACACTGAGTGGGCGAGGGCAGCTCAAAATAATTCCTGGCCAGGATTATGTTGCAACCTTACAAAAATGCAAGAAATATATTTAATTCTGGGTTATAGTGTGCATTGGTTTACATTGGTTATTGAGGTGTCGAGAATTTTCAAATTTATTCCTTTGTCACGTAGGCACTGTTAGCAAAGTTAGCATTTGTTGCACATCACAAATTGCCCTTGAACAGGATGGCATGCTCGGCCATTTTAGATAGCAGTTAAGAATAAGGCACATAGTTGTGGTGTGGGTTAAATGGGATGTTTCATGTAGTGGTATTTTCACTGGACTAGTTATCCAGGATAAAGCTCTGTTTGAACACATTGGCAGATGGTGAAATTTGAATTCGGTAAAAACATCTGGAGTCAGGCCAGATCAGTCTCTCAGCCTTTTCACTTAAGGACATACAATTGATAGTATTAATGATTCCAGATTTTATGATTTAAATTCCAACAGCTAGTTCTTGTCCAGCAATATTAACACTATCCTCTCTCAATCCATGTGTTGTGCTTAAGTATGTCAATATATCAACTCTCGATCCTTCATCTAAATTGGTATTGATTTTGGTCATATTATTCACTAGCTGAATTGTGCAATTTGGATACAGCCTTCAGTATCTGGTTATTTGAATTTTAAAATATATTTAACTCAGTTGCTGCCAATGAGACTATAAGATTAGTGTAGCAAAAGGTTTTATTCAAAATTACAGCTGGTATTTGATGAATGCATCATTAATCCACAAAACACAATGAATCTACTCCCATCAATTACTGCCCCATTAATCTATCTTCAGCAAAGTAACCAGTACTGTCAAGTGCACGGATGCTCGGTTTGGGTTCTGCCAGGACCATTTGACCTGTGATCTGTTTTGATCCAAACATGAACAAAAATGGAATTCCTGAGGTGAGAGTGAATTCTCTCAAATGGAAGGCTTGGGTGTGGGAAAATTCTCAAGATGAATCATAACTAGCACAAAGGAAGATTGTGGAAATTGACCATCTCAACTGCAGGATTCTCAGGATAGGGTCTTGTCCCAAGCCGCTTCATCAATGACCTTCCTTCCAACAAAAGGTCAGAGCAAACAGTATTTGGCTGATAACTAGTGAGCATTAGTAGTCAACTGGAAATTTTATCCTCTGGCCCCCAAGTACTGTTCTGCTCTGAAGTGCTAGTCAGTTAGTTTGTTGTAGGAAATGCTCTGTAATATTTATCCTGACAAAGCATCTTGATATTGCTTTGGAGCACCAAAGCTGTTCAGGTTTCCTGCTTTTCCCTTTGGCTATTTTGCCCATTTCAGTCCAAACTTGCCTTTAAGGATTGGAAAATTGTGACCGGAGTCCTTGAATAATCATCCAAATTGAATTTGGTAATATGTTACAAACCAGATCATATTCATTGACCTCAAACTAGTCATCTACTTTTCCATCAGAAAAACATCTTTCTCCAGAATTTAAAAACTTCGTCCTGTGGACCCATGAAAACATTTGACAACTCATGTTTCAAGTACAGAAATAACCAAAAATGAGTACAAAAGATGCACATTACATTGCCTTTGGACTTGAGGACCAGCCTGTACTGCATGAATGCATGTGAGATTCTGCTTCCAAGGATATTAAACCACAGCTGAATCAGGAGATCAGCCATCCATTCCAAACCCCACGAGTCTAGATGCCACTCCATGACAACTGTTAACCAGACTGGACTCATTAACCAAGTGACCCTGCAGCACTAGTTGATTCTTTGGCTGGATCAAATTTGTACTTCGTCACTTATGAGCACGGTCCCATTAGTCCAATATCTGAAAGCTTCACTCCTCTACTGAGCTCTTGCTCTCTCTCGCTCCCCTTTCAGATGTCCAATGACCTGGATAATGGCACTTTTCTGAGGGTCATCTGGTACTTTGGCCACGTAGAGTGAGAAATGTTTGATGGCTTCTGATAGAAGAGACTCTGGGTCCACACCAGCAGCAATATGTGCAGGGGGCCATAGCATCCTCTCACACACTATGGCATAGTTTTTGTGCCAATTGATTGGATGTTTCTCTGCAGTGACCAGCTCCTTATATATCTGAAAAAAGATTAGGATTAGTCTAAACACAGCAAATGGATTTATAGGCATCACTTGGATGCCTACAAATCAAACACCAGTAATGGGTAAAACAGGGAACTCACTTGGTAGGCAAAAGTATAGAGCTGCACTTTGACTGCCTCTGCCTGGCCTGGATTTTCTGCCAGCTCAAAGACGAAGAAAGGAGTTTTCATCCTGTAAAACGTCAAAATAAATCAGACAAACCCCAGCTGAAAGCCTGAGGTTTCATGACCATTTTGATTTTAAACAGTGATATTTACAGCTTTTTGTGGGAGGGAGTTCCAAAATTCTAACTGCTGTTAAATGACATGGCTGATTTTAAGGTGTAGTCCTCTTGTTTAAATCTATTCATCAGTTTCTTTCAAATTCCTTAAACACTTCAACAATTCTATATTTCAGGGAATATGGGGAGAGGCATCAGCCAACAAGATCATATTAATCTTCTATACCAACTCCACTTCCCTGCCTTACCCATACCCCTGCATTATTTTAGTGTCCAAAAATCATCCCGCCCTCAGCCTTGAACATATTTCAACAACTGAGTACTCTCAGCTGAGTGAAGAAATCTCTCCTCAGACTGATGCTGCAAACTGAACAGCCACTCAATATCCAACCTTTCAAGACCTCCGAGAATTTTATGTTCCATTGAGATTACCTCTCATTCTAACCTAGGTAAAACGTTAGCCCATTGCTCTCCATCTCTATTGAAAAGAAAACCGTTGTTTCAAAGAACAGTACAGCACAGGAACAGGCCCTTTGGCCCACAACACCTGTGCTAACACATGATGCCTTTCCAAATTAAAGACATTACTTCTATGTGATCCATATCCTCTACATATTCATGTATCTGTCAAGATGCCTCTCATGCATTGCTTTTCTTTCTGTGTCTACCTCCTCTGGCCACGCATTCCAGGCACTTACCACCCTTTGTAAAATACTTGCCTCTCCCATCTCCTTTAAACTGTCCCACTTTTACCTCAAACCTATGTCCCCAAGTAATTGACATTTTTACCCTGGGAAAAAAGACTTTATCCATGCCTCTCAATTTTGTAAACTTCTATCGGGTTGACTTTCAGCCTCCGACGTTCAAGTCAAAACAAATCCAGTTTGTCCAATCTCTCCTCATAGTTAATACCCTCCAAACCAAGCAACATTCTGATAAACCTTTTCTGATCCCTCTCCAAAGCCTTCTGGTAGTGTGGCAATCAGAACTGTATGCAGTATTCCAAATATGGCTTAACTAAAGTTCCGTATAGCGGCAACCTGACTTACCAATTTTTATACTCTATCCATAAACTTACTAATCAGACCATCTACATTCTCCTCCAAATCATTTATAATATATAAAACAAAACAGGGGTCCCAGCACTGACCTCCACTGATCACAGATCTCCAGTCATAGAAACACTCTTCCACTGCTCCTCTGTCTATGACCGCGTCAGTTCTGTATCCAGCTCACCGTGGATCCCATGTGACTTCACCTGTATTAGCCGACCATGAAGGACCTTGTCAAAGGCTTTGCTAAAGTTCACGTAGACAACATCCACTGCCCTGTCCTCAATGTTTGTCACTCCCTCAAAAAACTCAAGTTTGAGACATGCCTCCCATCACAAATAAGTCCATGTTTTTCCAAATGAACAACCTCAGTGATTGCACCCTTCCTATTCCTGAACTCTACCCATATGGCTTGCTGGATGAGCCCTCCAAGGTGTCCTCCCCCAGTGACATTCTCCCTAATCAGTAGCCCAACTCCCCCAACTCTTTTCCATCCCTTTCAATCACGCTGGAAACATCTAAACCCCAGAACATTAAGCGGTCAGTCTTGTCCCCCTCTCAACTAAATCTTTGTAATAGCTACATCATAGTTATATGTACTAATTCAAGCTCTTAAGTTCATCTGCCTTACCTGCCATACTCTTTGCGCTAAAACAAATACACTTCAGATTGCCAGTCCTGCCGTGTTCAGTAACCTCTCCCTGTCTGTCTTTCTCTTAGTAAGAAGTCTCACAACACCAGGTTAAAGTCCAACAGGTTTATTTGGTAGCAAAAGCCACTAGCTTTCGAAGCGCTGCTCCTTCGTCAGGCAAGTGGCAGTTCTGTTCACAAGCAGGGCATATAAAGACATAAACTCAATTTACAAAATAATGGTTGGAATGCGAGTCTTTACAGGAAATCAAGTCTCAAAGGTACAGACAATGAGTGGAGACGGTTAAGCACAGGTTAAAAGAGATGTGTATTGTCTCCAGACAGGACAGTTAGTGAGATTTTGCAAGTCCAGGCAAGTCGTGGGGGTTACAGATAGTGTGACATGAACCCAAGATCCCGGTTGAGGTCATCCTCACGTGCGGAACTTGGCTATCAGTCTCTGCTCAGCGACTCTGCGTTGTGAAGGCTGCCTTGGAGAATGCTTACCCGAAGATCAGAGGCCGAATGCCCGTGACCGCTGAAGTGCTCCCCAACAGGAAGAGAACACTCTTGCCTGGTGATTGTCAAGCAGTGTTCATTCATCCATTGTCGTAGCGTCTGCATGGTCTCCCCAATGTACCATGCCTTGGGACATCTTTTCCTGCAGTATCAGGTAGACAACGTTGGCCGAGTTGCAAGAGTATGTACAGTGTACCTGGTGGATGGTGTTCTCATGCGAGATGCTGGCATCCGTGTCGATGATCTGGCATGTCTTGCAGAGGTTGCTGTGGCAGGGTTGTGTGGTGTCGTGGTCACTGTTCTCCTGAAGGCTGGGTAGTTTGCTGCAGACAATGGTCTGTTTGAGGTTGTGCGGTTGTTTGAAGGCAAGAAGTGGGGTGTGGAGATGGCCTTGGAGATGTTTGTCTTCATCAATGACATGTTGAAGGCTCCGGAGGAGATGCTGTAGCTTCTCCGCTCCGGGGAAGTACTGGACGACGAAGGGTACTCTGTCCGCTGTGTCCCGTGTTTGTCTTCTAAGGAGGTCGGTGCGGTTTTTCGCTGTGGTGCGTCGGAATTGTCGATCGATGAGTCGAGCGCCATATCCTGTTCTTATGAGGGCATCTTTCAGCGTCTGGAGGTGTCTGTTGCGATCCTCCTCATCTGAGCAGATCCTGTGTATACAGAGGGCTTGTCCGTAGGGGATGGCTTCTTTAACGTGTTTAGGGTGGAAGCTGGAGAAGTGGAGCATCGTGAGGTTATCCGTGGGCTTGCGGTGCAGTGAAGTGTTGAAGTGACTGTCCTTGATGGAGATGAGTGTGTCCAAGAATGCAACCGATTCTGGAGAATTGTAACCCCCCATGACTTGCCTGGGCTTGCAAAATCTCACTAACTGTCCTGGCTGGAGACAATACACATCTCTAACTTGTGCTTAACCCTCTCTCCACCTCACATTGTCTGTACCTTTAAGACTTGATTAGCCGTAAAGACTCACATTCCAACCATTATTCTGTAAATTGAGTTTGTGTCTTTATATGCCGCGTTTGTGAACAGAACTCCCACTTACCTGACGAAGGAGCAGCATTCTGAAAGCTAGTGGCTTTTGCCACCAAATAAACCTGTTGGACTTTAACCTGGTGTTGTGAGACTTCTTACTGTGTTTACCCCAGTCCAACACCAGCATCTCCACATGTCTTTCTCTTAGCCTTACTGGCTGTAGTCTCTAATTCCTCCTCAGACATTTCATTTGTTGACCTCCTGCTCTGGTTCCCATCCCGTCACACTATTTTAAACCCTGCCAAGTGACACTAAAACCTCCCTGCCAAGATATTAGTGCCCCTCCAATTTAGATGCAACCCATCCTTGTACTGGTCCTACCTGCCCTGGAAGACATCCCAATGACCTACGTATCTGAAGCCCTCCCTCCTATACCAGCTCTTTAGCCACATATTTAACTACTATCTTCCCATTCCTAGCCTCACCAGCATGTGGCACAGGGAGTAATCCTGAGATTACAACCCTAGAGGTCCTGCTTTTCAATTGGTGAACTTCTGCCACATTCCCTCTAAAGGCAAATATATCCATCAACAAGGATACCACATGGTATGCAAAAACTCCTTATAACTGCAGCAGCACTTTCATATTCTTATACTCCCATTTAATTAAGACATTACCGTTTGTCTTCCTAATCCAAGGGAGACAGAGGGGAACAAGCAGGGTGCGAGAGGAGAGCACAGAGCAAGGAGGGACATGGAAGGGATGGATGTAGTGGGAAGAAGAGAGGAAGACAGAGCGTAAGAGCAGAAAACACGGGAGGGATGTAAGAAGTATGGAGAGAGACAAAGGGATGAGAGAGGCAGAGAAGGTGAGGGCAACTATTAACATCTATTAACATTCCTTTGTGAAACTGAAGATGAAGACAGCATTGACAATAGTTCTGGGAGGTGCTGAGTTACCTTGCTTGCCACATTTCTTCATTTGCTACAGCTTCCCAAGAAGCTTGATCAAACCTGTGAGAGAGAAACATCTGTTCAAACTCCAGCCCCTCACCTTAACACCAGCAATGCCTGATAGAGAAACAGATTAGGATCTCCAAATGATAACAGAAACAGCTCTAAGATATATTGTTTATAACAAGAGACCAATGTGAAAGTGATCGAACTGGAACATGCAGGATGGAGTGACGAACATTTATATTTGGTGAGGGCAATGGATATGTTCCACCTTCTTAAAAAACAATCTATAGACGATGAAGTTGTTCTGTCAAAGAAAGCCAAAAAATAAACTTGTCATCTGATGGGAAGACAAGTAGTATGATCACATTCTGGATATCTGTGAATTTTAAAAGTTATTTACATAAATAAATGCCCATATGAGAGCATTGCTGGCTAGGCTAACATTTATTGCCCATCCCTAATTGCCCTTGATTAATTGGATAAATATAAGGAGAAAATATTGCAGGGAAGTGTGTAAATAGCAGGGAGTGGGACTAACTGGGTTGCTTTTTGGAAGAGCTGATACAGACTTGATGGGCTCAGTGGCTTTTCTTCTGAGTTGTATATAAAAGATACAGACCTGGTGTTCTGTTGGACAGTAGCCAATGATGGCTTTGACCATAAGCTCGCTTTGAGACCCTGCTGAAGTTGAGAATGAGCACTACTGGAAAAGCACTTGAAAACAAAAATCTGGGCCCTGGACAAATTGAAAGAATCTGAGTGACCTTTTCTTCAGAACCAATGTCTGACAAAAGATTGTTGATCTGTGATGTAGGGGGGCTAATTAACACACAACCATACATTTAGGAACACTTAACACAACACTAACTTTAGAATGAAGGATCTTGTACTATGGGAACAAGCCAGCCAGGCTGTTGCCATAGAAGTCAGCTCTGTATGATTAACAAATATTTCTCATTTAAAACATGTATTTTGAATTTACAAGATGGATGTGTTTTGCTTTTGGTTACATTTTGTGAAACTTCAGTTGTGACAAAATACAGCAGGCCCTGGTTGGAGAGGTAAGAGACAATAAATCTATTGAAAGCAGTAATACTATCAGCAGTGGTTGGGAACAAGGTGGCTACCAATGCTAGCCTTATGAATAGGGTCATACGACTCCGAGATAACACAGGTGGTGAGCAGACAAAGAATTTCTCGGGGTTGGACGAGAGTCATGGGTTCAACTCGGTGGGAATCATTCTCCCATTTCATTGTCCAGCGTCCCATATTGCTGGGCAACAGAAGGGAGGTAACATCTGTCATTTAATAACAAATGAAATCCCGTTAGGTCATGATATGTATTGTTATTGGCTTGAGTTGGTGACAGGATGATTATTGACTGATTTGTATTAATGGATAATGCCCACCGGAAAGGTGGGCAATATGATTTTAGGAATGTATAATTGCCTTCACGAGCATTGTTCTTCAGACTGATATCCGGCTGCCTGCATTCTATACCTTGCGTGCAAGGCTTCCTCATATCATTCTCCCATTCGATCATTTGGTTAAGTAAAGTCACATCTTCAACATCAGTACACTATTTTGAGTCTTTGTATTTTGCTCAAGTCTGAGCAAATACATAGCCTCGAGAGGAAATCCCCATCTATAATCTGTAATGTTAACTTTGCTATTCTTTGCAGCAATGCTGCCAGATCTGCTGAGTATTTCCAGCATTTTGTATTGTTTCAGGTTTTCCTGCAGTATCATGCTTTTGTATAAAGATGTTTATTTGTTTGAAGGTGACTGTCTCCTAGTATGAATAATGTCACTGCAGAATGTTGGGAGGATGTCCTGTGGTGCAAAGGTTGTTCAACAGCATTCATGAAGAGAATTCTTGAGAAAGCTGTTGCGCTGATAAATCCCTGAACAGTCAAATATAAACCTGATAGTTCAAATCAATAGTTACAGTGAGACAAGGAGATGCACTGTAACCTGATTAATAGTAGAAACACTGAGGAATCTTGCAGCAAAAGATGTGGCAAGAATTTATGTAATCTGTTTTACTTGTGTTTTATTTTACTTCAAATACCCTCTAAAACAAAGTTATTTGTCTAAACCTTGGGTTGAAAATCTTGCTTATGTTATTGAAGTAGCAATATATAGAACAAACCCTGTTTCCAGCCGCCCACATCATGATGTCCAACTCTGTCCCAGTCCTGAGCATCATGACACCCATCCTCCCAGCCCCCTGCATTTGTTACCCACCTGCCATACTCTTCTGTCCAGTTGTACATGTTCTTGGTATGGTGGATCCAGCTTTCTGGGTTGAATTGACTGGTAGAATGGACCAGCTTCTCACACACACCCCATGGCCAGAGAGAGTAACTGTGCATCCAGCTTGGGTCGCCTTCATGCAGTCCTATACACACAAAGATCTCCCTACTGTAAAACACATGTTTCAGTAACCAGAACATTCCAGTCCTTCAAAAGGTACCACTTCAACACACACATTCAGTTCTATTTAAATCTAGAGTAAAGGGCAGTTTTATGGAGCTCTGTTTCTGTATGTTCTTCCAATCATTGGTGTCACTACTCTCAAGATCAGAGCAGATTCTGGTTTCCTCCCACAATCCAAAGGTGTGTAGGTTAGGGGGATTAGTGGGATAAACGTGTGGGAGTTATGGGAATAGGGCAGGGGGTAAGACACACTTTTGGAGAGTCAGTGCTGATGCGATGGACCAAATGGCCGCCTCCTGCAGTGTAGGGATTCTATGATCAGCAAATTTCCATCTCAATCTGAACTGATTTTTACTTTGGTCTCAGGAGGTGTTATGCTAGCCAGTGTCTACGTTTAATACTAGAAAGGCCCTGAGTTGAACCATGTACACAGAGCTCTCTCACCTTTGGGACTAAAGTATTAACTAGATGCATCTCAGGTCATCTCCCAAATTTTACTCTCGATGACCAGAGAAATTAATTTCATGAAATCTCACTGAAGCACAGTTCCTAAGAGACAGGGTTTGGACAGATAAAGATGTATCTGAAGGAATGGATTGACAGCCTGAACTGGTCAAATTCACTAGAAAGTATAAGTACCACTCTTGTGGCCATTTGTGTATATCAACCAAAACTAGAATAAACCAATTCAGTTGGCTACTTGAACTTCATGTGATAGTCTCTTTTTGTCATGTAAAGATACCTAGTCTGGGGATGAGGATAGAATTACAAATTCTCAAGCCAAACAAATCTGAGTTGGAGAAGCTTCCAGCAAACTAGCAGAAGGGTTTTTTATTTGGTGAGAAATAGGCTTACAAGTCCAGTCTTAGAGAAAAGGATCTTTGTACATGTGGGTGGACTGACCTTTGAAGATAAATGTGTCAACAGGTATTATTGAGTGACTGGGAGATTACAGCCCTGACCGAATGTCCTTTGGTGCATATGTGGAGTGACTAGAGATGTTTTTCACTGCTAATCAAATCAGAGATTATGATGATCTAGCTGTTAATCAGGCAGTGGGGAAAGGGAAAAGAGTGATATTTCTTATTGATGCAGAATCAGGAGTGTATGAAACAAGAATTTGCTCAGCCCTGGCAAGTCAAGACATGCCAGAGTCAAACATAGAACCCCTACAGTGCAGAGGGAGGCCATTTGGCCCATCGAGTCTGCACCAACTCTCAAAGAGCATTTCATGTAGCACCACCCCACCCCTGGCACCCGATTCCCGTAACCCCACGTATTTAGTATAGCCAATTCACCTAACCTGCACATCTTTGGACCATTTGTATAAACCATTGTGTACAACATTTTGTGTAAACTTAAGCAGCACTACAATCCCAAGCTGTTGGAGATTGCTGAAAGCCGTCAGAAAGGTTCAAGAATGAGAGGTAACAAATTTCAAGTAATTTGCAAAGAAAGCAGAAGTGATAGGAAAAAAAGCTCCTTCATGCAGCAAGTGGTTAAAGTCTAAATTCACTGCATGGAGAACGTGGTGGACGCAGGTTCAATCTAGGCATTCGAAAGGGAATTAGACTGTTGTCTGAAGAGAAGAATGTGCAGGATTATCTGGAGAAGGCAGAAGAATGGAACTAGGTGAATAGCTCATTTGGAGAGTGTACTGACAGGGTGGGCCAAATGTAACTGTTCTAGGTATAGTCAGAGAAAGATGTTTGAAGTTGAACTAGAAGGCGGCGAAAGATTATCATCATAAGTGGCTGAAGTGGCTACCAGAACAAGTTGCGAAAGTGTGATCCTCACACATATTTAGTTAAGGTATTTGGTAGTAGAAAGGTTAAGCTTCATGTTTTACCTTCAGATTCACTAAAGGAGGAGAAAGTTGGAAAGAATCAAACAAGTCTGATGAATCGGATACTTAGGATATGAGTAGAGTACCAATAGTTACTCCAGTACAATTCATGCCTGAAACCAGTTGAGAGTCCAATTGGAGGAAATGGAAAATTCAATTGAAGGTCAGGGTTAAAATCAGTCTTTGATGGAGAAAACATTTCCGCAAACTTAGGCCTAGATGGGTCAAGGTCCTTTCCCAAGTTAAAGAAGTTTAGGTCAAGAAGGTATCTTCTTAGGAATAGAAAACCAGTGGTTAAGTTTGATTTGTAAATTCATTAAAAACAAGAAGTTATATGGAAGTCGAACAGAAGTGAGTGTAAAACTAACACACTCTTGTTGCCATTTGCAGATGTACATAAACCAGTTCAGTTGGATACTTGAACTCTATGGAGCACACAGTCTTCAAATCCTGCAAAGATATGACCAAGTCAATCTGTTTGTATCGACTAATTGGAGGAGTTATATAAAAACTCACTGTTCCCACTCAACAAGTGGAGCTATTAGATAAAAACTCATTCTCTGTTCGCACTAACTGGGGATATCATATGGAAACTCGCACTGTTCTCACACAGTAACTGAGTCTATTAGAAACTCACTCTTTGTTCTAACTCAATATTGGGGTTATTAGATAAAAATTCACTCTGCTTTCATTGAATAATTGGGGTTATCGTATGGAAACTCACTCTTTGTTTGCAATGAGTAAATCATGTAGGTTGAATGTCACAGCCCCAGCACGATCCACTTGGTTGATGGGATTCCACTGATGTCCTGGGAAATGGACATGTGACAAGTGCTTGGCCAGTTTTGGCAAATACCAATCATATGTCATCATCTGCAGAGGAAGTGACATTGGGTTACATTCTTTACGGAGATCCCTCCAGTTGTGAAACAGCTTTTAATTAAAACAAAATCAGAAAACACCATTAATTGCCTTTGGTTTCCTTATCCCAGGGAAGGCACGCGCTGCTTACTCTCATCATTCAGCCCCCGCCCCCTGTATATTTGATATGATACAATGAGCACAAGCTCTGATCCACATCAAACATCCACCCAATAGAAGCAAATCACCTCCGGAGGACAGAGTTCAGAGACATTCGTGCTCTCTCCATCCCTCCTCCCATGACCCTAGCTCTTCCCATCCTACTTCCCCATGGCCGACTTGAGTTCCAGATCATCCCACCCAAAGAGTCAGAGGAGGAAGGGCAGAGGGATTCAAGAGATCGAGGAGGCAGGCAGGGCGACGTCTGGACAATTTTACTAAAACATCTTTTATCCCCCTGATATCCAGTTGTTAAATCCAGACATTTGAAGAAGTTAAATTTCTCGTTACGGTAAGTTATATGAATGTTTTGTCAAGAATTCAAACAGTTTATAGCTCAATGATTCTGCCCTCATTGAGCCCAGAGGAATATCACCTTGTTCTGTTACAGTACAAATAGTGTGTCACTGCTGACTCACAAATAACTCTGATGTTAAAAACTGAATCTGAAATGATCTGATTAACATTTAAATTTATAATATCTTTCTGAAGACACTTGGAAATGTGATTAGAAATTATTTAAGCTTCTGAATAGGTCACCCAGTTCTCCCCGCTGGTTTGGGAGGATTGATCTAGATCATAAAAGCAAAGTACTACAGAAAAAGTTAAAGTTTATTTATTACTCAGGAAGAGACTTGCATTAATGCTGCAATGAAGTTACTGTGAAAATCCCCGAGTCGCCACACTCTAGCGCCTGTTTGGGTACACTGAGGGAGCATTTAGTATGACCAAGGCACCTAACCAGCACCTCTTTCAGATTATGGGAGGAAACCGGAGCACCCGGGAGGAAACCATGCAGATGTGGGGAGAACGTGCAGACTCCGCACAGACAGTGACCTAAGCTGGGAATTGAACCCGGACCTCTGGTACTGAGGCAGCAGTGCTAACCACTCTGCCACCATGCTATGGTAAGCAGAAGTTAGAATCTCAAACAAAAACAGAAAATGTTGGAAAATCTCAGCAGGTCTGACAGCATCTATGGAGAAAGAATGGAGCCAACGTTTCAAGTGTGGACGATGCTTTGTCAGAGCTCTGACGAAGAGTCACCCAGACTTGAAATGTTAGCTCTGTTCTCTCTCCACAGATGCCGTCAGACCTACTGAGACTTTCTAGCATTTTTTGTTTTTGATCTCGATCATGTTTCTTATCCCCTCAGACCCCTCTGCCTAGCCCCTTTGTTCCTCTTCCACACTAGGCTGTGGCTCTGGGATAGTATTATGATATAATATTATAGTATAGAAATTGAGAAGCTCAAAAAGCATCCACCGATGATAGATTTAGATTGGAAAAGATGGGTGAAGGTTGAACGGAGGAACATCAATACAATCATAGATTGGCTGAATGGCCATATATCCTACGTTACCTCCTGATCCACTAGACTGAGGTCAGGCCTTTCTCCCTCACAGTAATGGAGGTATCGCAGGGAGTTTCCTGGGAGGTCTCCTCGAACCAGGATTGTTGCATTAGAGGGCATGCTGCCCAAGATATTTCTGGCAAACTTGTCCACAACATTGTTATTGCTCTGGTCACAGATCCTGAATAGTTGGAAATAATTAGTTCATGTTTAAGAACAGAAAATCCAGTATGTATTTTCTATACATCACAAGTCTCACATTCAACTTCCAATACCCAACTTTAAAGTATAAAAGAAATAAAGAACTTTCCAAAAACACAAGGACCAGATGCCTACACAGTTGATAAACTGAACTGTTAACTTAGCTCGTGTTTACTTACCAGTAACAAGATTTAAAATAATCTACTTTAGACACAGGCTAATATATTTTAGTTTGTATTAAGTTTATCTCTTGATAAACAGCTGCACAAAGAATTTCTACAAATGGAATCAGACCCAGCCTTGTTTTGTATTAATCTTTAGTGAGCGCACGTGGACAGTAAAATGGTGCAGCAATAAGCAAAGGGCATTGACAGCGTGACAATGAATAACCAGTTACAAATTTCAGGTTCAACACAGCTTGCATTCAGTGATCTGAAAACTTTTATTGTATGGCAGATAATCAAATGTTAACTTGACCCGAGATTCATTACAACACACTGCTATGCATGTTCTCCTACTTCAGAAGGTGAAATATATTAATTTAGTGAGTCAAAGATAACTAACAATTATATGAAATACACAAATGAACAGAATATTGTTTCACAATGAGACTTACCTGTTTATTATTCATTGTTTCAAGATTTTCCCCCTTGTTACAGGTTAAGTCCAAATTCCAAGTCAGAAGAATCAAGAGTCACCAGTCAAAAAAGTTATCGGAATGAGTGAGTGAGAGACACTGGCACTGTTGCCATGATCTCCTGTTCCGACATTCAGGATTAAGCACTCCAGTATCAGTGTTACGTACCTAGTTTTTGATAAATTTCTCAAGACTTGGGATGGCAGGGATCTGGGTTCAATTCCAGCCTTGAGTCACTGTCTGTGTGGAGTTTGCACATTCTCCCCATGTCTACATGGGTTTCCACCGGGTGCTCCGTTTTCCTCTCAGTCCAAAGATGTGCACATTAAGTGGATTGGCCATGCTAAATTGCCTTAGTGTCCCAAGGCATGTAGGTTCGGGGGATGGGATGGGGTAGGGTGAGTAAGATGCTCTGATGAAGAATCAGTGTAGACTTGATGGGCCGAATGGCCTCTTCCTGCACTGTAGGGATTCTATGACTATGCCTCTGCCAGCTCTTCAGATGGATGTGTTTTTAAAATGACATCTCTTTCTGATAAAGAAATGGTTTATTTTATGAAATACAACATTACTGAAAGCCCAGGAATTGGGTACAATTTCCTGAACTTCACACACATTCTTCCCAAGGTACAAGTATTTGCTCAGTGCAAATAGTAATGCGCAACCTAATATCCCTCTCCATGGTAACTCTCTCCAGTCTTCTCAACATCTCCTAACTCCTTTCTGTGGGTTGACCTCTTCTCTTTCAGTCTATCTATCCCTCCTCCAACAATCTATAGGCTTTTGAAACTAAAACTTCAGCCTGTCACAACTGCACCTTGGTTTGTCCATCTTCTCTTGCAACTATCTCCATTCTTGTCTTGGTGTTTTACTATGAGCTTAGACTCTGTGCTGGTTCCTCACTAAAAAATAAAGAAACAAGAAAAAACTTGCATTCATATTGCATTATTTGATTCTTTCGTGTGCTCCCAAAATAAGTGTGTAGTCACCTCTTTCATCTGAAAACCTGGCAGGAATATTGCACACAGCAGGATCCCATAAACAACAATGAGATAATGGCAACAATTAGTTCTGGTGGCGTTAGTTGAGAGATGAATGTTGGGAGCAGAAACCGGCAGAATTTCTTCAAATGGTGGCTGTAGGATCTTTTGCTGGGCCATTTTTTTCTGAGGGTATGAAAGGGCAGACAGGGCCTCAGTTTAATATCTCAACTGAAAGAAGGGCACCTCCAACACTGCAGCACTCAGCAGCATTTTGCGCTCTAGTCTCTGGAGTTGATTCAAACCCACAAACTCTGACCCAGAGGTGAGAATGCTACTATTGAACCAAGCTGATATTAATCATCATCATCTATTGGCAGATATTTGAAAATTATTGCTTACTTGTAGTTCTGATGGATTTGGAAAGCGATGAGGATGATGGCAGAGAGCCACTCTGCCCAATCCCACAGTGCATTATTGCCCGTTATTCTCCGTAAAATAGAGCAGACTGAAGCTAGACCGCAGCCTGCCAGAACGCAAACTACCAAATTACTCTGTAGCCAGAACCTTTCAACCTGCAGAAATAAAATGAATAGAAATAAAAGTAAATGATATCTCAATCTTGGTTACCAATCAACACTGTTGATGCAGTGCTGAAATCAGGTCTAATTTGGTGCAGTCGTCTGATGAAATGATTCAGAAGCTGTCCTCAGAAACACAATTGTGATGAATCTAGGGGTGGAGAGGAATGTTGCCAAGACCCAGAAGTTTCTAAGAGTGAGGAGTGATAGGTTCTATTGAATTATCACCCCAACTTCAATCTCCCTTTACTCTCCAAATTAACATATTATTGCCCCTCAAATCCATGCCCTTCTTTCATGCAATCCCACGTATGAATCCTTTCAATCGGGTTTCCACCCTTGTTATGGCATTGAACCAGACCTCAGTCACAATTGGCATCCCACGTGACTGTGATAATGGTCCCTACCTCCCTATCTGCTCGAAACCAATCCTGAATTCTCCCCCTCTGATTCTGACCTTATGTTCAGCCCTACCCTTCCTGTACCCACCCAATGGTGGGTGTGTTTTATCTAGGTCCCAGAAATCCCCTTCTTGGATCAAGCTCTTAAATCACCCCTCCAAACATCATCATTGGCTGGGCACCCATTTTTTCTGGGATATTGAAGGTACTATATAAATGCAAGTTTCCACTGTTGTTAAATTAAACAATTTGCACATTGCTGTGGCTGGAGTTTGTGTAGATGTTAAAGAGCCTTGTCCAGCAACACAAAAGGAATCAGAAAGGTTACAGCGCAGAAGGTGATCATTAAGTATTGCTGTTTCTTCTAGGAAGTTTAATATAGAGGGGGGAAATTCTCCTGCCCGCCACAGGAATCGTAGTGGGCAGGGGGGACCACGCACAGGTCCATTGACCTCGGGCAGGATTCTCCAGTTTTGGGACGAGTGCGGCCGGAGAATCCCACCCAAAATGCTTAATAATCAAATGCACTATTAGAGGCCAGTGACACAACGGCACAGTCTCTTCAAAGAAACTTGCAGACTTTGTTGGATATTCCCAACATCCCCCTCCCTTTCCTCCAGAGCATGTAGGCATAACGGTGTTTTTTTGTAACCCAGATCCTCAAGATAATTCCACAGGGCAGAGAACAGAACTTAGCACTATGCGCCAATATTTCACTGCCAGCTTGGAACAGCACTGGTTACATGCTGTGTTCTCAACTCGGACCCAAAAATTGTGGCTTAACTTTATTCATCAGTACAGTGCCTACTGTGGCAGGAGCAAAACATTTTTACAACACTTTCTACGTCACAGTCATTAAAGAATGCTGAATGCTGTGCTCTATTGTCCATCTGTGCGAGTCCATATTTATCCTGAGGCAGGCAATACTGGATAATACATTCATGTCTGGTCACTAAAGTAAACATCCGAGTCCTGGGACTGATGCAGCGAAGCATCCGGAGAATGACTCTTAGCGTGAGCAGTATTAATTTTTTTATTAAATGCAGGTGGAGGGTATTAATTAGGGTTTCACTTTAGCACATATAAAGACACACTTACTGAAACTGTAATGTGTTTAAGTTCAGACTCGTAGGCTTGCAATACTTAACTTGAAATAAATGTAAGACTAAGTAACAACTGAAGAGTTACACTTACTCAAAACATTAACTCTATTTATCCCTCCACAGCTGCCACCAGACCCGCGGAGTCTTTCCAGCATTTTCTGTTAGTTATTTAAGTAAAGGTTGGCTCTAGTTCAATCCTTTACCAACTATAGGGTGTTGGTGAAGCCACATCTCGCGTATTGTGTGCAGTTTTGGTGTCCTTATCTGAGGAAGGTTGTCCCTGCTGTGGAGGGAGTGCAGCAAAGGTTTACCAGCCTGATTGCTGGGATGGCAGATCTGTCATATGAGGAGAGACTAAGTCAGTTAGGATTATATTCACTGGAGTTTAGAAGATTGAGGGGGGATCTCATAGAAACTTATAAAATTCTAACAGGGTTAGACAGGGTAGATTTAGAAAGAATGTCCCAATGGTGGAGGAGTCCGGAACTAGTGTTCATAATTTGAGGGTAAAGGGAAAACATTTTGGGAGTGAGGCGAGGAGAATTTTTTTCATCCAGAGTGCGCTGAATGTGTGGAATCTGCTACCACAGAAAGTAGAAGAGGCCAAAATGCTGTCTGATTTCAAGAAGAAATTAGATGGAGCTCTCGGGGCTAAAAGGATCAAGGGATATGGGGGGAGGTGGGGGGGATCAGGATACTGAATTTGATGATCAGCCATGATCAAAATGAATGGCAGAGTAGGCTCGAAGGGCTGAATGGCCTACTCCTGTTTCTAGTTTCTATTGCTGAATTATGATGAAACATTTGATAAATGCAGATCCTTCAGCTTTGAAAGATGATATTGGCAGGGCATGAGAGCCTAAGGAACATATCTCCATCATACTGTGATTAATCCTGAGTTACAATAGTACTTCAAGCACTTGTGCAAGACATGGGAACCCAGTACAAACTAGCAATAGCAGAAACCTCTTCACAGAGAAAATACCTCCAACCTGAGTAGGGGAGTACAATTATTTAAGAAGCAGTTGGACACAGTAAAGGGAGCATAATCGGGTTTCAAGAGGAATGGTGGCCTTCCTCATCTGTGCAAATCTTTGTAATCACCTCAAGGCAATTTCAGCACATATCAGTGCCATAAAGGAAAACCCACATGGGCGTCACAGTTACATTCCCTCAGTCTGGGCTAGAATCCACACATTTTGATTGACAGACCTGTGACTGATCTGCAGCACAGCTGTCTTCCCACAAGCATATCTGTCACACTCTCCAGTTCATCGGATCGTTTATTGGGTCATCGCTGCATCTGTTCCAAGGGTGAAGCCAAAGTGCAAAAATATAATGCTTTAACCCAGTAATTTACTGGAGATGTCTGCTCATTGGATTGAATTGCTCATTGAAAGAATAAAAAAAAAACTGATAATCATCAAATCAGAACAATTAATTCATGGGACACTCACCACTCCAATAAAGAGGGGTTTGCCGAGATCTAGGTTTGCTCTCCAGGAGAAGAACATGGAGTAGGAGCAGACCATCACAATGAAGAGCCACAAGACCGAACGCTGGGAGGAGTTGCTGCAAATATACATTAAACAGAATCATCAACATAACCCCCCTTTCAATAGCAACAGCCACAAACCTACTGACACAACTACATTTTTAGGCTACATTTCCCAGAGTGGGGAGGAAAAAGTGGCATAGGCACTGCAGATTGCTGAGATCCTATGGGACAAGGGAATCAAACCCACTCTTGCCATTTCCCAGGTGTACAGTACTGCTGTTCTTCAGACACCACCACCAAACACATCGACCCTTCAACCTTCAGCATTGTGAAGGGGCTGTTCCCTCAGTGACAGCCCTGTTCACTCCCCACACATTCAAGCACAGAAGATCCAACACCTGCCCTTTTACTTCTTCCATTCCCACTGTTTTAGGTTCCAAATACTCCTTCCAGGTGAAACAACAATTTGATTTGCACTTCTTTCAATTAGATATACTGTATTCGCTGCTCACAATGTGATCTCCCATACACTGGGGAGACCAAATGCAACTTGGAATACTATTGTTCAGTCCACAAGAATAACCCAGAGCTTACAGTCACCCTTCATTTTAATTCTCTGCTCCACTCCTCCTCTGACCTCTGTCTTCTACAGTGCTTCAACAAAACTTAATGGAAGCTTGAGAAAGAGTACCCAATCTTTCAATTCAGCATTTTGCAGCTTTCAAGATTCAACAGAAGTCTCTCATAACCTCTGCTGCCATTTTTTCCAGACAGCAACATCTGGTAATGATTCTGCTATTACTATTTACACTTTCTCTAATTCCATCTTCTCATTACCATCTATCTTTTCCTAAACCACCATTCCTTTTGTAAATTAACCACTCCTGCAATCTATAGAGACCTCCCTCCCCTCCTTTATTTATTTAAAAACTCGTTATATCACTCATATTTCCCAATTCTGACAAAAGGTTATGAACCTGAAAACATTAATCCTGTTTCTCCCTGTGAGAGACTTGGAGTATTTCCAGCATTTTATGTTTATTTCAGATTTCCAGTATTTTGCTTTTGAGCTTTACCGGATTGTTAGTTGTTCAGTGCGACCCAATGTATGAGTTGCACAGGAAGCCTTATATAGAGAGCCAATTGACAGGCCAGGAGGCTAGGAGTGACATGCTCTGGGATCCACAGGCACCTTTGTGTATGCCCCTTGCAGCAGTGTAAACATGCACCATGTTGTATTAATCACTGGTGCTCTGTGAGAATTCAGGGGCCTGCGCTACAGTTGTTTGTAGGACTGGGAAGAGGTAATGCATGTTTCAACTGACTCAGCCCCTCCCCACCAGCCACATTTGCTGGAATCTTCATCAAAAGAGCCAGTAAGCCAGGTGGAGATGGGGAACGAATAGGAGGGCCTGAAAATGCAGAAAAAGAATGATCAATTTATCACCCACACCAACTGATTTCCATTCTATCCCACCACAAAATGCAGGTGGTAAGAAATTAAGCTGCAACTATCATCTACCCGTTAGAGTGGAGTACATTTGTTGCAAGGGGATTTGGAGGGAGAGAGAATGCATTTGCGGCATGGGGGCTGGGCAAGAGAGAGTTTATTACCTGCATGTGTTGGGAGCTCTAGTTTATACCTTTTAAAACCCTGCAGCGGGATGGCTGCAAGTGCCAGGGTTGCCCCGATTGTTGACAGTTCAGTCTTTATTTGTGCCATCTGAAAACTGCGGAGAACAAAAAGGCAAAGCAATTAGCTCCGCAAATGATTAACTCATTGAGATTCCTTCCCCTCCTCTCCAGTTAATACGCTCAGTAAATCAATACACAATGTGCTCCCTAAATTCAGACAGCTCCTTTAATGTAAATACGTTGTCTGGCAATCATCAGCAGAATGCACTCCATACCGCCTCCGTCAGAATACAAGCCACCTGCTATTAGTATAGAATTTATCTTTGTTTTTGAATTTAAAAGGTCAACACACCACTGGGTGGTGTTACCCTGTCTAATCCCTTCCTCCCAGTGTATTCTGTTTAAAAAAAGAGGGGAGTTTTTGACTGTGTGTTTGGAATTATTTTAAATGCACTATTATTTTGTAGACCTATTCGAGTCCAGCATGGTACTGGTTACTCTTGCTGGAGTGATTTTTTTCTTTCATGTTATTATTATAAAGAATCTGAATAAGTTTAACTGTTTTTAACCTGAGCAGCGTGATACAACAAGGCCTCTGCATGGAGACTGGGGACACGAACAGAGCAAATCATATAACAGCTTTTGTTTGGAGGGTACTGGGCAGTATCAGCTGTCACTCACCTCCATACCTGCAGCAGCCCTGAACCAGACTCAGACTTGGCCTAGAAGAAAACAGATCAGGAAACATCTTCAACTTGTCTGAACATAAAAACATTAAAAATTATTCTGTTCTTGGAGAATCTCTGGATACAGCGAGTCCACTGATTAAGAAACATAGAAAAACTACAGCACAAAACAGGCCCTTCGGCCCCACAAGTTGTGCCGAACATACCCCTACCTTTTAGGCCTACCTATAACCCTCCATCCTATTAAGTCCCATGTACTCATCCAGGAGTCTCTTAAAAGACCCGATTGAGTTTGCCTCCACCACCACTGACGGCAGCCGATTCCACTCGCCCACCACCCTCTGTGTGAAAAACTTCCCCCTAACATTTCCCCTGTACCTACCCCCCAGCACCTTAAACCTGTGTCCTCTCGTAGCAGCCATTTCCACCCTGGGAAAAAGCCTCTGAGAGTCCAGCCGATCTATGCCTCTCAACATCTTATATACCTCTATTAGGTCTCCTAACCCCCTAATTAACTGTCGTAACAGCCTGTCGAATTGTGTGCGGGTGGCATTACCCTGGTAATGGGCAATGGCACAAGATGTAAGGAGGGCTGAAATTTAAAAACGGAAAAATTCAGTAGATCTGACATCATCTGTGGAGAGCGAAACAGAGTAAACGTTTCTAGTCCAACGTGACTCTTCGGAGCTTTCCAGCAATGTTTTCATTTCACATCTCCAGCATCCTCAATGTTTTGCATTTGTACCAGTAAGGCTGAGATGTTTTTGAGAAAAGGCAAAGGAAATTAGGTGGTGGCTTGGATATTAAAGCTGGGGGAACTCAGTGAACGAGTGAGTGAACAAGCGAGAACGTAGAAGGCAGTTGTCGGGTGAACATTGTTGTATTTTGAGGAATAATGAATCAGAGCTGAAGGTGGTGTGGGAAGTCTGTCGGATACAGGGATGAGGAAGAATGTATGAAATGGGATATCTGGAGATTGGGAGAACAGATGAAAATTTATAGCACTCCTGAACAAACATCCGCTGTGCTGAATATCTCCAAGTTTCAATACTCAATAGCCCAATTCTTAAAGCAGTGTGAAAAGTGACAAGGTGTCAGACTTTACCAGATTGAATGTGCCGTACTCCTCCCGCAGCAGGTGAGTGATGAAGCCTCTCAAGGTGGTCTGGTCTCCCCAGCTCCATCTTGCTCGGTTGAGGTAGGATGAGATGGGCAGATAGACATAAGGCAGGAGGCCAGCTCCGAAACACAGGCCTAACCTCAGCATGACCCTTACGGACAATTCCTGGACATTTAGGGCACAACAAAGCAGAATGGTACACAGTGATTCCGCAGCTGAGTTAGCGCAGAGATAGAAACACAGGCCATACATGGGAGAGAGATGCCTACATAGTCTGGCGAGGGAGACAGAAATAAAAGCGCGAGGAAAAGAGCGGAGAAAAGAAATAAAGAAAGTGGGAGAAGTTAGAGAGGAGAAAATACACTGAAAGAGTGAGAGAGATGGCAAGGGGGTTAGAGGAGTGTGTAGGAGAAGGTTAGAGGGAAAGAGAGCAGAGGTTAAAGAGTAGTGGAAAAGGAGAGAGACACAAAAACGAAGGGAGAGGGAGGGAAAAGAAAATGTGAAGGAAAGAAATAGAAGAGAAAATTGTGTGTAGGGAACAGGAGAGGAAGAAGTATGAAAATGGGGAGGAAGAGACAGAAGGAAAGTCAGACAAGAGTAGCAATCAGGGAGACAGACAATGAGAATGAGCAACAAATGGTGAACATTAGAAATTAAAACACGGGTAATATTTTACCTTCGCTCTGTGTAATCTAAGCATCACCCAGGGCACAATGTACATCACGTAGAGAATAATGGTGTGCTGGTTACAGAGACTCAGGCCACAGCAGAATGCACCCAGCAGAGAAAGCTACAAATAAAAAGAACATTTTATCAGAGTTCAGAGACTTCAACATGAGCCAAGTAGTTTGTCCAATGTATAGCCGGGGGGCGGATATGGCCTGTGAATAATCTCTAGGCAACCTCTGATTACCATTGACCCTGGTCAATCAAGTGAGTTTCAATGGAAAATTAATCTTGGAGTTGTTCCTCCAATCATGGGTCACTTCCGCTTCTGATAGACAGACGAGTGAGTCCATCAGCAGCAAATGAAGGAGTGAAAAAGTGTTGACTGGAGCAGCAGCAAACACACCGGTGAACATGCTAAGAGTTGCTGGGACAAAGGAAGTGAAGCAACCTTGTAGATGGTGGGCAGGATTCCTAGCTTCTAGCCTGCTCTTTTAGCCACAGTATTTATATGGCTAGTCCAGTTCAGTTTCTGGTCAATGGTAACCCCAGCACGTTGATAGTGGGGGAATTCAGTGATGGTAATGACATTGAATGTCATGGGGCGATGGTGAAATTCTCTTATTGGAAGTGCTCATTGCCTAGCACTAGTGTGGCGCTAATGTTACTTGTCAGTTCAAGTCTGGATATTATCCAGGTATTGCTGCATTTGGACATAGACTGCTTCTGTATCTGAGTCGTTATGAATGGTACTGAACATTGTTCAGTCATTAGCAAACATCCCCACTGCTGACCCCATGATGGAAGGAAGGTCATTGATAAAGCAGCTGAAGCTGATTGGGCTTAGGAACTCCTGCAGTGATGTCCTGGAACTGAGCAGATTAATCTCCAACAACCACAACCATCTTTCTTTGTGCCAGGTTTGACTCCAACCAACAGAAAGTTTATTCCCCGATTCCTATCGACAGCAGTTTTGCTAAGGCTCTTTGATACCACTTTTGGGCAAATGCTGCTTTGAAATCAACGGCAGTCACACTCACCTCAGGGTAGTCCTCTTGATTTCCCTCAACATCATCCAAAACCCATTCACTTATCATTTTGGTGTTCGCTGACCTTCATCAGCTCCTGATCAAGTAATGTCAATTATAAAATCCTCGTCCTTGCTTTCAAATCCCTCCACAACCTCGCTCCTCCCTATCGCTGTAATCTGCTCTAGTCCACAACCTTTCCAAGTGTCTATGCTCAACTAATTCTGGTCTTCTGTTCAACCCCTGATTTTAATTCCTCCACCATTGGTGGCCACACCTTCAGTTTAAAGTTTATTTATTAGTGTCACAAGTAGGCTTACATTGACACTGAAATGAAGTTACTTTGAAAATCCCCTAGTCGCCACACTCCAGCGCCTGTTCGGGTACACTGAGGGAGAAAATAGCATAGCTAATGCATATAACTAACACATCTTTCGGACCATGGGAGGAAACTGGAGCACCCGGAGGAAACCCACGCAGACACAGGGAGAATGTGCAGACTCCGCACAGACAGTGACCCAAGCCAGGAATCGAACCCGAGTCCCTGGTGCTGTGAGGCAGCAGTGCTAACCACTGTGCTATCCCAAGTTCTGGAATTCCCTCCCTGTGCCTCTCCACTTCACTTTCCTTTTTTTTTTAAAAAGACAGTCTTTCCCTTTTTGACAATCCTTTGGTCATTTGACCCAATATCTCCTTATGTGACTTGTTCTATAACGCTCCTGTGAAGTGCCTTGAGATGTCTTATTACAGTCCCCTTTTTCAGATGCCATGTTTTGCAATGTCAGCAATCATGGCTCTCCAACTTTCATTGTCTTCATATGTTTTCTGCTGCTCAAACTGAGTGTATATTTTTTGTCTCCCTCTTGCTCTTGACCCTTGAATTTGTCCAGTCACTACTAGATGTTCCAGTTTCTTCCTCCCAAGTGCACGGCCATGGAATTGTAGGTTAAAGCCACTTTAGTAATACAACTTGTTGTTCATTATTTCTGCTTGTTGCTGTCTTTGGCATTAGATGTTTGGGGGGGGGGGGGGGGGGGGGGGGTTAGGGAGGTGCGCAGTTACCAACAAGTTTCAGTTGAAATGGTGGAGGAATTTGAGGGGCCAAAAAAAAAAATACAGCTAGTGACCGATCAGACTCTTTTGATCTGGATTAATTAATACATATATACCTCACACACATACTGGGACATGTCAGCGGAGTTGTCTTCACTCCCTCCACTTCAACTGCATACATTACTTTTATCTGTCACAAGATGGCCCACAGAAAACAACTGGGTGTTAGCTCATCTCATAGCAGTGAAGATTATTGCAGCACAAGACTTTCAAATGAATGAATCCTTCCAAATTATCCTTCCAATCAAAGGATTCTATGATTTTAAATCTCTGCAAGCAACATTTGCCACGAGGGGGAAATCTACAGGATTCACTTGTATCTGGGATGTGAAAAACAGTGTTTGCAACAGGTAACATCATATTCATGTGGGAAAGACGCATCAAGTTGACAGTGAACAGCATTCACGAGATGGTAGTTTCTTTGAGGGTAAAGAATCACAGTACCAGCATGGGCATCAGAGCTCTCCAAGGCAAAACTGTGGGCATCTTCAGAAAGACTTTCACTGAACTAATGGTGGTTCCTGCCAAAGAGAAGTTTGGGGAGCTGGCTTTGGGTGACATGCCAAATCTATGGGTGTGAAGTTCAGGGTTACCAGCCAGGCCCACAGATGCACAATCCTTAAAGAAGGATGCCATTCTCAAAGTAAATTGTTGGCTGGTAACTTTCAGTGTAAAGTGCTTCCACAAGTTTGTATTATGCGTTCTTTCAATCCTTATATTTAAACCGAGGAACATAATTCATGCCCAGCTTATGTTGGGGGGCAATTGCTGATACCTGGCAGATCAGCATCCTATACTTCTCTGGATTGGAGTTCTGGGACCAAAAGGACAGTGAGATGAGCAAATCCCAGACAGCTAATGAGGAAATTCACTGCTGTGGACCAACAAACAGCCGTTGGAAACTGTCCAAATCAATGTGAGACTTGTGTGCAATAAGTCTGCAATCTGTCTTCTGTTGATGAATAGATCTGCAGTCCATCTCCCTCTAGTAACCTGTAGGTTTGCTATCTATCACCAGTTGTTTTTAATGTTGAGATTTGTCTGGTTTGTTTGATCAACCTCAAGATAATTCATTATTGAGCAATGATAGATGGAATGAGGACCAGATTATGATATTTTTGTATATTTAAAATTGTCAAGAGAAGTGACATTGTTCTATTGTACAAATCTTCTTTTGTTGACAGCAGACTTCTGCACTAAACCACTTGGTTTGAGTTGAAGTACTACAGTATGACATGATCTAACTGATGAGATCATGCATAATTAGGACTGATAACTGTAGTATCTCACCAATATAAATAAAGCTCAGGGGAATACTTAAAAGTTACATTTGCTTTAGTGAATCATTGGATGCGCCATCATTGCAAAGGCCACTACTACCAGTATTGCATAATGCAGCCCATTGCTGGACTACAACCAATCCCTCATGTACTGAGGGGCTTCACAGTAAATGATGCTTCAGCGTTTGGGATGCGAAGCCAAGCCTGGAATGGGATCACAATCAATACAGTGCAGGAAGAGACCATTCGGCCCATCATGTCTACACTCAGTCTTTGAATGAGCAATTCACTTAATGTCACTGTCCTGTCTTCTGTCCATAACCCTTACAGGAGGTTGAGGGGAGACTTAATAGAGGTTTATAAAATGATGAAGGGGATAGATAGAGTGAACGTTCAGAGACTATTTCCTCGGGTAGATGGAGCTATTACAAGGGGGCATAACTATAGGGTTCATGGTGGGAGATATAGGAAGGATGTCCGAGGTAGGTTCTTTACTCAGAGTGGTTGGGGTGTGGAATGGACTGCCTGCAGTGATCGTGGAGTCAGACACTTTAGGAACATTTAAGCGGTTATTGGATAGGCACATGGAGCACACCAGGATGATAGGGAGTGGGATAGCTTGATCTTGGTTTCGGATAAAGCTCGGCACAACATCGTGGGCCGAAGGGCCTGTTCTGTGCTGTATGTTCTATGTTCTTACACATCCCTCTTCTTCAAACAGTCCAAATTTCCTTTTGAATGCCTTGATTGACCTGCCTCCACCACACTGTCAGGCAGTGTATTCCAGGCCTTAACTACTTGCTGTGTCAAATAGCTCTTCCTTCATTCGCATTTACTTCTTTTGATTACTTTAAGTCTTTGCCCTCGCGTTCATAATCCTTTCAGCAGTGGGAAGTCTTTGCCCATCCTCAACTGACAGTCTGCTGTTGCTGGGGGAAGGATACACTCAGATTTTACCTTTGACCTTTCCTGTGCTGTTGGCGCTGTGCTGAATCGAACCGTCAGGACCATGAGGAGACTCACAAAGAAATTGTTCAAGGTGAAAACCTCAGCTGCAACAGACCACTGCCATGCCAGCCGGGAGAAAGCAAAGAGCCCAGCGGCAAGAATCCCCCCAGAGTACGAGTTTGACAACCTGAAACACAGGAATGGGACGTCAGACATAGAGGCATAGGAACACGGGTCGGCCACTCAGCCCATCTAACCTGTCCCAACATTTTAGTAAATAATGGCTGATTGGTATTGCAACTCTATTCATCCCTCCTTTGCTACATTTTCTATAACTCTACCTTAACAAAATTCAATTGCAGCAAAAGAAAATTAACTAGGCATCGCTAACACCCATCGATCACCCAGCAGTGAGAGAGTTGAAACAACCCAATTTCATAAATCCAACACAACCACCCCGCTCTGCCCAATCCCCGCACTAGGGATAACTGCCCATCCTCTGTCCACCCCCCAAACTACCTGACACCATGGATAATGGTCCAGTTTGATTAACGTTGTTTGACCACTAAAAAGAATTCTTTGCTGGTTGGCTGGTGAGGTATGGGGTGGGGAGATGGGGGAAAAGAGTGTTGAAAGAGAGTGGGGCAGGAAACGCTCAGTGCCTGACAACACCCTAAGTAACAGTTAGACTTTCAGGAATACTTTTTGAAAAGACATAGAAAATGGAGTCCTGTCCTCATTCAATGTGTACACTCTTTGAATGTGTTCCCTTATGTGACTCACTAAACACAGTCTGATTTTCTCACCTTCCCTTGAAGGGACATCAATGCGAGATATAATCCCAAAGTGAGACACCCTCAGAACCTGTCTGAATAGCCACTGTTCACTGGATAATGAATCCAGAACAGAAATTCTGGCTGAATGTCTAGCTAAATTCAAAAGGGGACCAAAGGCTAATGTTTACTGAGGCCCAGCAAGAGAACAGGCCATAGTATATTTAGTGATGGGTAGTGATTCTGAATGAATTAACAATTCATAGAATCCTTACAGTGCAGGAGGCGGCCATTTGGCCATTGAGTCTGCACCACCCAATCCCACCCAGCCCCGATCCCCGTAACCCCATGGTTTTAACGCTGCTAGTCCCCCTGACACCAAGGGACAATTTAGCATGGCCAATCAACCTAACCTGCACACCTTTGAAGTGTGGGAGGAAACCGGAGGAAACCCACAGACACGGGGTGAAGGTGCAGATTCCACACAGACAGAGACCGGAGGAACTATTCTCCAGTCCTCTAACCCTAACCCTGAATCCAAGGAGTATTGAAAGATTATAGTCAGTACCTCCACAAATTCCAAAAACAAACAATTTGGAGACTGAAAGATCAGACTACCTGCATGCGCAGGGACATGCCATGCATCTGCAAAAAAAAATCCAAATAAGAGATTGCAAGACAAACAGCACCCTGGTCAGAGACACACAGGGCTCAAATACAGGAACATCCAGGACAAACGGTCACACTGCCTGGATTACTGCAGTCAGTTCTGGGCACCCCATTTCAGGAACAAATTATTGGCCTTGGAGGGGTTGCAACAGCCACTTGTATTTTACAGGAGATTTAACAAAGCAGATCATCCAAAGCACCTCAAACAAAACCACGCAAAGGATAAAAGGGTTAAATCATGACACATATATAAACTCAGTTTATATTTGCTTAAATATGGGAGGTTAAGTCTTGGACATAATGATTAAAAGGAGTTTAATGGGTTGGGAAGAATTATTTTCTCTGTTGGTGGAGTCCAGAACAAGGGGGCACAATCTTCAAACTCGAGCTGGACTACTCAGGGGTGATACCAAGAAACACTTCTTCATACAAAGGGAGAGCGGGACTCTTTCCCCAAAAAGGCCGCTGAAGCTGGAATCAACTAAAAGTTTAAAATTGAGATTGACAGGATTTGTTAGGTAAGGGTAATGGAACCAAGGCAGGCACAGGTAATTAAGATACAGATCAGCTATGATTTAATGGAATAATGGAACAGGTGAGAGGGGCTGAATGGCCTACAGTTGTCAGATATTGTGCGTCTGCAAGGAGTGTCTGCGCAGAGAGCGGTGTCCTGCTCTTGGACTCACCTGCAAACTGTTTCAAAGAGCAGGGAGGCTGTGGTTACCCCCAGTAATGCATTCAATACATTGACTCTGAAAACTGGAGAGCCCAATGGAATAATGGTCATTGCCAGCCTAGCCAGAAGAGTGAACAATGGGTACCCCGGAGGATGTGCCACCTGAAAAACAGGGAAACAAGAGGCCATGAAACTACCCACATCATCCATAATGCAATAGACCACACATTCCCAACTACCCCTCATTTACAGAAACCAGCACACCAGACAGTACTCACTCTTTTTTAAAAAAAAGGACTTATCTGGTGAATTATTGAATGCGCTGGCAGAGGGAATAGTACCACCACAGCCTCCCTCCATCCCAGCCCCAGCCCTCTACACCCCACCTTGGCCTCTCCCCAGTCCCCCAGCTACTAGCTCCTGTCATTCTGTAGTTTCTTTTCTTTACCACAACTCTTCCATGAGATCCATCTAATGCTCCCTTGACTTCCCAAGCCCCCACTTCAAATTCTGAAGACTCACCCATTTCACACAACAGCCAACTCTCTACATGGCTCTTTTGATCAGGCACCAACTGTTTCCCTCCATCAAACAAGTCACCTCAACCTTCCCAACTCTGTACTCATCTCTTCCAAAGCCATCTGTTGAAAACTCTTGGTTTTCCGGTGCTCCTTCTATTCTTCAATGCCTTTATAGTTTACCCACCACCACCACCACCCCCCCCCCCCCACCCCCCCACCCCCCCACCCCCCCCACATCTGGGCCACAGCTTAATCCATTCCGCTCCTAGTCACCACTCATTATGTGTCCAGTACTACTGGGCTGCCTCTCAGTAGTTTAAAATCACATTCAAACACTGAAAATGCATCACCACTAATGGGATCCTCTCTTACTCCTGGAATCTGTCAAATTCCACATTTTTGGACATTCCACATTTCCAATTCTTCTCCCTTGCTATTTTCTCAGATTGAACCAGTTGGTAAAATCTTGCTAGTCTATTCAAACCATGATCCTATCCCTCGCTCATGCCCCCTGACTCGGTATCCTGATCTCCACTGGGGCACGCCAGGAAAGTCCCCAGCTCGTCACCATCTCTCATCAACACAAAAGCTGCAGCCATTCACTCACCCCCAGCTCGCAGGCAGCAGTCACAAGCTCCCCTGTGGAAACAACAACATTGCAGTGACTGGCAGAACAAGCAGAAAAAACAGCATTGCACCCCCTGCTCTGTCCCACACACCCCCAACCTTAAACCTCACCCCACACACTTTGCCTTCCCCCCCCCCAACTAAACCTCAACCCAAGCCACACCCTCCTCTCCATCCTTCCCCCCTCCAACCTCCCCATACCCCTTTACCTCCCTCCCCTGATCTCCCCCACACCCTTTTCTTCCCCCTCTCTTTTTGACTCTGCCCCTGACCTTCCCCACACCCTCCCCAACCAGCACGGTGGCACAGTGGTTAGCACTGCTGCCTCACAGCTCCAGGGACCCAGGTTCGATTCCCGGCTTGGGTCACTGTCTGTGCGGAGTTTGCACGTTCTTCCTGTGTCTGCATGGGTTTCCTCCGGATGCCCCGGTTTCCTCCCACAGTCTGAAGATGTGCGGTTAGGTGCACTGGCTATGCTAAATTGCCCCTTAGTGTCAGGGGGTTAGTGGGATAAATATGTGGGGTTACAGGAATAGGGCCTGGGTGGGATTGTGGCCGGTGCAGACTCGATGGGCTGAATGGCCTCCTTCTGCACTGTAGGGATTCTATTCTATGACACTCCCCGCCTAAACCCAACCTCTCACTGCCCACTCACTGCCTCCACCCTAAACCACTTCCACACCCCACGGCCGGCACTGACCCGAGTCCCCCCCGGGCACCGAGCGGTACAGAGTCCGCAGGTAGACGGCGGAGAGGCCACTGAGGAGCAGGAGCAGCCCCGGGCCGCCGCCGTTTCCAGGGAAACTCATAGGGAACACACAGATCCCACTCAACTCCCGGCCACACAGTATTGTGGGCGCTGCTGGGCCGACACATTAAACTTAAAGGGGAGGGCAGGGCCCAGGCTTAAAGGGGAGGGCAGGGCCCAGGCTTAAAGGGGAGGGCATTAAAGGGCCCTCAGCATTTCCGACAGTCTGCTGCCAACGCAAAATGGCCGCCTGAGCATGCGCGCCGGCCCGCGCTGACGTCACCCTGAACTTTTTAAATTTGAAGCCCAAACACAAAGTGAAAACAGCAAAGACTAAGAAACTGTGTAAGAGAACGAAGTGACAAACACCCCAACCCAAAGACTCTTCTCAGAACCACTAACATCTCTCATCACCCTGTTCTGCTGCTGGCAGCACATTTCATGTAGAGTATGTTTGAGATTCACAATGAACACATACTGCTTGGTTTCCTTATACAACCCATATAGCACACAGACTGATATACAGAAAATGCTGGAAAAACTCAGTAGGCCTGGCAGCGTCTCTGCAGACCTGCTGAGTTTTACCAGCATCTTCTGTTATTTCAGATTCTCAGCATCTACAGTACTTTCATTTTAGCATACAGACTGGATGTGTGTTAGGATGTCTGTGAAAGTAGGTAAAATGATAGTAGAAGTAGGAATCCATTCACTTTTGTTGGAGATGCTGTCATGATAAAATAAAAAATGTTTAACATCAGTTGTTAGAGAGTGAAGTTTTTAAAACTATGTAGTGCTCGAAGCACTAGACTCATAGGATCCTTACAGTGCAGAAGGAAGGCATTCAGGTCCATCGAGTCTGCACTGACCACAATCCCACCCATCTCTATCCCCGTAGACCCACATATTTACCCTGCTAGTCCCCCTGACACTAAGGGGCAATTTACCATGGCCAATCAACCTAACTCGCACATCTTTGGATCACACATGCAAGGTGTTGACAGCAAACGCAGCTTTCCAACTACAGCTCTCAGCTGTCCCTATACCGTGTCAGCAATGTTCAATTGAATTAGAACAATAAAGGTGGCATTACAGACTAAATTACAGTGCAAACTTCTTTCCCCTCCATGGATTCCCATTCATAGGTGCCACTGGTCAGGGAAGGTCTTGATTGTCCTGGCAAGCACAGCACACTCCTTCTCCGTGGTCACCCAGGCACAGAAAGATTGTGAAGAAAGACAGGCAGCCAATGACCCTTTTAGGCCAGCCTCAGTCAGACATTGTGGGCCTAGAGATAACCATTTCGCCCAGGCCCAGAATCAGACCCGTGAGATGGTCCTCCAAGTTGGCCACACCCCCAAAATATTCATGAGTTGCAGATCAGTAGTTTGGTTGTGAATTGAAGCCAGAGATTGAGGGGCAGTCTCCTTAAATACAGGTTCCTCATGAAGTTCCCGGCTTTCAACCAATTCAGTTCACTCCATGTGACTTCAAGGAATGGCTGAAGACATTGGATACTGCAATGGCTATGAGCCCTGACAATATTTTGGCAGCAGTACTAAGAATGTGCTCCAGAAATTGGCGTACCCCTACCCAAGCTGTTCCAAACAGCTCCAATACTGGCATCCACCCGAATATGTGGAAAGTAACTCTGTTATGTCCTGTTCAAAAAAACTAGGATAAATCCAATCCAGTCAATTTCCACACCATCAATTATTCTCAGTCATCAGCAAAATGATGGAAGATGTCATTGACTTTGCTCCTGACCTCCCAGAGCCTGTCCATCAACTACAAGGCACAAGCCAGGAGTGTGTTGGAATACTCTCCACTTGCCTGGATGAGTGCAGCTCCAACAACACTGAAGAAACTCAACACCAGCAAGACAAAGAAGCCCAATTGAATGGCATCCCATCCACCCCCTTAAACATTAATTCCCTCTACCATCAGTGCACAGTGGCAGCAGTGTGTACCATCTACAACATGCATGGCAACAACTCAGCAAGCTTTCTTTGACGGCACTTTCCCAATCTGGGACCTTTAATACCTAAAAGACAAGGGCAGTAGACACACAAGAACACCACCTACATGTTTCCCTCCCAGTCACACACAATCCTGACTTAGAAACATATTGCCATTTCCTCACTCAAGAACAGCTTCTTCCCTGCTGCCATCAGATTCTTGAATGGACCTATCATCTATTAAGCTGGTCTTTCTCTTCACCCTATTTGTAACTGCAACTTTATATTCTACACTCTATCCTTTCCTCTCCCCAATATACTCTATGAACAGTACAGTTTGTCTATACAGCACACAAGAAACAATACTTTTCACTGTATTCCAATACATGTGACAACAAAAAAATCAATTCAAATCACTGTAACTGAATCAAAATCCTGGAACTATCTCCCTAACGGCACTATGAGTCTTTTGCATCAAATTGAGTACATCAGTTTAAGAAAGCAGCAATTAGGGATAACCTCCACAGCATCTTCTCCCATGGTAAATATAGATGCAAAGTATTCAGTTAATACTTCAACTATGCCCTTTTCTCCATGCATAAATCCTCTTTTTGGTCCCTAATCGGCCCTAATCCTCCTTTACAACCCTTTTACTAATTATATTACTACAGAAGACTTTTAGATTCTCCATGGATTGGCCATGCTAAATTCTCACTCAGTGTACCCGAACAGGTACCGGAGTGTGGTGTACCCGAACAGGTACCGGAGTGTGGTGTACCCGAACAGGTACCGGAGTGTGGTGACTAGGAAATTTTCACAGTAACTTTATAAGCCTACTTGTAACACTAATAAATAAACTTAAACTTATTTATTTTTACTCTGGATTGTTTCTTTTCTTTTTCCATAGCCAGCCTAAACTCTACTTCCAATGTGGATCTTGGCAGATCCCAGTATTGCTGCTTGCCCCAGCGAATAATCCTGGCACTCAGCCTTTAAGAGCTGTATTAAAGGGGAGGTGCGCTGGGGGCGCTGTTTGCTGAGCCCCGCGGCTGCGCGGTGCAAGGGCGTCGCGGCCCCTTTAAGAGGTTTACCTGGCGGCCACACCTGGCGCTGGGATCCGGCGGGGATTTGGGGAGAAGTGGTTCGGGAAGCAGACAGGTAGACCGCGCCAGGAACCCAGGTAAGATCGGGAGAGCTGGGGGATCTTGGAACAACCACACCCTCCCCCTAGCCGGGACATCCTGAGGCTGGCGGCCCAGCCCGGGAGAGGGGGCCCCGGCTCGGCCCGGGAAAAGGGGCCTGGCCCGGGAGGAGAGGCCCGGCCTTGGGCTCAGTTATACAGCAAGGAGCGGAAAATGAGGCAAACTTAATGCAGTCACCGGGAGATGGCTGCTAACCAGGCGGGTTACTGCCGCTAACCAGTTGGTAACTTGTTGCTCATCAATCTGGTAACAGATAATCTGCTGGGTTATAGTGCTGACCAGACTGCTAATTGTTGATAGCGAGTTTAGTAAAAGATAATTTGTTGGACGATGGAGTTATAAACCAGGCAAGGGATCAGCTGGATAACATTGATAACCAGCTAGTTACCAAAGAGCTAACATGTTTGCAATCTGACTGTAACCCCAAATCTGTGCCCATCTTTCCCAGAACTTCATGTTCAAATAGCTCCAAACAAGTTTCTGCCCCCGCCTCCATTCTGGAATGGAAATTTAGAGTCGCAACCTGTATGACAAGATAAATTGTCCTGTTTTAACCTGCCTGAATCTCTTTGGAAAAAGCTGACCATTTAATTCTGCTCCAGTGCTGCTCTACTGTCATCCAGGTAGAGGTGTGGGGGACTGCTTTCTCCTGGTTACCTTCTCATCTATCCATTTATAACCAGATACTGATTTACTTCTCTATCCACTCCTGCACCATTACCTCTGGTGTCCCCAATGATCTAACCTTGGGCTTCCTTCCTATTCCTCCTCTACATGCTGCCCCTTGCTGATGTCATTCAAAAACACAGCATCACTTTCCTTATGTATGATGCTGATGCTCAGCTCTACCTCACCACCACTCCGCTGTCTCTTTTTAAATTATTAGAATGTTCATCTGACATCCAGTATTGGATGAGCAAAGGTTTCCTCTAATTATTGGAAAGACAAACTTGAGAGGAATGTATCAAAGTTTGCTGATCATGGGTGGGAATATGTGTCTGTGAGGAGGGCACAGAGCGGCATCAAAGAGATATAGACAGATTAAGTGAGTGGGCAACAAGGAGATAGATGGCAACCAAAAGAGAAAATGCTGGAAAAAAAGCTTTGACAAAGGGTCGTCTGGATTCGAAACGTCAGCTCTTTTCTCTCCTTACAGATGCTGCCAGACCTGCTGAGATTTTCCAGCATTTTCTCTTTTGGTTTCAGATTCCAGCATCTGCAGTAATTTGCTTTTAATGAGATAGATGGACTACAATGTGGGGAAGTGGGAGTTTATTGACACTGACAAGATTTTCTATTCTTGCAACCAATGTTCAAAGAAACTTGGGTGTGCTTATGTAAGTAACACTGAAAGTTAGTGTGTAATTACAGCATTAGGAAAACAAATGGTATGTTGGCCTTTTATTGCAAGGGGAGCGCAATACAAGAGTAAGAAAGTATTGCTGCAATTGTACTGGGCTTTGGTGAGACCAGGCCTGGAAGACTGTGTCCAATATTGGTCTCCATATTTAAGCAGTGTACTTGTTTTGGAGGTGGTACAGTAAATGTTCAATAGATCAGTTCCTGGGATGAGAGGGATGTCCTATAATGAGAAGTTGAATAAATTGGATCTCTGCTATCTGGAGCTTTGAAGAATTAGATGATTTCATTGAAAGATATTAGATTCTGAAGAGGTTTGACAGGATAAACACACAGATCGTGAAATGTAGTGTGCTGCGCTCGACTGGTTTGTAGTGATGTAAGTTTGCAAGTGATGAAATCTGTTACCCTTACAACCATCTGGCAGATGTATGTGAAATGTAATTGAAATTTGTTTTTGCCTGAGGAGATGAGTGACCCAAGAGTAAGAGTTGTCCGTTTCTGTAGCAATTGGATTTGTTGCCACTGCAAATGGTTTGGGTTTGTCTTGTCACCACTGGTGGTGATGCGGAACTGTGGATAGGGATAATGGCAGTCCCCCAGGAGGGATCTGGTTGATCCTTTCCTCCATAAATCTGCTGCTAAAGTTGGATCCTGTACGCACACAGCATCATGTACAGATTTGTAAAACTACTCATTGTTAAATGACAACACCCAGCCATGTGTGATTGAGATATATTTATATTTGCACATGCCCAGGCTTATATGAAGAGTGTGAGCGGGAAAGTATGCGGAAGCGCCCTGAACTCATGGAAATGGCTTCAAACAGCAATAACTTTACATATTCATAAATATAATAAAAACAGGGAATACTCAGCAGGTCAGGCAGCATCTGAGGAAAGGGAAACAGGGAATACTCGGCAAGTCGGGGAGCATCTGTGGAGAGAGAAACAGTTGATGTTTCAGTTTGTGACCTTTCATCAGAACTTGCATTTATATCTACATATGGTGTCTGATGAGGGTTTTAAACAACACATCTTTCCCAACATTACTTTGTGCAGATCAATCAGATTGTGTTGTTTAAGAGAAACGAGGGAAAGAATGATTTTCTGAGACAAGATCTGCAGAGAAAGGACCGTAGACTCCTTGTCATGTGTTCCATTCTTCTTGTAGCCAAAATGTGAAACCAATTGGTTATCCCTGAGGGATTTAGGATGGTATTTGGAAGTTTTGGTGAAGGGTATATAGGAACATAGGACTTGGGAGTAGGCCATTCGGCCCTTTGAGCCTGCTCCACCATTCAATAAGATCATGACTGATTTGGTGGTGACCTCAACTCCACTCTCCTGTCTGCTTCCCCATTCCCCATAACTTTGTACGTACTTGTCTATCAAAAATATATCCGACTTGGTGTTGAATAAATTCAATGACCCAGCCTCCACTGCTCTCTCAGGAAGAGAATTCTACATACTCATGAACTTCTGAGAGGAAAAAAAAATCCTCATCTCTGTCTTAAAAGGGAGACTCAAAACTTTGTCGTCGTCTCTCTTCTTCCCCCCCCCCCCTTCCTCCCGGCCAGTCAAAACATCCTCCAGCATCCACCCTGTTAAGTCCCCTCAGGATCTTGTATCTTTTAATAAGATCACCTGTCAATCTTCTAAATAAACCCTTCATCCCAGGAATGAGATGTGAACCTTCTCCAAAGTGCTAACACAATTACATACTGTTTCAAATTTGGAGAGCAGTCTGTACCAAACACTCCAGATTCAGGAGGCATTTGGAGGTTTTAGACGGGGGCAGATGCTTTTTTTTTTGATCCAAGCATGAGAAGAAAATATTGCAGCTTATAATTGCTGACATGTCTGGAATTTGTTTGAGCAGTAATTGTGCACCTGACCTCTGGCTAGAACTTGACAGTAGCTTCATCATGTTGCAACTGTGCTGTAGTGCAGCCTAGTCTATATCGCTAGATTGGGTCCTGGCAGGCTCGGAAGTGAGGCCCAGATATCAGTAAATATTCTGGAGTTAGAGGCTTGGGAATGTTCTCAACATCCCGGAGCCAACTGCAATGACCCCACTGCCATCCTGATGAGAGATTAGTTCCCAGCCCATATCGTGGATCAAACTTGATGCGTGTAGCTCTGGGCTTCACAGCTTCAGAAGCTTATGAGGGGACATTGGGGAGCAGGAGCTCACAAAGATATTGTTGAATTAACCTTAGAAACAGTTTAAATCAGTGGTAAGGATCAGGAGGTTGTATGTTCATGTCCCATGCCAGGACCTGAGCACAGAATCTAGTCTGACACTATGCAGTGCATCATTGAAGGAGTCATGTAGGCTGTGGAGAGGACAGGCAAGACCTCCCAATCTCCATCCCCACCCCACAGTACCATTCAAAGAAAGTAGGGTGTTTTCACCATGCCCTTCCAATGTTCACCCTTCAAGTAACACCATCAGCTGCACAAATTAACTGTTTATGGGATCTTGCTGTGCAAAACTGAGTATCACATTGTCTACCTTAAGTGATTGCACTTAAAAGTAAAAATGTTTATTTACCTATTAGTCGCAAGTAAGGCTTACATTAACACTGCAATGAAATTACTGTGAAATTCCCCCAGTCGCCACACTTATGCACCTGTTCAGGTCAATGCACTTAACCATCACGTCTTTCAGACTGTGGGAGGACACTGGAGCACTCGGAGGAAACCCACGCAGACACAGGGAGAACGTGCAAACTCCACACAGACAGTGACCTGAGGCTGGAATTGAATCCGGGTCCCTGGCACTGTGAGGCAGCAGTGCTAACCACTGCCACCATGCCGCTCAATTTGTTGGATATGAAGGGTTTTTGGCTGTCTTGTCAGCATGATCAGATACGAAGTTCTTCAGTCTTTGCTTGAAGCTGCATTATCAATTTGCTGTTGGTTGCTGGCTATAAATTTGAGTGATATCAATGATTCCAGTTCCTTAGTATTGTCAGTTAGCAGTATGTACAGCAACTTGCATTTATTTAGCATCTTCAGTGTTAGAGAATGTCCTGAGGAGCTCCAGCTAAATGGGATTGCAAAGGAAACTTTGCTAAGTATGTGGATTTGAAGAAGATGAAGGGGTTTCAACAGAAAGTTCTCGAAAGTGGGGCCTGGACAACTGAAGGTGTGGCTGCCAAAGGTGGAGTGAAGATTGCACAAGAGGCTGGAGTCCAGGAATGGAGAGATGGAAGAGGGTTGGAGAAGGACACAGGATTATAAATACCGGCATTCATCCAGCAATATGGAAATTTGCTTGGATATGTCCTATACATAAAAAGTAGGACAAGTCCAGCCTGACATAGTTATGCTTACAGATAATGTCCCAGACACCAACATCGTCATTCCTCTGTGTCCTGTCCCACTGGCAGAACAGACCCAGCAGAGTGACGGCACGCTGGTATACAGATGGCATGGAGTCCTCAACATCAACTTTGAACCCCATGAAGTCTCATGATATCAGGTCAAACATGGACAAGAAAACCTCATGCTGATGAAACAGTACTCCATGTTGAAAACCACTTGGAGGAAGCACCAAGCACGGCAAAGGCACAGAATGAACTTTGGAGTCTTCAATGTCCATCACCAAAAGTAACTCTGTATCACCATTACAGACTGAGCACTAAAAGACATAGCCGCTGGGCTTGTGGCAGGTGGTGAAGGAACCAACATTTCACCTCGTCCTCCCCAATCTACCTGTCACAAGTGCATCTGTTCATGACAGTACTGGTAGAAGTGACCACCGCACAGTCCTTGTGGAGATGAAGTCTCCACTTTACATTGAGGATACGGGGTGGCACAGTGGTTAGCACTGCTTTCTCACAGAGCCAAAGACCTGGTTTCAATTCTGGCTTTGGGTGATTGTCTGTGTGTGTTTCCTCCCACAGTCCAAAGATGTGTAGGTTAGGTGGATTGGCCATGGTAAAATAACGCTTAGTGTCAGGAGGACTAGCAGGATAAATATGTGGCGTGCCTGGGATTGTTGTCGGTGCAAGCTCAATGGGCCAAATGGCCTCCTTCTGCACTGTAGGGATTCTACAATATCATCCATTGTATTGTGTGGTGCTACCAATATGCGAAATGGGATAAATTTCAAATTGATCTAGCAATTCCAGAATGGGCATCCATCAGGCACCCTGGACCATTGACAGCAGCAGAATTCTACTCGACTGCAATCTGTAACCTCATAGCTTGGCAGATCTTCCACTCCACCATTACTATGAAGAGGGTATGCCAGAAGCAGCACCAGTCATACCTAAAAATGAGATGTCAACCTGGTGAAGCTACAACACAGGATCACTTGCATGTCAAATAGTATAAACAGCAAGTAATAGACAGAGCTCAGTGATATATTCCCAACCTCATTTTGGAGCCCAGAACATCAGTGCAAAAGCTAAGGCTGAAGCATTTGTAACCATCTTCAAACAGAAGTGTTGGATGGTTGATCCATCCCTGCCTCCTCCTGAGGTCCCAGCATCATAGATGCCAGTCTTCAGCCAATTTGACTCACTCCATGTGATATCAAGAAGTGGCTGAAGGCACCAGATGCTGCAAATGCTATGGGCCCCGGCAAACACATCTATGCAGTAATGTGGAAAAGTTGACATGCTATGTCCTGTATGACGAATCCAACTCAGCCCCATCAGTCTAGTCATGATCATCAGCGATATAAGGTGGCACTTAAAAATAACCTGCTTACTGACAGTTTCGGTTCTGCCAGGATCACGAAGTTCCTGATCTCATTGTAGCCTTGGTTCAAGCATAGACAGCTGAACTTCGGAGATGAGAGTGACTGTCCTTGACATCCAGGCAGCATTTGATCAAACGAGGGGGGGAGGACTGTCTATTAATTTGAGTCATAGCTAGCATAAAGGAAGATGGTTGTGTGATTGGAGGTCAACCATCTCAGTTCCAGGATATCACTGCATGATTTCCTCAGGGTAGTGATCTAGGCCCAACCATCTCCAGCTGTTTTCATTAATGACCTTATTTCCAACATAAGGTCAGAAGTGGGGATGTTTGCTGCGGATTGCACAATTTTTACTATGCATGACTCCTTAGATACTGAAGCACGTTCAAATGCAGCAAGACCAGTACTATATCCAGATTTGGGCTGACAATGGCAAGTAACGTTCATGCCACGAGCCAGGCAATGACCATCTCCAACCAGAGAGAATCTAACCATCGCCTCTTGACATTATTGTTGCTGAATTCCCCACTCTCAACATCTGGGTGTTCCATTTGACTAGAAACTAAACTGGACTAACCATTAAAATATTTTGGCTGCAAGACCAGGTCTGAGGCTAGGAATCTTGTGACGAGTAACTCACCTCCTGACACCCCAAAGACAGTACACTATCTACAAGGCACAAGTCAGGAGTATGATAGAATACACCCCATTTGCCCGAAATGAGTGCAACTCCAATAACACTCGAAGCTCAGCACTATTCAGGATAAAGCAACCAGCTTGATTGGCACCCCATCCACAAACATTCATTTTCTCCACCACCGATGCACAGTGGTAGCAATCTACAAGATGCACTGCTGGAACTCGCCAAGGCTTCTTGGAAAGCACCTTCCAAGCCCAAGACCACTCCCACCTAGAACGACGAGCAGCACATAAATGGGAACCTCACCACCACACCCCATGAAATAACTAAAAATTGATTGGGAGAGGGATTTGAAGACTCGGATGATTTTAATTTGAGACATTATACTTTTGGATCAAAATTACGATTGATGACAAAACAGGATGTGATGAGGGGCAGCAGAGATTTGGATGAATCGCAATGCATGAGGTGCAAGATAGGAAGTTGGCCTGGAGTTTATTGGAGAAGTTGAATGTGGAGGGAACAAAAAAATGTAGTTTAAATGTTCTGGCAATGGATAGGGTTGGGAGTGCAAGCAGCTGAACTCCCAGAGTCGACTTTTCTGTGATCACAAGGACACTAGGCCAGAAGCCCATTTAAAAATAAAACTTGTACTTATACAGTGCCTTTCACCTACTCGGGATGTCTGCAAGTATTTTTGGAGTGTAGTTACTGTTATAATGTAAGAAACATAGCAACTAATTTGTGCTCGGGCAACCTCACTCAAACATCATATATTATGACCAGATAATCTGTTTTAAGTGAAAGATTCAAAACTGGCCAGGCACTGACGACAACTCCTTTTTGCTCTTTTTTTTGAAATAGTGCCAAAGGGTCTTTAAGTCAACCTGTTTTTCTCTGCATTTGAGTGGACATCTTGTCTAAAAGGCAACACTTTTCTCTCAGTGCAACACTCCCTCAGTATTGGTTTGAAGTGTCAGCTTTTTAGTTATGCTCTAGCCCTGCTGTGTAATCTTTTTTCACCTTTTTAAATTTATTCCCACACCCAGTTATGGTTCTGCTTGATGGTTTGTAGTATTTAAGCAGATGCAATATAACTATTTCATCTGCCCACCATACATATTCCTTGAGGTCCAAGTGCCCTTGTTCAGTTGACATGGGTGTAAATTCACTGAGAATATCTGGGTATGTGGGGGTCAATGAGCCTCTCTCACTGTTTAGTACCTGTAAGCGTTGCCTAACCATCCACATGTGAAATGCTGGTACCTTGTCATTAAGGCATGTTTGGACCTGTGCAGTATGGTTGGTGAGATATTTGAGTCTGACTTACTGGTATCGAGAGCTTTGGAAAGTACCTGCTTTAACTTTGGGAATTGATCTGCCAGTTATTCTTGGGAACTGTGTAATTTGGAACGCTCAAACAACAACTTCTACTTCTCTTTAGCTTCACTCACAAGCCCAATAGAATTGTCTTAAAAATATGGTGAGTTGAATACAAGCTGAAGGGGAATTTTATTTTTGAATGAAGTTACTCCAGAGACTCTGTGTGAGCAATATTATGCATGCAGTTGTTGCAGAGTTCAGTTTTTGAGATGTGTACCTGCAATGTCCAGGACTGCTAACTGCTGCTGCTGTGTTCCTCCATGTGGGACATGAGAAATCCACCTCCTGGACAAATCATGACACATGCCAAAGGTATTTTATATCCCAGCCGGGGTTTGAATTGATTTGAAGTTCCCAGGAAGAGGCTGGCTTAGTTGCTGAACTTTGTGACAAATAGTCAGTGATGGGGACATTCCTTCAGGGAATAGTCTGTGTGGATGTTGGGTGGATGAGTTTGGTATAAGGTAACTTCTGTTGGTTAGCAGCTACAATTGGCCTTGATACTCCTTGGACTTAAAGGCATAAATTGACTTGGTCATCTGGACTCTGCTGTATTTGTCAGTGTTGGGGAAGGAGAAAATGGCTTATAGCCCCTGTAGCGAGCACTGGCTGATGGTGTGGGGCGCAGTCCTGTAATATTGCCAGATGCTGTTTAACCTGATGTCGTTTTCGTTTTAGTTTTTGTTTCATGTTGACATAATCTGAAATTCATTGCTCTGTTGGGGAGATAGTCTCATAACACACACGATTGGGGTGTTGTTGTACCAATCAAAAACACTGCTCCCTTTTCTGTATGCGCCATAGTTCATGAGAAGCCTAGACGTTATTACTATTTTCTGTGCAGGAAGTGCACTTCCCAATGTCTGACTGCTCCCTAAGCTTGTGAACTACTCATTGAGAAATCAGGTAAATTATTAATCTTTGTTTTTTCATCTGCAGTGACCATGGTGCAGACTGATTCAATTTAACTCTGAAAATTGATCAACGGTTGGCTTTGAGTGAGTATTTTCCTGTAATTCAATTCTAATCCCAGTTGGCTAATCATTTCATTGCAATGCATTCTTCTACCTGAGCAAGTCATGTTACTATGTTAGGAATTTTCCACTATGCAATCCATGGCTGTTTTCCCATGCCCAGAACAAATTTATTCTCACTTGGCAGGAATCTAACAGCAGTGTTGCTCTTGGTGAGAGAGGGTGGGGAATTGATGGTTGAGTTAGTAATGTATGGGCGGTGAAAGGGGTGGAACTTGATGGACCATTTGTCCACTTCTTGTTCCAAACTTTGTTTTGGCAGAAGAGTTTAGATAGTGATGGCGGAGAGGGGGACACTTACTGGTATGCTGTGAGAGAAGGGTAAACTGGATTCAGTGCCTACCTAATTTTTGAACCCTACATTAAAGAGAGTTCCCAACTTCGTGCTGAGCTGGCGAAACCGGTGGCACACTTGGTAGAAAAACAAGTAGCTCCCCTGGTAGAAAAACAAGTAGCTCCCCTGGTTCCTTGATTTGATTATTGCTTCTCTTGACCAGCACCCCCAAGGATGGGTTAGAACAGGAGGAGGCCATTCACTTTTCTACCATTCATTGGGTAAAATATTCCACAGGCACTAAAAGGAAAATTGGGAGGGAATTATGGTCAGGATTGTGATAACAAAATGGCAGAAATATTCTTTTGATTCAGTCTTTGCCAAGGAGACAGATCAGGACACAAAATCAGAAGACAGTAAAAATGATATAGCTGTATTTAAAATAAAATTTGCAATCAAGAGCATAATTCTCCTTTGGCATGCAACATCAAAATGTGAGGGGGTGTTGGGGTTGATGAACAATACTGCTGACGAAGAGTGCAACAAACTATAAGAAGCATTAATAAACATGCAAAACTTTGCATATAATTGGCAAATGAATTCCAATACAAATGAGGTTAAGTTATATATTTTAGTAAGAAAATCTAACTTCACATGGGAAAACAAGAATTTAACTGAACAAGAGGAGGAACAGGATTTATGATTTTAAATAGACAAATCATTATGGAGTTCTGGTTGCTATATTATAAACAGGATGTAGAGGCATTGGAGACGGCGCAAATGTCTGACTAACACCAGAACTGAGGTCATATTCATCAATGAAAGATGGATGTACTGGATCTCTTGTCTCTTGAAAAAAGAAGGCTAAGGAATGACTTAATGAGAGTCTTGAAAATTAGAAAATAATTTGATAAATTAGGAAAGAGTTTGATAGAATGGATAGAGAGAGGGTTTTCACTTGTGGAGAAGCGCATGAGACCCTGGAAATCTGTCAGTCTTTAGTGTCATTAATGTATTCTCAATCACTGAAGGTGGGCAAAAGTAATACTTTTGTTAATTATTCTGGCTGTAACCAATATATCTCAAAAGCTAATGGATGGATTTCTGTAAAAGCTGATACATTAGATATGGCCCAAGGAAGAACTGGTGTGCTTTTGCTGAAGATATAGTTCTGGATCCTGGATTTTTTTTTTGTAAGGATCTGTTAAAATTGCAAGATAAGGCAAATTTGCATTTTTTATAGAATCTTATGTCAGCTGCTGTGCTGAACTTGTCACAGCTGTCATAACGTGAGCAGAGTTTTCAGAGCAGGCTGTTGGATGCAGATTGGTCGTCTGCCTCCTTGGCGAAATGGAAGCTTTTAACAAAAATCTATGCTTTGTATTGCATGACAAAGCTTCAAGGAAGAGCTGTGCAATTATAATGTTGAGTGAACATTGCATGGGAGAGGTATACACTTTACTGAGTGCCCTCCCTATTTGTTTTTATACTGTGTTCTTGTTTATGCTAACTTTAATGGCCTGATTCATTTATTTGTTTTCCTGAAATGTCTGGTATCATATCCTCCATCTGCTCTTCGATGTCAATACTAATTATGGAATCTCGCTGTGTGTAGACTGGCTGCTATCATGTAAGGTTGCTTGAAAAAGTAGCAAGCCCGAGGATTGGGAGCAGTTTTGAATTCGGCAAAGGAGGACTGAGAAATTTAATTGAGAGGGAAAAGTAGAGTGCGAGAGTAAACTTGCAAGGAACATAAACATAGACCGTAAAAGCTTCTAAGTATGTAAAAAGAAAAAAGATTGGTAAAGACAAATGTAGTTCCTTTGCAGTTTGAAACAGGATAAGTTGGAGAATAAGAAAATTGCAGAGGAAGATGCAAGTAACTTCCCAGAAATGCTAGGGAATCAAATATCTAGTGGGAAGGAGGAATTTAAGGAAATTGGTATTGGCTTAAAGAAAAGTGCTGGAGAAACTAATGGGACTGAAGGCCGATAAATCCACAGGCCCTGCTGATCTACATCCCAGGGTACGAAAGGACGTGGCCCTGGGAAATAGTGGATGCATTGATTGTCATCTTCTAAAATTCTGTAGATCCTGGCAGATTGGAGGGTGGCAAACGTAACCCCACTATTTAAAAGGGAGGGAAGAAACGGAGAATTATGGATCGGTTAGTCTAATATCAGTAATAGGGAAAACTATAGTCTATTATAAAGGATGTGATAATAGGACACTTAGAAAATATCAATAGAATCATAGAAACCCTACAGCACAAAGAGGCCATTCGGCCCATCGAGTCTGCACTGACCACAATCCCATCCAGGCCCTACCCCCATATCCCTACATATTTACCCACTAATCCCTCTAACCTACGCATCTCAGGACACTAAGGGCAATTTTTAGCACAGCCAATCAACCTAACCCGCACATCTTTGGACTGTGGGAGGAAACCGGAGCATCTGGAGGAAACCCACGCAGACACGAGGAGAGGGCGGCATGGTAGCACAGTGATTAGCACTGCTGCTTCACAGCTCCAGGGACCTGGGTTCAATTCCCGGCTTGGGTCACTGTCTGTGTGGAGTTTGCACATTCTCCTCGTGTCTGCGTGGGTTTCCTCCGGGTGCTCCGGTTTCCCCCCACAGTCCAAAGATGTGCAGGTTAGGTTGATTGGCCATGCTAAAATTGCCCCTAGTGTCCTGGGATGTGTAGATTAGTGGGTAAAATATGTAGGGATATGGGGGTAGGGCCTGGGTGGGATTGTGGTCGGTGCAGACTTGATGGGCCGAATGGCCTCTTTCTGTACTGTAGGGTTTCTATGATTTCTATGAATGTGCAAACTCCACACAGACAGTGACCCAAGCCAGGAATCGAACCGAGCTCCCTGGAGCTGTGAAGCAGCAGGGCTAACTACTGTGCTGCCCTTAATAGGATTAGACAAAGTCCACATGGATTTATGAAAGGGAAATCATGTTTGGTAAGCCTCCTGGGTTTTTCTTTGAGGACATAACTAACAGAATAAATAAAGGAGAACGAGTAGATGTGGTCCATTTGGATTTTCAGCTTTTGATAAAATCCCACAGAGGTTAGTGTGTAGAATTAAAGAACATGGGATTGGTGGTAATTTATTGACATGGATGAGAACTGGTTAGCAGACAGGAGTAGAAATAAATAGGTCTTTATTGAAATGGTGACTAGGGGGGTTACGGAAGGTGTTGGTGCTTGGGGCCCCCGGTATTCACAATATACATCAAAGATTTGGATGAGGGAACCAAATGTAGCTTTGAGGTGATTGGGGCCAGATGAGTGAGTGGGCAAATACATGGCAGATGCAGTAAAACAGGGATAAGTGTGAAGTTAGCCAGTTCGTTGGAAAAGCAGAATGGTAGTGTATTATTGAAATGTTGATGTGCAAAGGGACCTGGGGTCTTCTTACATCAGTCACTGAAGGCAAGCATAATAGCAGTTCAGAAGGCAAATTGTATGTTGGCTTTCGTTGCAAGGCGGCTTGCACTGGGGCAAGGGTGTCTTTATGCATCTGTACAGGGCCTTGGTGAGACCCCATCTGGAGCAATGTGTGCAGTTTTGGTCCCCTTGCCTGAGTGAATATGCTTGCCAAGGAGGGGATGCAGTGAAGGTTCACCAAACTGATCCTTGGAATGGCAGGGTTGCTGTATGAGGAGCGATTGGGTGGACCAGTCCTGTATTTGCTGGAATTTAAAAGGAGAGGGGATCTCATTGAAACACAAAGGGGGATTTTATTAGCACAGTGGGTTGGGAGATTCCAGCTCCAGCGGATCCGCGCTGGGTGTCTGGCCCCGAGCACATTTTCTGGCGCCATCAGCTCCGTGCCAGAAATGGGCGTGGAGCTGCTTCATGTATGCACATGGTAATTTTCCATATACTTTAAATGCTATTAGTGGGCCCAGGGCTGAAGTCTCCGGGCCCACTAATAGCACTCCCATTTGCGGGGAGCTGGTGGCCCGACTCTGCTGGAGTGAAGGGGGGGGGGGGGGAACACAATCAGGGCCCCCAGGGTGTTGGGCGGGGTGGCTGATTTGGGGGGGATCGATGCTGGGCCCGGGGAAGCTTGGGGCCAGCGATCGGGCTGACCAGCAATCTGGAGGCTGGCAGTGCAGGCCACTATGCATGCGCCGATCTCGGCACTGACTGGTGCAAGCGCAGTGGCCCGTTCGGCGCTATGCTGCCGGTCTCTTCCATGGGGATAGGCCCCACCCACTGTCTTTTTTTAAACGTGATTCACTCTGGTGCACTCAGCAGTGCAGTGTGGGAGATTCTTCTCTGAACTCCACCGAAACAACCAGTGCGATTTACTGCAAATTCAACCCATAGAATGTTTTTGGGAGAATCGCTCCCATGATGTTTTGATGGGCTGGACAGACTGGGTGCAGGGGTGATGTTTCTTGTGGGTCGTGTGTGTGTCAAAACAATAGGTCTCAGTCTTGGATATGAGGTCGGCCATTTGGGACCGAGACGAGGAGTAATTTCTTCACCTAAGAGGGCGAGGAACCTTTGAAATTCTCGACCACTAAAGCTTGTGGAGTCCATGTCACTGAATATATTTAAGAAGGAAATACAATGGGGGTCATGACTGGGTGTGTGATAGATTTGGTAATCTAGTAGAAAAAACGCTAAGCCCCTGTAAGCTGATTCAAGTCGCTCGTCTCGCAGAGTCTATGAAATTTGTCGTTGGAAAGCATCTGCTATAGATGCACTTTCCTCTCCTGGGGAACTGACTGGACGCTGGAACCCTGGTCCACAGGAAACTGTCACACATTCATACTTTTCTCTAAAGTTGAGTATCTCTACGATTCCTGACTGTATCTATGACCCTCGAGATAATGAAGTACAGTAGATTTCGGAGCAAGTTCCCTGCCCTTTTAATCAATGCAGCTGTATCAATTCAATTGTCCTGGCAAACTAAAAGCAGTGGACAAGGGGAGTTGCAACCTGGGTTATGACGTTCAGAGTCTTGTATTAGTGCGGCCTGTTGTGTTCCTGTTGTATAAATAATTAATGTGATCTGTGTAAATTTAACAGGCTTGCCCAGGCATGATCTGAGATTTGGTTCTATTATGCAATTCTCAGTTAACACACCTAATTACCTTTATACACTAGCTCAGTGATGCCTTTCTGCAGTGTCACAGCATAACAATGTCTTGATGTTCCACATGGTGAAGTGTTGCAGAAGTTCTGAGATTAATGTTATGTGCATATTTATGTACAAGAATGGGGAAGGAGTCTAGTCACACACCAGGGCTGTTTGCAGTGAGTCTGATTGCTTTTTGTTTACTGCTAATTGGATAGTAACAATTTTGAGGAATAAAATGTATGCAGCAAGGATCAAAGAATAGGTTGCAGAAAAGATTCTCACAAGGATTCTATTAACCCAGAATGTCCCCTAGAATCACTGGTTTGGGGCTAACTGTTGGACAGCTGATTGTTGTGTTTGCAGTAAGCCAACTAAAAACAGTACACTGGGACTATATTTGCTGTTCATAGACCTAACTAAAGCTTTTGACAGGGAGTCGATCTAGTCTATGGCACTTGTTCAAACATCCTAGCTTGGAGAGCAAGTTCAGCTCTTCAGTCTCCTCTTTGCTGCAGGAAAAAAGAAAGCCATCAGCGACATACCTGCAGGGATCAACATTGGGTTTGATTCAGCGAAGGTCTTCAATCTTTCCTGAATGTGTGACTCCAACATAGTCTCATAGGCAGTAATCAGAGAGCTTCAGTATGCAGCTGACTGTTCCCTGGCTGTGCACAACAAGGAAGACATCCAGATTATGGCAAAAAAAATGTTGAGTGCTGCCAAAAACCGTTTATCTCCAATTGAGTGTCTCCCAAGACCAAGGTTATGTTTCATCCAGGAACACCAGATATAATCAGTAATGGCAACCATCTCAAGGTTGTAGAAAATGTCTGATACTTTAATTGTGTGCTCTCTGATGATGCGTCTATGATGAAGATAGCCATGCACTCAACCAGAATGCAAGTTCTGCCTATGACTGACTGCATGATCATGTCTGGAAGCAGTAAGGCATTGGGCTGAGGACTAAAATCAAGCTCTACTAGGCTTTGTCCTTGCCATCCTGCTATATGGTGCAAAATCCTGATCTGCTATAGGTTTCACATCCAAGCTCTTCCACCAAAGACTGTGGCCTATCATGAAAATTTAATGGCAGGAGAAAAGATCACAAACAGTGTGGCCCTTCATATGAACACACTTATGAAATGGAAGCAGAAATAGGCAATTTGGTCCTTCAATCCTGCTCCACCATTAAATAAGATCATGGCTGATCTGTTTTTGTGTTCAAGTTCTACATTTTCCACCTACCCACCCCCGATTAACATTTTGATTCCCTTGCTGAAAAAGAATATACCTACCTCCACCTTTTAAATATTCAAGTACCCTGTCTCCACCGCCTTCTGAGGCAGTGAGTTCCAAAATCGCACAACCTTCAGAAGAAATTTGTCCCCATCTCCATCTTAAAAGAGCAAACCCCCCCCCCCGCTTCCCAGTCCTGACCACAAGAGAAAATATCTTTCCCACTTCCATCTTATTCAGACCACTCTGAACTTGTATGTTTCAATTAAGTTACCCCCTCACTCTTCTAAACTCCAGTAGAAACAAACCCAGTCTATCTTACCTTTCTCATAAGACAACCCGTTCATTCCAGGTATCAATCTAGTGAACTGCTTTCAATGCATTTACATTCTCAAATAACAAGACCAAAACTGCATATAGAATTCAATGTGGTCTCGCCAATGCCCTGTATAGCTGAAGCATAACATCCTTACTCTTGTGTTCAATTCTTGTTGTAATAAAGAATGGCATTCAGTTAGCATTCTTAATTACCTGGATAACCAGAGAAATTGTGGGTCAAAGAAAAAAAGAGGCATACATAAGGTCCAGGCAGCTAAAAACAGATGAAGCACTGGAGGAATACATAGAAAGTAGAAGAGAACTCAAACAGGGAGTTAGAAGGGCAAAAAGAGGTCACGAAATGTCCTTGGCAGACAGGATTAAGGAGAATCCCAAGGCATTTTATACATGCGTTAGGAACAAGAGGGTTGTCAGAGAGAGAGTCGGACCTCTCAAGAACAAAGGAGGGGAATTATGCTTGGAACCCAAGGAAGTAGGTGAGATCCTAAATGAATACTTTGCATCAGTATTCACAAAGGAGAGGGACACGTTGATTGGTAGTGTCTCAGAGGGATATGTAGACCTGTTGGAACAAATCGCAATTACAAGGGAGGAAGTGTTGGGTGTTTTAGGAAGCATTAAGGTAGACAAATCCCTAGGGCCAGATGGCATCTGTCCTCGATTACAGAGAGACAAGAGATAAAATTGCTGGGCCTCTAACAGAAATCTTTGTTTCTTCATTGGACACAGGTGAGGTCCCAGAGGATTGGAGGATAGCAAATGTGGTCCCATTATTTAAGAAGGGTAACAAGGATAACCCGGGTAATTATAGGCCGGTGAGCTTGATGTCCGTGGTAGGGAAATTGTTGGAGAAGGTTCTTGGAGATAGACATTTAAAACTGAATAATCTCATTTGCGATAGACAACATGGTTTTGTACAAGGGAGGTCATGCCTCACAAATTTGGTTGAGTTTTTTGAGGAGGTGACAAAAATGATTGAGGGAAGGGCTGTGGATGTCGTGTGCATGAATTTTAGTAAAGCATTTGACAAGGTCCCTCATGGCAGGCTGGTGCAAAAGGTTAAAACTCACGGGATCAAAGGTGAACTAGCTAGATGGGTACAGAACTGGCTTGGCTATAGAAGACAGAGGGTAGCAGTGGAGGGGTCTTTTTCTGATTGGAGGACTGTGACTGGTGGTGTTCCGCAGGGCTCTACTGGGACCTCTGCTGTTTGTGATATAAATGATTTGGAAGTAGATGTAGCTGGTCTGATTAGTAAGTTTGCGGACGACACAAAGATTGCTGGAGTTGCGGATAGTGATGAACATTGTCAGAGAATACAGCAGGATATAGATAGGTTGGAAAATTGGGTGGACAAATGGCAGATGGAATTTAATCCAGATAAATGCGAAGTGATGCATTTTGGTAGATCTAATGCAGGGGGGAGCTATACAATAAATGGCAGAACCATCAGGAGTATAGACACATGGAGGGTCTGGGTGTGCAAGTCCACAGATCCTTAAAGCTGGCAGCACAGGTGGAAAAGGTGGTGAAGAAGGCATATGGCATGCTTGCCTTTATTGGACGGGGCCTAGAGTATAAAAGTTGGCATATGATGTTGCAGTTATATAGAACGTTGGTTAGGCAACATTTGGAGTACTGCGTCCAGTTCTGGTCGCCACACTACCAGAAGGACGTGGAGGCTTTGGAGAGCGTGCAGAAAAGGTATGCCAGGATGTTGCCTGGTATGGTGGGTATTAGCTATGAGGAGAGATTGAGTAAACTAGGATTGTTCTCCCTGGAAAGACGGAGCTTGAGGGGCGACCTAATAGAAGTTTATAAAATTATGAAGGACATAGATAGGGTGAACAGTTGGAAGCTTTTCCCCAGGTTAGAAATGACAAACACAAGGGGTCACATGTTCAAGGTAAATGAGACGTATGCAGGGGACGTATTTTACACAGAAGGTGGTGGGGGCCTGGAATGCACTACCAAGCAAGGTGGTTGAGGCAGACACGCTAGGATCATTTAAGACTTATCTAGATAGCCACATGAACAGACTGGGAATAGAGGGATACAAACGGATGGTCTAGTTAGGAACACATGATCGGCGCGGGCTTGGAGGGCCGAAGGGCCTGTTCCTGTGCTGTATTGTTCTTTGTTTCTTTACTCACTGTGCCTGCACACTAGTATTTTGTGACTCATGCACAAGCACGGCTAGATCCCTCTGAATTCTGGAGCTGTTCCATCTGCCAAAGTTTTGTCCACTCGCTCAAAGTATATCCATCTGTAATCTCCTTATGTCCTCTTCATAGCATCCTTTCTTACCTACCTATTTATTATCTGCAAATGTAGCCACCATGCCTTCAGCTCCCCTCATCTAAGTTGATATAAATTGAGACCCTAGCACTGGACTCCTGTCAAATCCTGTCATTCAGAAAATACCCATTTGTCTATACTCTGTTTTCTGTCTGCCAGCCAGCTAAACTTCTATCCATGTTAATGTGGTTCTCCCTACACCTTGAGCTTTTACGTACCTTTATCAAATAGATTCCAGAAAGCCAAGTACAGTATTTCTATAGGTTCCTCTTGATTCACAGTGCATGTTATTTCTTCAAAGAACGCCAATAATTGGTTAAACATCATTTCCCTTTCACAAAACTATGCTGACTCTTCCCGATTACCTTGTTTTTCTCATGTTACTGGGCTCAACAGTGTGCATGCAACCCTCCAGAAAATCCAATTTTGATAGGCGGGTCATGTCTCTTCCATGGATAAACACTGGATTCCCAGGCAGATCTTCTGTGGGGAGCCATTGTAATGCAAATAAGAACAAAGAAAATTACAGCACAGGAACAGGCCCTTCGGCCCTCCAAGCCTGCACCGACCATGTTTTCCGACCTGAACTAAAACTCCCTAACCTTCCGGGAACCATATCCCTCTATTCCCATTCTATTCATGTATTTGTTTAGACACCCCTTAAAACTCACTATCGTATCTGCTTCCACTACCTCCCCCAGCAGCGAGTTCCAGGCACCCACCACCCTCTGTGTAAAAAAAAAACTTGCCACGTACATCTCCTTTAAACCTTGCCCCTCGCACTTTAAATCTATGCCCTCTAGTAATTGACTCTTCCACCCTGGGGAAAAAGCTCCTGACTATCCACTCTGTCCATGCCCCTCATAATCTTGTAGACTTCTATGAGGTCGTTCCTTAACCTCCGTCGTTCCAGTGAGAACAAACCAAGTTTCTCCAACCTCTCCTCATAGCTAATGCCCTCCATGCCAGGCAACATCCTGGTAAATCTTTTCTGTGCCCTCTCCAAAGCCTCCACATCGTTGTGGTAGTGTGGCGACCAGAATTGAACACTATATTCCTAGTGCAGCCTAACTAAAGTTCTATAAAGCTGCAACATGACTTGACAATTTTAAAACTCAATACCCCGGCCGATGAAGGCAAGCATGCCGTATGCCTTCTTCACCTGCGTTGCCACTTTCAGTGACTTGTGTACCTGTACACCCAGATCCCTCTGCCTATCAATACTCTTGAGGGTTCTGCCATTTACTGTATATTTTCTATCTTTATTAGACCTTCCAAAATGCATTACATCACATTTGTCCAGATGGAGTTTAATCTGCTATCTCTCTGCCCAAGCCTCCAACCGATCTATATCCTGCTGTATCCTCTGGTCCTCATCACTATCTGCAAATCCACCAACCTTTGTGTCATCCACAAACTTACTAATCAAACCAGTTACATTATCCTCCCAATCATTTATATATATATATTACAAACAGCAAAGGTCCCAGCACTAATCCCTGAGGAACACCACTTGTCACAGCTCTCCATTCAGAAACACACCCTTTCACTGCTATCTTCTGTCTTCTATGACCGAGCCAGTTCTGTATGCACCTTGCCAGCTCACATCTGATCCCATGCGACTTCATCTTTTACACCAGTCTGCCATGAGGGACCTTGTCAAAGGCCTTACTGAAGTCCATGTAGACAACATCCACTGCCCTACCCTCATCAATCATCTTCGTCACTTCCTCGAAAAACTCGATCAAGTTAGTGAGACATGTCCTCCACTTCACAAAACCATGTTGCCTCTCGTTAATACGTCCACTTATTTCCAAGTGGGAGTAAATCCTGTCTCGAAGAATCCTCTCCAATAATTTCCCTACCACTGACACAAGGTTCACGCCCTGTAATTAATTGGATTATTCTTACTACCCTTCTTAAACAAAGGAACAATATTGGCTATTCTCCAATCCTCTGGGACCTCCCCTGTAGCCAGTGAGGATACAAAGATTTCTTTCAAGGCCCCAGCAATTTCCTCCCTTGCCTCTCTCAGTATTTTGGGATATATCCTTTCAGGCCCTGGGGACTTGTCTACCTTGATGTTTCTCAAGAACCCCAATACCACCTCCTTTTTGATCTCAACATGACTCAAACTATCTACACACCCTTTCCCAGATTCATCATCCACCAAGTCCTTCTTTTTGGTGAATACTGACGCAAAGTACTCATTTAATACCTCACCCATTTCCTCTGGCTCCACGCATAGATTCCCTCCCCTGCCCTCGAGTGGGCCAACCCTCTCCCTGGCTACCCTCTTGCTCTTTATATATGTATAAAAAGCCGTGGGGTTTTCCTTAATCCTGCTGGCCAATGATTTTTTGTGACCCCTTTTAGCCCTCCTTACTCCTTGCTGAAGTTTCTTTCTACTTTCCTTGCATTCCAAATGGTATCCAGGTTAGTACAATCTACATAAAGCCACCCTTAAGAAACTTGCAAACTTCTGCCTGGCTGACCACCTCTCTTGGGAAAACACTAAAGTCATCTAGACAATGTGGAGGCAAGCGATGAAATTTGCTTTGGCATGCTTCAAGGATCGTCTATGTCAAACTGGCAATATTTGATGTGCCTTGAGGAAAGCCAGTGGTGCAGTTTCATGGCTTCCCCAAGCACCAACAATGATGACATGAACTACCAGTTCTGTGGACATCCATGCTGATCCTGCAATGGACTCTTTGAGATGACCCGCCAAAGACGCTTACTTGTAGGTTGGATATGAGTCTACCATCGCTGTCATACAATCAAACGACATAGAAGGCCATTTGACCCATTATGCTTGTGCTGGCTCTTATGTGGAGTTTAATTCCACTCTCTTTCTCTCTTTTCCCCCCCTCCCTTTTTTTGTCATACCATTCAATTTTTAAAAATTTATGTTGCTATTGAATCTGCTTTCATTACCTTTGCCAAGTAGTGCATTCCAGATCACAGTAAACTTGTGCTTTTTTTTAAAAAAAAATTTCTTTGTGTCATCTGATTCTTTTGCTAATCACTTTAAATCTGTGTGCTCGGATTAATAATTTCTCCTGTTAACCTTCTCTCTGTTTCTTCAGTCAATCCAGGAAACAGGTCTCTGGAATGAGGGAATTCATTCTAATACATCTCTGCTGCAGCCTCTCCAAGATCATGATAACATCTTAGAATGTCTGTACTAATAAAGCCGAAGATCCCATTTCTCCACTTCTGCCATCTTTTAAAATTTATGTATATGCACCCACATGTCTCTCTGCTCCTGCCATTCCTTCAAAATTGTACCATTAGGTTCTTTAGCTCCTCCTGCTCTTTTCCACCAAAGCACACCACTTCAGACTTCTGTTAAAATTCATCTGCCATGTGTCTGCCGATTTTTGCCAGTCTTTTATCCTCGTTATTTACTACAGTTCTGAGTTTTGTATCATCTCCAAACTCCTGAAATTCACTCTGTATACTCAAGTCCAAATGTTTTTTATTCATTCACAAGATGTGAGCATCACTGACCAGGCCGACATTTATTGCCCATGTCTAATTGTGCTCAGCAAGATTGTGGCAAGCTGCTTTCTTAAACTGCTGCAGTCCATGTGATCTAGGTACAGGATTTTGACCCAGTGACAGTGAATGAATGGTGATATAGTTCCAAATCAGGATGATGAGTGATTGGAGGGGAAATTCCAGGTGGTGCTGTTCCTGTGTGTCTGCTGCCCTTTTTCTTCTCGATGGTGTGGGTTCGCCAAATGCTGTCTGAGGGACCTTGGTGAGTTCTTCCATTGATGTACAGTGACAGCAGTGTGTGCGATCTGCAAGATGCACAGTAGCAACTTGCCAAGGGTCTGACGAAAGCACTTTGCAAACTCATGACCTCTATTAAAAGCGCAAGGGTGTAGGAACACTACGAACTCCAAGTCTGTCCCCAGTTCGCCCCATCACACAACATCTTGACTTGGAAATATGTTGTTCCTTCATCACTGGGGCGTTTCAAGTTTTGCCTCAAAACCATAACTCTGGGTGTACCTAAGCCACGCAGGCTGCAGTGATTCAAGATGGCTTACCACCATTTCTCAAGGGTATTTAGGGATGGGCAGTAAATGCTGTGCCAGTTAGTGATGCCCACATTCCATGGATGAATTTTTATTTATCTCCAAAAGCATTTGCTGATCAAGAAAGTTCTCTTTTATACACTTAAGAAATTCCTCCCCCTCTTTTTTTTTTCTTTTACACTGATTCCATTCTATATTATGATTGAAATCCCCCATTAACATTCTTCTCTCTGTAATTTACCTGCAGACTTTCTACCTCCTCCCACTTTTTTGCTGGCCCATGTACACTTAGTCATTATAATAGCTTCAGTATCATACCCTAATTTTAACCATAGACTGTCTTTGGCTCTTCAACTGCATTGTCTTCCTCCAGGGTCGGCACAGTGGTTGGCATTGCTGCCTCACAGCGCCAGAGACCTGGGTTCGAATCCCAGCTTGGGTGACTGTCTGTGTGGAGTTTGCATATTTTCCCCATGTCTGCGTGGGTTTCTTCCAGGTGCTCCGGTTTCCTCCCACGGTCCAAAGATGTGGGTTAGGTTGATTGACCATGCTAAATTGCCCCTTGGTGTCAGGGGATTGGTAGGGGAAGTAAGTAGGGTTATGGGGATAGGACCTGGATGGGATTGTGTTTGGTGCAGACTCGATGGGCCAAATGGCTTCCTTCTGCACTGTATGATTCTATGATACTGTAATAGTTTCTTTGATCAATATTGCTAACCCTTTTTGTCTTCCACATCTTTTTTAATATTCCTTTTGACTACAAAGGCATTCAGTTCCCAAGCCTTCCTACCTTTGAGCCAGGCCCCTGTTGTCATCAGTCTATCATAGTCCCAAGTGGCTCCTTGTGCCTGCAGCTCAACTACCTTATTTACCACAAGTTCATTACAAGGACGGTTTCACGTTTTGCTGCCTGACTGATCCCTCCTATGTTTGAATTCTTGACCTCTCTCTGCATCCTCTACATTTTGTTTCTTCTCACTAAACTGTTATCCTGCTACCTGTTGGTCAGTTCAATCTTCTCTGTTATTTCAATTTGGAAGTTCCATGTGCCAGCGGTTTTACTTTTCTGGGGCCTGTATGGTTGTGTTAAATTGCTGAAAACTGGGTTTTATTTTGCTCGGGCTTCCTGCAGTCATAAGTGAGGGATGTTCTCGCTTGGAATGGAAGAGTTACCATTTCCAGGATCCTGCAGCACCACTAAACCCTCTTGAGGCAGTGACAGCAAGGGTTGGACACAGAGTAAAGGTCACCCTGTGATGTCCCATCAAACAATCTGGAGGCAGGAATCGCCCAAGTTAAATATAGAATAAAGAACCCTCTGACAGAGTATTAATCGAAGGGAATGGTGGAGGGAGGCTGTGGTTGAAGGGTGGGTCTGCTGGTGAACATACTGAGTCAATGGCACAAGCAACATTAAAGCACTTTTTTTTGGTATAAAGGTTATTTGAACCTGTGTTTGTTTGGGGAGTTTCACTGTCCATGTTTATACAAAGCAAGGGGAGTGTGATCTCTGTTTAAATGTAACGTTGTACTGTGCCAGCCTCGAACCCTCCCTTTTATTTTTGTCTGTTGTAATGAGTGATGTTCATGAGAGCTCTCTGAACGTGTTTGCAGTTTAAACAAACTAATGGAACAGAATCCCAATGGTTTCTTCTCTCTAGTACACTCGGTTTATTTAGTATATTTATTGGTAATGTTCCATTATGGGGAGAAAAATGCAAAGTCAATTTGTAACACACTTGAAATTATAGACCTGTACCCCAGTGTTATGCAGTGACAGATGTGTACCCACCAGTACTGAATAGTGACCAACCTGTCCCAAGCAGTACTCCATCTGTGTGTTGTACAGGACTGGTCTCTTTGGGCTAAATCCTTACGGCTGAATATTTGCCAGTTGAGGATGGTGGGCGGGGAAGTGAAGCATTCGTTCTTTCTGTAACATGACCCTCTATGTACTTTGGCAACAGTTCAGTTTCCAGAACTGGTTTAGTGAGCTATACTGTTGGGGTAGTAGAGTTTCGTTTATTGTGAACTGCTGCATACTAACCTATCCATCCATCAGTGATTCACCTAAGACTTTGGCAACTATATCCTGGCCATATCGTACATCCCTCTTCTCCCCGATTTGTCCCACCCCATGCCACAGCTGATCACTGCCTCTATCCCTGCTGCCCTCTATTACTTTTTCATTCATCCCCACTTGGGAGCATCTGAGATGTCTCAGGCATTCATCCCTCTAACAAAGGACTCTCTGCCTTTCCTGCTTCACCATTGTTGTCCCATCTGCTTATTCCTCTCTCCCATGAGCAGCTCGCCCTTGAGACTGTCGTTTCAATTTTCACTGTGTGTTCTTTGTTCTCTCTACCGCCCCTCCTCCAATATGTCAAACTGTATATTCCTACCCTAGACTGAAAGCCACATCAATCCAAAGTTGTGTGGCCTAGGTGGATTGGTCATGCTAAATTGACCCTAGAGTCAGGGGGATTAGCAGGGTAAATGAGTGGGGTTACAGGAATAGGGCCTGGGTGGGATTGCGGTCGGTGCAGACTCGATGGGCCAGATGGCCTCCTCCTGTGCTGAAGGGATTGTATAATCAATCTTTATTTTGTTCAGCGGATATAATACTGGCATCTTCTTCCAGTCCAGACGAGCATTGATCCTGCAGCAAACATCAACGATTATGTATTATGTAACAACTTTAACATTTGCAAAACAGTCCCAAATGCGTCACAGGTGTCTTTGGAAGCCAAGTAAGACACCTATTCCTGAGCTCCCAGTTGTCAGATTTGGGGAATACACCAAAGATATGCTGGGGGATCCCTCTGGGAACTCTGGGGCAGCAATTGCCCCAAAGTGCTAACTTTCTTTGGACAATTGTGCTGCACTGGGAACCAGCTGAAAATTTAAATCGTTAACTTTGAACGGTTCCAATAAGGTTACACTAGTAGTTTACTCCAATAATGTCAGAAGTGAAACTTCTGGCTAACCCTATTGTAAGGACCCTAACTAAACCCTGCACAGGACTCCCTAACTGTCAGTGCCCCCCCCCCTGCAAATTCCATCCACTTACCTCGGATGCTTACCTTACCTGGCCTGTAGATTTCACTGGGCCCTATAAACTTAGCCGCTTATGGCAGCTGGTGTTGTAAAAAAGGGTCTGTGGCTTCCTACACCAGAGCTGGACTGCACTGGCGGCTGTGGGGACTCGTTCAATTCAGGCCCCAAGCAGCTTCAGCCTTCGGAGTTTTCATGAACCAATAAACTCACATTGAAGTCTAATTCCTGCGGGCCACCACTTTCTGACACTGGGTCAGGTGACCAATAGCTTTGTTATGATGGCAGGTTATAGGGCATGCCTTCTAAAAGAGAAAAGCATTGAGTGTTGTAGAACAGTACTGGGGAGAGAATTCCAGACAAACCTCTTTGAAATAGATGATTGTATCTAGTTGTTAGCTCAGTTTGTGGAACCTTGTGGAACAATCTCATTAGTGACAGACAGCATGGTTTTGTAAGAGGGAGGTCGTGCCTTACAAATTTGGTGGAGTTTTTTGAGGAAGTGACAAAAACGGTTGATGAAGGAAGGGCCGTGGATGTCGTCTATATGGATTTCAGTAAGGCATTTGACAAAGTCCCACATGGCAGGTTGGTTAAGAAGGTTAAGGCTCATGGGATACAAGGAGAAGTGGCTAGATGGGTGGAGAACTGGCTTGGCCATAGGAGACAGAGGTTAGTGGTCGAAGGGTCTTTTTCTGGCTGGAGGTCTGTGACCAGTGGTGTTCCGCAGGGCTCTGTACTGGGACCTCTGCTATTTGTGATATATATAAATGATTTGGAAGAAGGTGTAACTGGTGTAATCAGCAAGTTTGCGGATGACACGAAGATGGCTGGACTTGCGGATAGCGAAGAGCATTGTCGGGCAATACAGCAGGATATAGATAGGCTGGAAAATTGGGCGGAGAGGTGGCAGATGGAGTTTAATCCGGATAAATGCGAAGTGATGCATTTTGGAAGAAATAATGTAGGGAGGAGTTATACAATAAATGGCAGAGTCATCAGGAGTATAGAAACACAGGGACCGAGGTGTGCAAGTCCACAAATCCTTGAAGGTGGCAACACAGGTGGAGAAGGTGGTGAAGAAGGCATATGGTATGCTTGCCTTTATAGGATGGGGTATAGAGTATAAAAGCTGGAGTCTGATGATGCAGCTGTATAGAATGCTGGTTAGGCCACATTTGGAGTACTGCGTCCAGTTCTGGTCGCCGCACTACCAGAAGGACGTGGAGGCGTTAGAGAGAGTGCAGAGAAGGTTTACCAGGATGTTGCCTGGTATGGAGGGTCTTAGCTATGAGGAGAGATTGGGTAAACTGGGGTTGTTCTCCCTGGAAAGACGGAGAATGAGGGGAGATCTAATAGAGGTGTACAAGATTATGAAGGGGATAGATAGGGTGAACAGTGAGAAGCTTTTTCCCAGGTCGGAGGTGACGATCACAAGGGTTCACGGGCTCAAGGTGAGAGGGGCGAGGTATAACTCAGATATCAGAGGGATGTTTTTTACACAGTGGGTGGTGGGGGCCTGGAATGCGCTGCCAAGTGGGGTGGTGGAGGCAGGCACGCTGACATAGTTTAAGACTTACCTGGATAGTCACATGAGCAGCCTGGGAATGGAGGGATACAAACGATTGGTCTAGTTGGACCAAGGAGCGGCACAGGCTTGGAGGGCCGAAGGGCCTGTTTCCTGTGCTGTACTGTTCTTTGTTCTTTGTTCTTACTATGTGCAAATTGGCTGCTGTGTTTCCCCACATTACAATGATTATACGTCACAAGTATTTAATTGCCTGCTAGGTTAGGGAGCATTTTGATATTCAAGGCACGTTATAAATCGAGTTTAGTTTTTCTCTGATCAAGAGTCATACAAATTGTACAATTTACTCTTGTTTCTCTCTCTGCAGCTGCTGCCAGACCCGCTGAGGTTTCCCAGCATTTTCTGTTTTTCAGATTTCCAACATCTGCAGTATTTTGCTTTTTTCAAGCTGTCGCTTTTGCCCTTTCTTGTACATGCAGCTCTTTATTGTATATCACAGTCAGTCGACAATTTCTTTACTTTACCAGAATAACAACGACAATTTGTATTTATTTAGGTCCTTTATCACAAGGTGTTTCACATGAGCATTATAAAACACATTTTGGCACTAAGCCAAAAGAGAATATTTGGCAGGTGACCAAATGCGTGGTCAATGAGGTAGATTTTAAGGAGCATCTTAAAGGAGGAAAGAGAGGTTTAGGGAGAAAATTCCAAAACTCAGACCCTTAGAAACCTACGGTATGACTGTTGATTGTGGAGCAATTAAAATCAAGGATGCTCAAGTCAAATTAGAGAAACTTAGATATCTGAGTTGGAGAAGTTTACAAATGGGGAGAGGCAATGCCATGAAGGGATTTGAAAATCAGTTTTAAAATTTTGGTGTTGTGAAACCAGGTGGATGGGGCTTTTGCAAATTAGGATGTGGGCACTAGAGATTTGGAAGCCCTCCAGTTCAGAGGGTAGAACACGGGAGGCTGGCCAGGGAAGTGTTATAATAGTCACTACCAGAGATAACAAAGGCTTTGATTTGATTTATTATTGTCACATGTATTGGTATACAGTGAAAAGCATTGTTCCTTGCATGCTATACAGACAAAACATACCGTTCATAAAGTACATAGGGGAGAAGGAATGTAGCGGGTGCAGAATGTAGTGTTACAGGCAGAACGTGGGTGTAGAGAAGGTTCAACTTAATGCGAGGTAGGACCGTTCAAAAGTCTGACGGCAGATGGGAAGAAGCTGTTCTTGAGTCATTTGATACGTGATCTCAGACTTTTTTGTATCTTTTTTCCCGATGGAAGAAGGTGGAAGAGAGTATGTCCGGGATGCGTGGGGTCTGTAATTATGCTGGCTGCTTTTCCGAGGCATCAGGAAGTGTAGACGGAGTCAATGAATAGAAGGCTGGTTTGCATAATGGACTGGGCTATGTTCACAACCTTTTGCAGTTTCTTGCAGTCTTGGTCACGGCAGGAGCCATACCAAGCTGTGATACATTCAGAAAGGATGCTTTCTATGGTGCATCTGTAAAAGTTAGAGTCCTAGCAGACATGCTGAATTTTCTTATCCTCCTGAGAAAGTAGACACGTAGATGGGCTTTCTTTAAATATAGTGTTGGTGTGGAGGGACCAGGACAGTTTGTCGGTGATCTGGATATCTAGAAACTTGAAGCTCTTGACCATTTCCACTTTGTCCCCATTGATGTAGACAGGCATGTCTTCCACTATGCTTCCTGAAGTCGATGACTATCTCCTTTGTTTTGTTGACATTGAGGGAGAGATTATTGTCATCGCACCAATTCACCTGATTCTTTTTCTTGTACTCTGTCTCATCAATGTTTGAGATCTGACCCACTACAGTGGTGTCATCAGCAAACTTAAAAATTGAGTTGGCGGGGAATTTGGCCACACAGTCATTGGTGTGTAAGGGGCTGAGGACACAGCCTTGTGGGGCACTGCTGTTGAGGATAATCATGGAGGCGTTGTCGTTGCCTATCCTTACTGATTTAGGAAGTCTAGGATCCAGTCGCAGAGGGAGGAACCAAGCACTAGACTGCGGAGTTTGGAGATGACTTTTGTAGGAATAGTGGTGTTGGAGGCTGAGCTGTAGTTGATGATGAGGTTTATTATGATCTCGTTAGGGAACAGTAACTTTTAATTAGACAAAGTATGAGATCCAATGTAAGTACCAACACACAGCCAGATTCCTTGGTTTTAAACCAACCAAAATATAATGTACTTTTCTGACTTTGTATTGTACAAGGTAGACTTGTAAATTGTTTTACTCTAACAGTCAGACGTAACACGAGGTACATGTGAATGAACAAGCAAACTGTTTGAACACATTACGCTCTACACCAAATGACAAGCAGATTCACTGATTCCTTAGCAACTCACCTAATCTTCAGTGTCCACTGGATTCCACAATCTCGTTAAAACTATGTCTCCTTCATGAGGCATTTTACACCTTCCTTTTCGAAGGTATAGACTCTGAATTCTCTCCAAATGTCACTCCGACTGGGGACTGTTTCAACAACTGCTCACCTCTTGATGGTTTAATCTCTTCTGAGAATACATTCCACTGGCTCCCTGTGGCTGTACTCCAGCACTGACTCTCAGACACAACACCAGCTCTTCAGCCACGCTGAGCAAAACTCCAAAGGACTACCTTTGCTCCAAAGGTCTCCAATACAAGAGTCGTTGACTTTCCACTTTCCCAAGTTCTTTTTCTCTTTTCTGAGAGTCCCCTTGTTATGGTACCAACCCCTGGATCTCGTGACCATTGTTTTTGTGCACACTGGTGCAGTTCTCATGTCCGGGATGTCCAAAACCTTTAACTGGTTTTATTTTTAAAAAAAGCAAAAACCGGAATGGAGCATGCACAGCCTGTCTCCCTCCTGCTGTGCTCCACTCATGCCTTGGGGCTCCTAGGCTTGCTGTGAGATGGAGTCCTTGGCCTCCACCCAGGACCAGGTAAATTCCCATTTCTTAACAGATTCCAACAGCAGATGGAGTAGAGTCAGATGATCTGACGGTGGTAGAAATAGGCATAGGCAGTTGTAGCGATATGTGATCTGAAACTTATCTCTGGCAAACATAACATCAAGGTTACAGTTTGTTTCAACCTCTTGCCAGGGAGAGGGATAGAGTAAGGAACAGAGTTTGTGGCAGGCACTGATGACAATGGCTTTGATTTTTTCTGAAGAAATTTTCTGCTCATCCAGTACTGGGCCTTGGATAGGCAGGTTGATGGTTTAGACTTTGGAGAATGGGGGAAGTTGAGAGAGGTGTGGAGCTGAGTATCATCTTCGTACATGTGGAAACTGACACTTTGCTTTCAGATGATGTCGCTGAGAGGCAGCATATAGATGAGGAATAGGAAGGGTCCAAAGGTGGCTCCTTCAGGGACACCAGAGGTAAGTGTGGGAAGGAAAACCATTGCAGATGATAGACCTGCTACGTTTAGATAAGTAAAAATGGAACCAGGCAAATGCATTCCCACCAAGCTGGGCTACAGTGGCGAGGTGTTGGAGGAGGGTAGTGTGAACAACCAGAACTAAGGCTGCAGGCAGGTTGAGAGGGACAAGGAGGGATAGTTTATCTTTGTTGCGTTTGATAGAAGCTGATTCAGCACAGAGACAATAAAACGCAGCAATGTGAGAAGTGTCTTTCTTTGGTTGTGAGAAACCATAAGCACCTACACCACTTTCCTCCCTCCTGCCCAGAAGATTCTGCATCGTGTAGGGATGCAGACGTAGGGTCTGGCATCTCCAGTATTCTGTGGTGGAGGTGGGCAGGTAGGCACCAAATCAGCCCTCTAATACAGTTTGTGTAGAGCTGCATGGGGTACACAATGTGAGCCTGTCAGCTTGATTCTATCAACTTGTCAGCACAGTCATGTACTCTCCATCAAGGAACCATTTCTCCCTCCTTGACCCATGTTGGGACGAGGGAAATTACAGCCAGGCCAGAGAAGTTGAATCTTTTTGATGTTTTGGTCTGGATGGTTTTGAGATGTGGGTTTCTTTTAAGTCATGTCCTTTAGTGAATTGCAGGTGCTAGGTGAAGTGTATCCAACACTTATTGAATAGCACAGCTGGTGCTGATGTAGCCAGACTGATGATAGAAATTCTATTGCCTAGTCCAGTGGTTCCCAAACTTTTTTCACTGGGCCGCACTTTCGGAATAAAAATTTGCTCGCGCCACACCAAATTTTTTATTGATAAGAAATACACTCAAAAACAAAAAAAAACTCCTAGCAGTGCTTGATTCATAACATAGAACGCAACTACTTTATAATATGATCATGGGACACCCGGAAAGTATAAAACAATGCATCACTTGATGCTCTTGCTCTCACTTTGGAAAAATATCTATCCATGTATAAATGTTTCTTTGATTGTCCTTGAATCTTCCCGCCACACTTGCCATCCTCTCTCGCCGCACCAGTGTGGCGCGCCGCACCCTTTGGGAACCACTGGCCTAGTCCTTGGGTTCGGTTCTGTAGCCTGAAATTGTAACATCTCCATATTTGGGAATCTGCTCAAGTTTTTCAGCCCTGCTCTTCGGTTTATGCCACTTCGACTTGGAGCCATTTATGTTCATTTTATTTTTGGTACCTTTTCGGTACTTTTATTCCAAAATAAAAGCCAAATCAATCAAATTAAATCCAACCATGGTCCCCAAGTAAGGGACAAACAAAATCCAGGCTGACAAGACATTGCATCCCATTATAAACTCAATGAAACAAGATCCAAGCTAACAGGATGAAGCATTGCACCCAGTCCCTGGCTTGATTTAATATTTCACCTTAGCCAAAAGGCCGAGATGGCTTTGAAAAATTGCACCAGATAAAGCCTCAGTTTAACCTCATTGATTACCCTGATTCTTCACTCTACTTTAGCTCAGGCAAACCACAATTGCAGAAGTCAGCACCCCCCCAGTGTAATGGGCTAGCCTTGACCCCTGCCTGATCACGGTTTCACCCCTGCCAGCTGTTTCCTTTCTCTGTAGACAGCAAAATGTTCCCAATTATTTGAGCATTAAACAGACTTGCAGCACTTTTAAGGCTTTATTACAATTATTGGCAACAACATTTGAAAACTTTTTTTAAAGAACAGTTGAAATTTGAAGGATCAGATCTTCAGTTATTTTGAATCAGTTTTTTTAGTCAAACATTAATCGAGTGAAAGCACTTATTGGGCACGTTATTTTATGGTCGTCAACCTTTTTTCAGGGCTACTGACCTAACTTCCCTATGGAAATGTGTTGGTCCAGGTGTAGGGGAGACAGAATAAACTTTCTCTGTTACAAAGTGCGAGAAAAACTCAGCAGGTCTGGCAGTGTCTGTGGAGAGAGAAACAGAGTTAACATTTTAAGTCTGTATGATAAAGAGAGGGAGCAAACTGATGGGTTTTGTGTTGTTTTAATAGGCGGCAGAACAGAGTCAGAGGTGAGGGATAGATGGGAACTAGGAGACATTTGACAGATGTTATGGGCACAAGACAAAGAGTGTTCATGATAGTGTTGAAGGCTAAATAAGTTGCTGATACTTGTGTAAAGGTAAGATAACAGAACAAAAGTTAGCCAACCCTGAAAACAAAATTTAAGATTAAGTGGCAGATGGCCCTGGTAGCAGGGGGTTGGCAAAAAAGGGAGTCAAGATGGTGAGAGTTCCATTGTTCTTCCTCCTGTTAATTGATAAAAACAGAACACAATGGACATTTAATAGGGACACCAGAATTGTTAACGTAAAAAGACTTGGGTTCACTTTCTACCATCCTGGTTAGTCACATGATACAACAGTGATGGAGTTGTTGTCTAATCATAGTCATCAATTTTCAAGAGCTGGCAGACATGATGGACTGACTGGCTTCCTATGCTCTATAGTTTGTCTATTGCAGACCAGGACAAGATGAGAAAAGCCCCAATGGTGGAGTGTTTGGGACAAAAATCACTTGTTCCTCCCAAGCCTCTTTCACTTGCTGTGTTTCATGTGGACCAGTTGTTCTTTTGCTGCAATTCTGTCTGGTTGTTATCAGACCTCTATACTTATCCCATGCATATTTTGCATTGTGAACAGTGCGGTAATCTTTACACTAACAAGAGGTCTAAGCTTGTTGAAGAGACAGGTTTGCAATCAATAGAGATAACAGACATCAGTCTGGATTCTAATTCCACAGTGGTAATCGTGGTGCTCAGGGCATGGGACTATCAGTTCAGGTTTCCTCCCCTGATTTCTATTAAATTACACCTTTTCTTCCCTGCCTTTTACTTGACTAGAAAGTGTGTTCAATGTATAAAACACCAGATGAGGTTCGTTCAGGGCTCACTGCCTAACACATGGTGGTTGAACACTTGTTAGCTCGTGGGACCTGTTCACAATGAACTGAGATCTGACTTGATATCCCAGTGTGAGTGGTTTGCGGAGAAGGAACTGCCCTGTTGATGGCCTGGGATTTTTTTGATAAAAGTAGCTCAGACTAAAGTTAACTTTTGCTGCTGCTGAAAATCCTGATCTGATCCCTGACCGACTTTCCAGTCAGGTAACTGATGTCATTCTAATTTCAAAGCAAGTGCTGCAAATCAACTCTAGGTTACAACTGAAAAGTGACATGCACAGGCCCTGTAATTTGGTTTAGCTGGGTCAAGCACTGATTTAACTGTGCATATTCTCTCGTGGGGATTCATTGGTATCTTGCCAGAAACTGTTCCAGCTCTAAATGTGTGTGTCTGATAATAGACGGAGAAATTCTATAATCTCATTGCAGAAAGGAGACTATTTAGCCTCCGTTTTCTATACCAGCGTTCTGAAAGAGCTTTCTAATTAGTTTCACTTCTCTGTTTGTTCCACGAAACCTGCAATTTCTTCCTTTTCAAATATAAATCCAATTCCCTTTTTGAAAGTGATTATTGAATCTTAACACTTTTTCAAATGGCGCATTCCAGAGTATCATAACACACAGACAAAAACAAAATTTCTCATCTCCACTGTACCCCTCCAGTTGTTTTATTCTATGATCACAAATTATTTGTATCATTATTTTACCAGTATTAATCTCCACAAGCACTTCTGACCAGCATTTTATGACTTCCTTTTAAAATGGTTTCTTAGAAATCACGGAAACCTGAGATTCCCAGAAGCGGGTTCAAAGTACAGGAGGCAGCCGACACTTTTTTCCCGCCCCCTCAAGCTCCTTTTTTAAAAAAAAACAACAACCCACGAAAAAATCAATAACAGGGTAACAAAGGAGAAAATATTTGGACCCCTGCCCAGAAAAGAAACCAGCGAAAGAAGGAAGCTCTGTATCTCAACTGGCTTTCGCTGATTATATTAATATATTCAAGCTATTAGGGCAACCATTAAACCATGAGGTGACAGTGTTTAGTTCGCTGAAGGAGAAATTCTATAATCTCATTGCAGAAAGGAGACTATTTAACCTCTGTTTTCTATATTGGCATTCTGAAAGAGCTTTCTAATTAGTTTCATTCTCTTCTTGTTCCCCATAACCTGCAATTTCTTCCTTTTTCAAATATAAATCCAATTCCCTTTTGAAAGTGATTATTGAATCTTAACACTTTTAAATGGCGCATTCCAGATTATCATAACACACAGGCAAAAACAAAACCTCTCCGCTGTACCCCTCAAGTTATTTTGCCAGTTATCTTAAATCTGTGTGTCCTAGTTACTGATCTTCCTGCCAATTCTTATCAAAACCCCTTAAGTATATACACCAAAAGAAATTGCTTTTCATATCCTCTGACTGATTTGGATACACTTATCGACCTTGATGTTTGAACTGGGGTGAGTCTGACTATTGAGATTTGTTTCAGTTTGAGTGCTGCGTGTATCTGCCTGAGCAGCAACCTCATTTCTGGGTGTAATTCTCTCTGAACTATCGACTCCTGTTCTAGTGTTTCTGATAGCCCAGTCATGCTTTGGGTTTAGCACTAGAATGAAGTGGAAATCACTTTGCATTGGTGATAAACTTGGAATATGAATTGTGTGCAGAGTACAATTTTGTAAGCAGTGTGAAATTCTCCTCTTGGTTCAATTGAGTGTCCAGTCCCACCCTGATGCACAGTTTCAGGCTTTTGTCTGATAACGCTCCTGAGAAGCGCCTTGGGATGTTTTTAAATATAAACACGAGTTGTTGCATGTCGAGAGAGCTCCAGTTTCTATAAGGTCTTCCATTCCCTTGGGGTGTCCCGGCATGCTTCACAGCCAGCGTGCGAAGTAGAATGTTGCAACGTAGGGAAGTGCAGCAGCAAACGACCAGTTATTCTGTGTTCAAGGATGTGATATGGAGCAGGTTTTCCCCCAGCTCCTGCTTTGAAATTGTGTCATTAACATCAAGCTGAGTGCCAGACCTGGTTTAAATGTCTTGTCTGAATGACCACAGCTCTGAAAATGCAGCACTCCCTCAGTACTGCACTTCAAGTGTCAGTCTATGTACTGAGATCTCTGAAGCGAGTACTGAACCTATAAACTTCTGAGACTGACAGGGGTGCTACTCAGTAAGCCCAGAGCTCTGTACGGTGGCACAGTGGCTAGCACTGCTGCCTCAGTGCCAGGGATCCGGGCTCGATTCCTAGCTTGGGCTACTCTGTGTGGCGTTTGCATGTTCTCCCCGTGTCTGCGTGGGTTTCCTCCCACAGTCCAAAAGATGTGCTGGTTAGGTGCATTGGCCTTGTTAAATTCTCCCGCAGTGTACCCGAACAGGTGCCGGAGTGTGGTGACTAGGGGATTTTCGCGGTACCTTCAGCGCCGTGTTGTTGTAAGCCTACATGTGACAATAATAAATAAATCAACTGTATAGTAACTGAAGCACCATTAAAATGAAGAGTATTTCATGCCAACGTGACATTTGCAAAGTAAGTGGAGTGCAATTTCTGAAATGGTGACTCCTGGGTTGAAATCTAGCTGGACTGAGCATAGAGTGATGAATGGCTAAACTAACCATCTGTCATAAATATTCAACTCTGCATCCTTGGACTGGAGGGAGTGGAGATGAAGGCCATCCTGGTGAATGATTAGGATGATGGAAAGTAATTGGGGCCAAAGCATTAAAGATGAAGGTGTGATTTGAGCAGATTGATAACTGCACAAATGTTGCTGTGAAGGGAGGGTTGAAGGATGGACGGTTTGGATTTTGAGAGTACAGCTGTTAAGTGAATTAGAAGAACTTTTTTTTTCCCAGGGACCAGACACAGAAAGCAGTGGAGTTGGGCTGGAAAGTGAAACAAGGAAGTGATCAGGGATGGCCTTAGCTGTGATCGATAGGATGGGACTTGGGAGACCTTGTGAATGGCAAAGTTAAGTCGGTGACTGTTAATACAGTGTGGGGGGGTTCATTTGTAAGGAACGTTCCGAGAGGGCAACGAATTACGAGAAATCACTCCTCGTGGCAGAGGCTGAGGGAGGAAAGCAGTGAAAAATGAGAAAATTGTCACATGTTGGAAAATGAGGATTTTAAATAAAATTTAGTTAGATCAGAAATCGGCTAAATAAGGGCAATGTGGATGATCAAGCCCAGCTGCTGTGAGCTTTTTCTTCCGACCCAAACACTCGTGGCACCAGTTCAACCAAGAAAATACTGTCCTTTGGGCAAATAATACCTTATCCAAATGGAATCAAAGTATTTGGAGGTATGGGTGCCAAGTCTGGTCTGCTAGACATTGCTTTCCCTGGCTACATAAATGACGTATCACTGAGGGGACACAGCCTTTTCTCCAGATCCTCATTAGATTTCCACAGCTCGCCACCTATTCATCTTAACTATGCACATTCCTAACTCTACTTAATTTGCACTTGACACATTTTTAAGTCTAAGTCAGAAAACATAGTTGAACCACAAATATTAATTACAAGCAGCACTTTAAGAAGAGGAAAGACCTTCATCAGAAGCAGTGAACAATGCAGCTGACTGCAGCTCCAGTCCAAATACTGCCCACAGGCTTCCATTAAAATTAAGGTCTAGTGAATTTGACTGTGTAAAATCAGACAGTACTGAGTTTGTGACAAGCCTAGATATGCAATATTTTCTAGGCTGGAGGAAGGTTTGTAGTGAAGTTCCCCAGGAGTTGATATTGGTTTTCCTGACGTATGTGAGTGATCTTGGTTTTGGTGTACAGGGGACAATTTCAAAGTCTGCAGATGACGCAGAACTTGAAACCATTGTAAACTGTGAAAGGAACTTTTAAGAGGACGGAGGCAAGTTGGTGAAGTGGATAGATAGGTGGCAGACGTAATTCAATGTGAAGAAGTGAGGTGATACATATTGCTACGAAGAAAATCGAGAGACAATTAAAAATGAGGGGAACAATTCTTAGTGCAGGAGCAGAGGGATCTGAGTGTGTATGTGCAAAGATCACTGAAGGTGGCAGGGCAGGTGGCAAGAGCAATTAATAAAGCATACCTACCATATCCTTGGCTTTATTTAAGTACAAGAATAAGGAGGTTATGCTGAACTTGTATAAGACAGTAGTTAGACTTCAGCTAAAGTATTGGGTGCAGTGCTGGGTGCCTCACTATATAGGAAGGATTTGAATACGTTGGGGGAAGATGTTTACAAGAATTGTACCAAGAATGAGAAATGAACAAGTGGTTCGGGTCTGGAATTTGTTACCTGGAAGTGCAGGCAGAGAAGACATGGGCATGATCAGGTACATGGGGGGGGGGGGGGGGATTTCAAGGCTAAATGGCATCTATGTTAATGCAAGGAGCCTTTCTGGTAAGGCAGATGAACTTGGAGCATTGATCAGCACGTGGAAATATGATATTGTTGCAATCACTGAGACGTGGTTGAAAGAAAGGCAGGACTGGCAACTCAACATTCCAGGGTAAAGAGGTTTTTGGTGAGGAGGGGGCATTACATTATTGATAAAATAGACCATCACTGCACTCATTAGAGAGGATGTCTTAGGTTCTTCAAATGAGGCCATACGGGTGGAGCTTAGAATTAAAGGGGTGATCATTCTGCTGGAATTATGCTCCAGGCCTCAGGAGATATAGGAGCAGATATGTAGGCAAATCAGAGGTGCAAGAAGAATATGGTTCTAGTAGTAAGAGATTTCAACTTCACCAATGTTAAGTGGAATTACCTTAGTGTAAAATGATTAAACTGGGTGGAATTTTTAAAGTGTATTGAGGGGAGCTTTGTGTGCCAGTACGTAGATAGGCCTATGAGGGATGGGGCAGTGTTGGGCCTAATCCTAGGGAATAAGGCCGGGCAAATAGTGTCAGTAGGTGAGCATTTTGGGCTCAGTGACCAGAATTCTAAGTTTGAAAGTCGTTATGGAAAGGGATAAGGATGGTACAGATATTGTATCTGAATTGAAGGAAAACCGATTTCAAGATCTAGCAAATGTAAACTGGGAGTAGCTTCTTGCAGGTAAACCTACATTTGGAAAGTGGGAGTTGAAGTGAAATAGTGAGAGTTCAGGGCTGACGTGTTACTCTGAGTGAATGCAAGGGTAGCAAGTCCAGGGAACCCTGGATGTCAAGGGATATTGAGAGTTTGATTTTATTTTTAAAAAGAAAACATAGGTGTAGAGCACTGAAAATGGGAGAGGCCCTTCAGGAGTATGTGTAGGAGGGTGCTCAAAAAGGCAAAGAGGAACAACAAAATATCATTGACAGATATGACTAAGGAAAAACCCCAAGGTATTTTAAGAGCAAGAGGATGACCAGAGAAAGAGTGAGGCCCATTAGAGATCAAAGAGGATGTGGGCGAAGTCTTAAATTAATATTTTTCATCTGTATTCATTAAGGAGAAAGACATTTCAGCTTCCAGGTGGGACAGTGAAGTTCTAGAGCATGCTAAGATTAATAAGGAGGAAATATTAGATGTTTTAGTGGGCATAAAGATGCATAAATCCCAGGGACTGATCAGACGTATCCCAGGCAATGGGAGGCAAGGGAGGAGACTGCAGGCGCCCTAACAGAGATATTTAAATCTTCGCTGGCCACTGGTGAAGTGACTGGAGGATAGCTAATGTACCCCTATTCAAGAAGGGCGGCAGGGATAAGCCAGGTAATTACAAGTCAGTTGGTGGGGAAATTATTGGAAAAACCTCTGAGGGACAGGATTAATCAATACTTGGAAAGGCAGGGATAGTCAGCACAGAATTGTTGGTGGGAGATCCTGTCTCTAACTAATTTAATTGAGTTTTTTTTAAAGTAACTAAATATATTGATCAGGTTAGTGCAGTTGACGTGGTTTACATGAACTTCAGTAAGGCCTTTGACAAGGTTCCACTCGGAAGGCTAGTCCAAAAGGTTAGAGCCCATGGGATGCAAAGCAAATTAGCTTGTTAATAGAAGGCAAAGGGTGACGGTGGAGGGTTGCTTTTGCGATCATCGGTGTACCTTGATGGGACCTTGTTGTTTGTTATATACATTAATGACTTGGATGTGAATGTAGAAGATATAATTAGTAAGTTTGTAGGTGAGATGAAAATTGGTGGCGTTGTTGATAATGAGGAGGATAGACCATCAATCTTCCACCCTCTGTAAATATAACTCTAAAACCTTGCTGCTCATGTCTTAATTCGCAGCAAGTCCCATTCACCCATCAACCCTGCACTCATTGACCTACATTGGCTCCACTTAAGAAACGTATTGATTTTAAAATACTTGTTTTCAAATCCCTCCATTGCTTTGCCCCTTCCCATCTCTGTAATCTCTAAAAGCCGACAACCCTTTAAGCTATCTGTGCTTTTCCAATTCCTTACATAGCCACACTGTGACTGTGTCTTCAGCTGCCTGGGCCCTAAGCCCTGGGATTCTCTCCCTAAATCTCTCTATTTATCTTCAGTAGCCTTTTCTAAAAAGAATGCCAAGTATTTGGCTGTATTGCTCAAGCAACTAAGATGGTCTTGAGCTGCCAGTCCCTGTCTTGAAGTGGCATTCCATGCATTTGTTCAGCTTGTTGTGTTATGCATACATTTCAAACTGGGTCACTCAAATATCATGGTATTTGAGGATTTCTGACTCCTACCTTTGTATGTATACACTTTGTTCATTGGAGGCACTGTTTTAGCTGCAGGTTAGGATGGTGCTTCATGGGACTGTCCATATTTGCTGTGGTAAACCCTACAAAAATTTGAAAAGCTGGAATGAAATACAAAATAGAGGAACGTGGAACATTGGGTTGTGCCTCTAGTTTTGTGGGAATTGTACTTCCAAACTGTAGCAGTGAATTTACAGAGAAAATCAAGAGTATGATAAAGCTCAAGTTTCCTACAAAGACAATAGTCTCTGGGAGCAAGGTGTTTGTCACTAGGGGGGTACGATTTTGTGTTTAGCTGGAGTGGCTGATGGTTTATCAGCTGTCTTCACTGAAGACATTAATGTCTGTCAAATTTCTAGGATACAGAACAGTTGTTAACTCAAAATACCAATACTTAGTGCCACAAGGAGGTTGAGGATCTCTTTCAAAAAGGTGACTCCAGCAAATCTCCTTGCGCTGAAAACAAGTAATCTGCTTCTCAAAGTCCTGCCCAATTAATTAGCTTCCATTTAATTCATTTTCTGTCCAGTCTGACTTGAAAGCAGCAAATGTGCTCATGAGGGAACTGGCTATGGTTTAGTGTCCCAGACATTTACAGCACAGGAGGAGATCATTTGGCCCATTGAGTCCATACCAGTTCCTGAGGAGAGTCAGTCTCCTCGCCTGCTCTATCCCCATAGTCCTGCAGGTATTTCCTTCAAATGACCATCCAATTTTCTTTTTAAATTATTGATTGTTCAGTGCAATGTGCCTTTTGCATTCAACCAGGCCAAACCCTGTGGGACTATAGTGAACCTAGGCATGCATGGATATTATGAATTTTCTTTTGCTTCTAGGTTTGTTTGTTTTTTAAATACTGCCTGATGTTGAGTATATTTGGCTGATCTGGAAATTATTTATCAAGGTGGCACAGTAGTTAGCTCTGCTGCCTCACAGCACCAGAGACCTGATTCAATTCCGGTCTCGGGTCACTGTCTATGTGGAGTTTGCCCGTTCTCCCCATGTCTGCACGGGTTTCCTCCAGGTGCTCCGGTTTCCTCCGACAGTCCAAAGATGTGCAGGTTAGGTGGATTGGGCATGTTAAGTTGCCCCTTGGTGTCCCAAGATATGTAGATCAGGGGGATTAGTGGGGTAAAAGCGTGGGTTTGGGCCTGGGTAAGATGCGCTGTTGGCAAGTCAGTGCAGAGTCAATGGGCTGTATGGCCTCCTTCTGCATGGTAGGGACTCTGAGTTTTTGGTGTATAATTGTTTCATTAGCTTTAGTCTGGATTGAGGCATATTTGGCTGTGGGCTGAAGGTGGCCGTGAAGAGAACTTGCTGTAAACATTATATCTAATTTATTTGAAAAACATTGACTGATATTGCTGACTGGGTGAAAATAGCCGTTCAGCCTGAAGCCAGAGAGTAACCCAAAGCTTGTTGCTGATCTCTTAAAATTTGTTTTCTGATGGAGAACTGGGTGAATCAAATCTTCTAATATCAGAAAAACCAAAATAATCACTAGATCTTGGCTTCCTTCCCTATACCTGCTCTGTTGATAAAATTTGCTTTCTTTCATCCCTGCAGTGTTATCAGTCTCTGCCCCTTTTTTCCCTTTCCGCTGTTTAAAGTCTAGTTCCTGCTGATTTTGCCTAACTCTATCCAAGGTAGTCTCCTCCTATTAACTGGTCAGTTCATCCAAAACACAGCAATCTATGTCCTTGCCTCTCCCCCACTGCTCCCTATTCGAGCTCCATTTAGCCAGTTATGCTGCTGCCTATAGCTACTTCTACCGGGAGATCTGCTGTCATGGTGTGTCAACTAGCTGTGTGTTTACTTCAGATTTCCCCATGGCCTTCTCCCACCATTCCTTGATGACTTTCTCCTTCCTCTTGCTCACTCTGTTCCTCCAGCACTGTTTTTCACACCTTCCACCACGCTCCTGCTCTCGGGCACAAGCAGGAAAGTGAAGTTGTGGCCACAATCCGATCAGCCATGATCGTCTTGCAGTGGAGTAGGCTCAAGTGGTTGAATGGTCTACTCTTGTTTGTTATCTTATGATCTTTGGCAGAAGAGGCTGTATGGCTTCCTCCTCTCTGTTCTGGGGAATTGCAAAAAGAAAATCTGGCACATGAGTATAAAATGCTGTTCTGTGGGGAAGGACCTGGTTAGGAGTGATACACTAGTGTGAGAATTGTTCATTAATCATCGTCTGCCCTTTGCCATCCCAGAATTGCTGAGTATGGAAACCAGGTTAGTCACTGCTTCTATCTGAATACAAGATAGCTTACAGTAGAACGTATACAAAACAAGCAGGTAGAACTTGGCAAAGTATGTGAACAGCTAATTGACAATCTCAAAGACCTGAATTAGGATTTGTTCTATGTAAATATATTGATTTTTAAAAAAAAAAATCATTGGGATGTGGGTGTCACTGGTTAGACTAGCATTTATTGCCCATTTCTAGTTGTCCTTGAGAAGGTGGTGGTGAGCTGCCTTCTTGGACCACTGCTGTTCCTGAGGTGTAGGTACACAACTGTTTGAGAGGGAGTCCCAGGATTCTGACCCAGCAATAGTGAAGGAACGGTGATATATTTCCAAGTTTGGGATGATGAGTGACTTGGAGGGGAACCTCCAAGTGGTAGTGTTCCCAGGGATCTGCTGCTCTTGTCCTTCTAGATGGTAGTGGTCATGGATTTAGGAAGATGCTGCCTAAGGAACATTGGTGAGTTCCTGCAGTGCATCTTGTCGATGGTACACATGGCTGCCACTCTTTGTCGGTGGTGGAAGGATTGAATGTTTATGGAAGGGACAGTAATCAAGTGGCTGCTTTGTCCTGGATGGTGTCAAACTTCTTGAGCGTTGTTGGAGCTGCACTCATCCAGGCAAGTGAAGAGTATTCCATTACACTCCTGATTGTGCCTTGTGGATGGTGGACAAGCTTTGGGGAATCAGGAGACAAGCTACTCACCACAGGATTCCTAGCCTTTGACCTGTTCTGGTAGCTATGGTATTTGTATGACCAGTCCAGTTCAGTTTCTGGTCAATGGTAACTCCTTGGATGTTGATGGTTGGGGATTCAGTGATGGTAATGCTAATGAATGTCATGGGGCGATGATTAGATCCTCTCTTGTTGAAAGTGGTCATTGCCTGGCACTTGTGTGGTGCGAATGTTACTTGCAACTTGTCAGTTTAAACCTGAATATTGTTCAGGTCTTGCTGCATTTAGACATGGACTGCTTCAGTATCTGAGGAGTCGTAAATAGTGGTGATCGTTGTGCAGTCATTAGCAAACATCCTCACTTCCAACCTTACGGAGGAAGGTCCTTAATACAGCAGCTGAAAATGGTTGGGCCTTGGACACTGCCCCGAGGAATTCCTTCACTGATTTCACTAATGTCCAGGAACTGAGATGATTGACCTCCAATCACCACAACCATCTTTCTTTGTGCCAGATATGACTCCAACCAGTGGAGGGTTTCCCCTGATTCCGGTTGATTCTAGTTTTGTTAGGGTTCCTTGATACTATACTTGCTCAAATGTTTCCTTGGGTGTCAAGAGCAGTCACCCTCACCTCTGGCCTTCAGCTCTTTTTTTCCATGTCTCAACCAAGGTTGTAATGAGGTCAGCAGCTGAGTGATCCTGGCGGAACTCAAACTCAGCATCCTTGAGCAGGTAATTGCTGAGCAAATGTTGCTTGATAGCACTGTTGATGACTCCTTCCATGTTACCCATGATCAAGAGTAGGCTGATAGGGTGCTAACTGACCGGTTTGGATATATACTGTTTGTTGTGTACAGGACATAGCTGGGCAGTTTTCCACATTGCTGGATAGATGCCAGTGTTGTAGCTCTAGTGGTCGCTGTTTACTGTTGTGTTTTGGTCTCTATTTGTGGGAACCACTCTGCCATGCGGTTTTAACTAACTGCTCAGCAACTAGTACCTCCCTGAACACTGCCTTGCTTTTTTTTAAAAAAAGCAGAACATCAAAGCCTGAAGAAAAAACAAACCTAAAAAGATAGAAACATGCTGGGTGAGTAAGAGCATGGAGTTCCACTGTACTTGAGTATTCTCCATCTGTCCTCCGGTTCTGACTGACTAGTGTATCCAATCATTTCTACTGTGCCATTGAACTTTGCTTAACATCAGCCTTGACCTCCCATCATTGTACATCTCCACAAAGAGAACGGGGAATCAGCTCTCCAGGTAACCCAGTTATACAGGCACCTGAAACTCAATACCTTTTTAATACCTGGTTCTTACTGATAAGCTGTGATTGTGTCTGTTAACTGCTAAATATATTGTCATGAGGTCATACATCAAGGCTTCCACATCGGATGTATTCTCCTGTGTGAGTGAGTCACTGTGCAGCAAGCAGCAGCAGAAGTCCTGGGTGAACTTTTTATTTGCAAATCCCAACTCCTGCACAGTCTAAGCCCCACATTTAATGAAGATTTTGAAAATTAAACATTTTCATATGCTTTTTAAAATTTTGTAACGTAAAGAAAGAGTTGTGTTTAATAAAAGGCCCTTGTCTCAGGTACAGGAATTAGAGTAAATAGAGGCTTCTCTGGAGACCCCAGCTACTGGGAGTACTATTTTCCACAAATGAATGTAAATGTTATTTAAATAATGCAAAATGGAGTAAGCTCATACGTTTGAATCTTTTCCTGTGACCATTGACGAAAAGTTCTATTAATGCAATGCCACAAGTTGTTTGAGAATTTTAATAATGACTGACAATCCTAAAATGATTCTGTTTTCATTTACCCCATAACTAGTTTCAATTTGCATCTCAACTTTTTGTCTGTCCATTTGTAAATGATCAGTTGAGTTATACAGCACCAGATGCACTGAAAAGTATCACTGTGATTGACAGCACCTCCAGAGCCTGTGCAGGAGGTGCTCCCCTAGTGTTGCAGCACAAATAAACGCAGCCTTTTATTTTTCCAAACGATCAGTGATTTATTTTCTTGCTGGGCATTTGTGGGCTATGCTTGAGGGCAGTATGATTCTGCAAATATTTAATACAAGACAGCGATTTATGGGGAAATGATATTGTCTTCCTGTGAACCTGGAATATGCACCTAAGTCAAAGGTCTCCTTGAAATAGACCTAAGAAGTTAGAACAGAAGAGGAGACCCCTTCAGCCCCTTGCACCTGTGCTGATGTTTGCTTTTCAACTAGAACTATATACTGCCATCACATGTCCCTATTCTTTCCCCATATTCTTTATTTTTCAAATATATATTAACTTTTTTTTAAATGATCACGTCTCTGCCTCAGTAGCCACTTATAATAAAGCATGTCACCTTTTCATAACCCTCTGTATGTACACATTCCAACGTTCTTTCTGTTACGGACAGAAGGTGGGCTGGACAGCACTGATTTTCCTCTTACCATCTATCTGTAAACAGATGTTGTTTTGAATTAGTTTACTTAAGCAGTGGCAGATTTCCCAGTCCTTCGATTTTTGTGTGTTCCAACTTTACTAATAGTTCAAAGCAAACACAGAAGATTAGTTTATTTCTCACATTCAGGAATGTCCGCAACATCCACATTCGCACTGTAAAAGGGAAGGTAAAGAAAAGGAGCTTTACAGTACGTGGACCACTGAAAAACTGAAGTGGTTTATGCAAGTTCCAGAGTCCCGAAGTCCGAATCCAATGAGAAATTCTTTCATGTAGGCATTTTGAGTTTGGTTGGCTAGTGACTGAGGTCATAAGATTTGCTTTTCAGGTAGTGTCAATGTCACAAGGTGAACTAGATTGGTTCTGCAGGCGATGGTGTGAAATCTTGCAGTAAGAGTTTTAACAACACCAGGTTAAAGTCCAACAGGTTTATTTTATCTAGTTAGATGGTCAAGTTGGCCTGTCTGGATAGAACGAGCTTTTTTGTGACTTGCCATTTGGATGCTAAATTGGCAAACTGGTGCAGCTCAAAGGTAATATTTAACTCATCAAAAAGCCAGAGTCGTGGGTCATGCGACCTTCCTTCTCAGTGATTTAAAAGGAGATGTTTATCCAATGTCTGACAACAGCTTTGTTTTCAGGACTGATGTTACGGGTTGAAAGGGTGCTATTTTATATTGAGGCTCTGGCATTTGGAAGCCATTGTCTTCAGTGGACTGACTCTGCGAGCAAAATTGGCTTATGAAATGCAAATTGCCTTCCTGTAGCTCCCTTGAAATTGGTCTGACCAATCCCAGGTTGTCTGTTAGTTGCTCTTTGGGCATAATGAGATGTGATACTCCTGAAACTGAGAGGATAATTCTTTGTTCTGGAGTTTGCTGAGGATAACTCGCAGACAGAAGGTCACCATCTTAATTGTCTTTGTTCAGCAAGGCGGTCCAGTTTAAAAATGAGAAATAGCAATAAGGTTAAAGTTTTGAAAAATAAGTAATGTTGGATTTCTGTTCCATGTTGATGGAACCCAACATTTAGTTAATACCTGACTGTTAAAGCTTCATAACCAGTGGAACAGACTCTCTGATTTAAATCTCTCCTTATTTTGTCAGTGGCTGTACTTTTGAACATTATGGGTTCAGATCTCGTATCTTCACACATGGTAGGCTCACATTATGCAGTATTGAACAGTGCTATGGCAGATGTAAAAGATTCCATGGCACCCTTTGAAGAGGGGAAGGGAATACTGCTATCCTCACCCCTTTTCCCAACCAACACCAGTAGTAACAGATTAACTGGCCATTATTCATTAATTTACTCTTTGTAGGACTTTGTTTGGTGCTAAGTTCAGTCAAGGCTAGATTTTTCCTTCATTCCCCATCCCACCTTCCCCCTTACCACTCCTCATCTGCCTTTTCTTCAAGTCCCCCTATTTCTGTTTTCTTCTTTATCAAATGCATTTCATAAATTTAATTTTTGCACTAATCTTGACCATGGATACCTTCCAACATTTTTGATCCCAACTAAAATGTACACAACCTGCATCAGAATCAACACATCCTTGTGTATTTTTCCAACCAATGATTTTGATCTTTTATCCCACTGATCTTGGCTGAAGATGTGGAGACTCAGAAGCGTATAGCACTGATTCAGTACAATGCTACCTGGTTTGAGTGAATACAAATACAAAGGACCCAGAGATTACAACTCCTATGTTAGGGATATTACTTGTGTGGGAGGGTTGAAATATCTGTTTTATATTTTGTATTTCTTTGTAATTCCTCCCCATTTCCAACAGCATGTGTTTGTCCTACCCCAATATATCTATTCACGTCACCCATAATTAGAGCTCTGTTACCATCTCCCATTGATCCCTGGTGGTGAGGGTAACAGGGCTACTTCTAATATGGTACTGCCTCCTGCCACTCCTTAGACCTTTAACCTGTGTGTATGACTGAGCCAATGAACTGAAAAGTTACATCAATCAATAAATAAATACTTCCTACAAGAGGGGTTAAAGTCTGATCTTGGGCTCTGGGTTTCAGAGCCATCTTTGCAGGCTCTCTTTGGAGTTCTTGGTGCTGGGTGCAAACATCAGCTCGCTACTGAAGAGCCCCACACCTGTCTTTCCTAAAGAGAAATGGTGGTGCCACTGGCCTAAAGCAGGAAGAGTTGTGCTGGTGCTACATGTTTAGACATTGACCTCTGAGGCCACCTGCTGTCCAGTTTAAAAACTCATGATCCAAGGCATATTGATTGGGATGGGGTACCGATATAGTCAAAGCTCTGCTCTGACCTGCAAGTACTTGTCTCCTCTTCCTCCCAGAGTTTGAATGGTTCCTATTCTTGTAATGAATGGGAGCTTCTGCTTTCCACTGGCTTCCAACAGTTGGTCGGGTTGTTGCTTTTGTGTTGATATGTCAGAATGTGAGGCTGTTGCTTCCAGCTTAACAAAAGCAAACCATCATGCGTCAAAGTGTACAGTATGTTATATAAAACAGGCAGTGTGGGTTATCCTACACACAGCTCACTGCCATCACGAACAAAAGGGGTCAAGGCTTTTGTTTTATTGTGAATTATTTAGTGTTCCTGTATACTCTGTAAAATGATCACAAAATCTTCCATTGTGTTGAGGTCATGGACTATTTCAATGGTTCATTCACCTGTGATGATGTATCTCAAAAGGAGTTACTACTAGTGCCTGTATTTCCCAGGCTGAGTTTCTTTGTGTACAACATGAGACAGTGAGCATGACGGCCTCAGTTGCTGCATTAAAACAAATGCTGGCTTGACACAGACTAACGATATAAAGTTGGGCAGCACGGTGGCACAGTGGTTAGCACTGCTACCTCACAGCGCCAGGGATCCAGGTTCAATTCCGGCCTTGGGTCACTGTGTGGAGTTTGCACATTCTCCCCATGTCTGTGTAGGTTTCCTCAGGATGCTCCAGTTTCCTCCCACAGTCCAAATATGTGCAGGTTAGGTTTGGCCATGCTAAATTCACCCTAGTGTCAGGGGGATTAGCAGGGTAAATATGTAGGGTAACGGGAATAGGATTGTGGTTGATGCAGACTCGATGGGCTGAATGGCCTCCTTCTGCACTGTAGGGATTCTATGAAAGTTCTTGTGTCCCTTTAAATTATATGCAAAGGGACACAAAGCTTTACATCATTAGTCTGTTATCTCTGTACAATTATCAGAACATTTCCATATACAAGATTCCTAACTTGCAAAGAGCTCTGACAATGGAGAATTGATTGCAATTGTTTTCTTAATCAATAAAAAGCGTTTTATTTAAAACGCTTAACTTTAATGGCCACATGTAGGAGTTGAAACAATGCCCCTGAGATTAGGAATCTGATTATCATCCAACTGAGGCATCTGGGTTATGAAGGTCTATATACATAAAGCCTTCACACACTAGGTGAAAAAATAGCATTTAAATTATTTATTTTGTTTACTTCCATGGTCTTATTTATTATGGCAAGTTAATTGACGATCAGTGTGGGGAATAAGGTTCCTCTGTAGATGCAGCCATTTCTCTACATTTATCATTGCAGAGTTTTAATAATACATCCACTGCCAATCACAGCCCCAACATGCATTCAATGATATAAATGGGCAGCTTTACAAAATCGGATTTTGTATGGTAATTTGGATTTAGAGAAGTTCGCTCCTACCACCAGTGTCGGGAACAATTGGACATGCACTGACAGAGGCAGTGTGGGTCAAGTGCACATTTGCAACTGTTTGTGCCACATTTGTGGATGGTGGCAGGAATTGGTGGTTTCAGGACTTGTTCACCTTATCGAAGGTGCATTTGTGGCCTCATTCCTGGCTGAATACTCACATTCCCAGCAGCACTGCATGAGTTGATGATGACTCCAATTCATCTTGTTTTGTGTGTGTGTCATTCTGCTATTCTCCCCTCCCTTGCTAAATGCTTTCTTTATTTTTCTGGGTGGCAATCAATTTGCTGGGTGTTTGGGGTTTGAAAGGTCTCTGAGGTAGGTCAGCTAAGATGTAAGACAGTGAATTATTGAATAACACAGGCCAGCAGAGCGCCATGCTTGCTTCCTGGATTGAGTGAGTAGTTCTCTGTTGGGATAGGGAATGGACCCTTGCAACAGGCCTTGCCCCTGGACGTTCTTGGGAGGAAATCTGTATTTTCATTTCTCATTCTGTTTGTGACACTGCTGGAAAGCGGGTATGTAGTTATTTAGCGTGAATGAATTGGTGCTGGATTTCGATGCCCCAGATTGCCCAGGATTCTGCTCATATTGTCTTTCAGGCTACAGCTATGTGAAGAAAGATTGTTTGGATGATCCGCTGGAAGGAAACTGTTGCATGTGGAGCTAAAACCCATATGCAGCAGTTTCGCTCCAGGAAAGGAGAGCAGTAATTCGGTAGAGTTTGAGGAATTAGCCCTAACTCTGCATGTAATACGTTTTTGTGAAGTTCTACTGATTATGGCTGAACTACACCGACCAGGGTCCAGTCCTCACTGTGGCTGAGGTTAACATTTAAAAAATAATCTTTGGGTCAGCACTAGTGCCTGGACCCTGAGCCCACCCAGACTCAGCACCTTCAGGAGAGGGGGGGGGGGGCGGGGGGGCTCGTAAGAGAGGGGAACAGCACATCTGGAAAAACAATTTGGTAAATAAGGAAATGTTGCTAATGATCTATATTTGAACATCAGATGTTAGACACGAGCGGAGGGTAGTAGGAGTGCTGTGTTTGAAATGTGCTTCTGTAAACATTGAGTTGGGTTAATTATTGCTGACTCCGAGTGCCAGCCAGCTGGGAATGATGTCACCTCAGTAGCCTGAGCTTTACAAAGAGCGTGTTGTTGGATGATCGGCATCTGGGCAGGGCTTGGTGCAGATGAGAGTACCTGTCACTAGGGGCACCGAGAACTAGAGAGAAAGGTATCTCTGACTGTGAACTAACTAACCATCCATATAATTTTTTTTCTATAGGAACTAAACAATTGATAGTTGTGCTGAAGCTCCACTAAACTGGAACAATGAAGAGATTCCGAAGACACGGACATGAGCTACACCGAGAACGCATCAAACAGGACTTGTTCCAGTTTAACAAGGTCAGTCAGCTTCCCCACCTCCCCTGAATGAACTGATCTCGCTGAGTACAGTTCTGTTGATTCTGGCATTTTGCTGTTATCCTGCCTAACCAACTGTTATTTCTTTCAGCCTAGCCTGTTAGCAGGCTATAATTCTCAGATATCAGAGCTAAACCCATTTCTGGTGTCCTGTAAACACATTCTAGTGGCTGTCTATAGATGGGGAAATGGAACAGCCTTCTTCTGGAGAACAAAGTCCCACAAACAGCTGTGAGGTGAATGGCCAGATTTTCTGTTTTGGTGCTGGTTGAGAGAGAAATATTGATCAAGACACCTGGAGCGCTTGCTGCTTTCAGATAATGCCTTGAAATTTTTTAGGATCCACTTGAATGGATTCAACATTGCATTCAAAAGATACATTTCTTTGTGCTCAGTATGGCACTGAAGAGTCATCTGAGATGGTGTTCAAATCTAGGGCTAGAACGGAAATCTGTGGCATGAGTCCAAGTAACTTTCCATGAACCAGAAAGGATTTTTTTAAAAATTAGTTAGGACAGAGCTTCTTGAGCTGTTGTTGTTGCACTCCAATTGAGTCCTGTTGACTGTTGCAGGTTGACTGCTAGCACAGACTGAAGTGATCTTCCTCTTTTTTTTTTTCCCCAACCCATGGAAGTTTCCTACCACACAACTAACCATGACTTCTCTTGTTCAAAGGTGTGGCATAGATCCCCTTCCACGTCTGGGTAGATGGTTGGATTCCACAATACTAGAATGTTCTGTGGACCCTTTCAGTGTCAGATTTGATCTAATATCTGCTCCCGTCATTCTTTACTGTGGCAGAAGGCGTTAAAACAGTTTCACTTCAATCGTTTTCCCACTTGTAATAGTTGCTAATGCCTGACACCAAGACGGAGGCCAAGACCTTTTCTTTATTTTTTTCATGGGATGAGTGTCACTGCCTTAAGCCCGCAATTGTTGTCTTCCCTAATTGCCCTTGAACTGAACATTTCAGCGGGTGGTTATGAATCAACTAGATTGTTGTGGGCCTGGAGTCGCATGTAGACCAAACTGGATAAGGATGATAGATTTCCTTCCCTCAAGGATGATAGTGAATCAGATGGGTTCATGATAGTTTCATGGTCACAGTTACTGCACAGTAAGAAGTCTCTCAACAACAGGTTAAAGTGCAACAGGTTTATTTGGAATCACGAGCTTTTGGAGCACTGCTCCTTCATCAGGTTAGTTCACAAACACAGCATATGTAGGCGAAGACACAACTGCTAGATAATTACAGATTGGAATGTGAAGAATGGTTGGAATGCAAGTCTTTACAGGTAATCAAGTCTTTACTGTATAAACAGTAAAGGGGATAATAGGTTAAAGAGGTGTGAATTATCTCAAGCCAGGACATTTAATAGGATTTTGCAAGCCCAGGCAGTATGGTGGGAGTTACAAGTAGTGTGACATGAACCCAAGATCCAGGTCTCAACTGTCCTGGCTTGAGACAATTCACACCTCTTTAACCAGTCATTATCCCTCTCTCCAGTCTTTTCACATTCCAATCTGTAATTATCTTGCAATTGTGTCTCTGACTATATATGCTGTGTTTATGAACTAACCTCTACTCGCCTGATGAAGAAGCAGCGCTCCGAAAGCTCGTGTTTCCAAATAAACCTGTTGGACTTTAACCTGGTGTTGTGAGACTTCTTACTGTGCCCATTCCAGTCTAAAGTCGGCATCGCCACATCACAGTTACTGCAATTAACTTCTAATATTCCAGAATTATTAATTGAAATTAAATCTGATCACCTGCAATGATAGATTTCAACCCATGTCCCTACACTAGCCTGGCCCTCTGGATTACTAGTTCAATGGCGTTATCACTACACCACCATCTCTCCCTCAAAGATGCTTGATTTCAAATACAAACATCTTATGGAATACGTTTGATCAAGATTTAGAATCTATTTGGTCTTGAGTCACTTTTTATTGAGTTATAGTATTTACAAACTGAATTGTTTATTTCACATTGTCTGGAGTCTTTTGAATAAAGGCAGTCAGGCAGGTGCACATGATGAGGAAAGCAAACTGGATATGTTTAATAAATTTTGTATACCACAGCATGAGCTCGGTCATAACAAATAAGAACAGGAGTAGACCATTTAGTCCATCAAACCTGGTCTGTTATTTGATAATATGGCCGATCTGATTGTGACCTTATCTCCACTTTGACTCCCGTGTCAATCAAAAATCTATCTGATCAGCCTTGAATATATTCAGTGACCAAACCTCCACTGCAACTCTCTTCCACAGAGAGCAAAGATGAAGAACCCTTGATAATTGTTTTCATCTCCACCTTAAATGGGAGATCCTTTATTTTGAAACTGTGTCCCTTAGTTCTAGATTCCCCCAGGAGATGAAACCGCCTCCCAGCATCTACCCTGTCAAGCTCCATTGGAATCTTATATGTTTCAATAAAGTTCATTCAGTCTTCTAAACTCCAATAGGTATAGGCTCGACAGTTCCTCATAAAGCAAACTCCTTCAACCCAGAAATCAGCCTAATGAACGTTCTTTGAACAGATTCGAATGCAAGTATATTATTTTTTTAAGTAGGAAGAACAAAGTTGTACAAGTACTCGAGGTGAAGTCTCACTAATGCAGCTGTAGCAAGAATTCCCTACTTTTAGACAGCATCCTTCTTAGTGAAGACCAACATTCCATTTGCTTGCATGCTCACTTTTTGTGATGTGCAAGAATACCCAGATCCCTCTACTGCAGCATTCTGCTGTCTCTCTTTATTTAAGTTATAATATTCAGCATTTTGATTCTTCTTACTAATGTGCCTCACATTTTCCCACATTATACTCTTATCTGCCAACTTTTTGTCCACTCACTTAACTGATCTATATATCTTTGCAGACTCTTTGTATCCTCACAACTCCATTTCCTACCTTTCTTTATTTCATCAGCAAATTTAGTTACAATACACTTGTGGCATAGTGGCAGTGGTTAGCACTGCTGCCTCGCAGCACCAGAGATCCGGGTTCGATTCCTGGCTTGAAGACACTGTCTGTGTGGTGTTTGCACGTTCTCCCTGTGTGCATTGGTTTCCTCCGGGTGCTCCGGTTTCCTCCCACAGTCCAAAGATGTGCTGGTTAGGTGCATTGGCCATGCTAAATTCTCCCTCAGTGTACCCAAACAGACGCTGGAGTGTGGCGACTAGGGGATTTTCACAGTAACTTCATTGCAGTGTTAATGTAAGCCTACTTGTGACTAATAAATAAACTTGAACTCAATCCCTTATCCAAGTCCTTAATATAGATTGCAAATAGTTGAGGCCCCAGCAATGATTCCTGGAGTACTCATCTAGTTACTATTTGCCGAGTTGAAAATGACCCATTTATCCCAATTCTGTTGGTGACTCTATCCCCTATTCATGCTAATCTATCACCCCCAACACCATGAGCTCTTACTTTGTGCAGTAAATTGCCTCTTAGTGTCCCCAAGATGTGTAGGTTAGGGGGATTAGTGGGGTTACTTGGGATGGGATGGGATGGGCTTGGTTAAGATGTCCTGTCAGTGGAAATAGAAAGTGGCATTTTACCGAATGCCTTTGGAAATTCAAATATGCTACATCCATTGGTTCCCCTTTTATTCAACAAGCTTGCTACATCCTCAAAAAACTGTCCGACACATTTCTCTTTTTACAAACCCATTTGACTCTGCCTGATTGTATTATGATTCCTAAATGTCCTGCTACTGCCTCCTTATTAATCGATTTTTATTTCTAATGACTGCTGTTGGTCAAACTGGCCCATAGTTTCCTGCTTTCTATTTCCATCCTTTTCTTAAATAGTGATGTCAAATTTGCGGCTTTCCAATCATAGAATCATAGTGCAGGAGGCCATTCGGCCTATAGAGACTGCACGGACTCATTGACAGGGCATCTTACCCAGGCCCATCCCATCCCTGTAACCTACACATCTTGGGGCATTAAGGGGCAATTTAGCATGGCCAAACCACTTAACCTGCATATCGTTGGACTGTGGGAGGAAACCGGAGCACCCAGAGGAAACCCACGCAGACACAGAAGAATATTCAAACTCCACACAGTCACCCAAAGCTGGAATTGAACCCATGGTCCTCGGTGCTGTGAGGCAACAGTGCCAACCACTGGGCCACCATGCTGCCCACTGAGACCTTTCCAGAATCATGGGAATTTTGGAAGATTACAGCAAATGTCTCTTCTATATCTGCAGCCATTTGTTTTAAGAAGGATTCAGGCATTTGGGACCAGAGGACTTGTCAGCCTTTAGTGCCATTAGTTTTCTTAAAACAATCATGAGAGGAAAAATCACTAAGGTTCTCTTCCCCCCCCCCCACTTTTTTTCTTTTTGCTTTTCCATTTTTCTTGAGATGCTTTCTGTCTTCTATTGTGAAGATAGCTGCAAAATATTTGTTCAAAGTCCCTGCTATTTCCTTGTTGCATGTTATTAATTCCCCAGTCTTGCCCTCTAAGGGACCAACACTTACTTTAGCTATTCTCTTTTTTTATACTTGAAGCTTTACCATCTACTTTTATATTTCCTGCTAGTTTTATCTCCTGCTCTAATTTTCCATTTTTATGTTTTTGTCATCCTTTGCCAGTTTCTGAAATGTTTCCAATTTTTTGGCCTACCGCTAATCTTTTCTTTATGGTACATTTTTGTTCTCAATTAGATACCATCCTTAAGTTCCTTTAGTTAATCGTAGACGGTGTATCTTTTTCATAGTATCTTCCAAAGTGGGATACCTCTTAGTTGAGACTGAAATATCTGCTTAAACATCTGCCACTGCTTCTCTACTAAAGTTTTGTTTATTAATCACAAGTAAGGCTTACATTAACACTGCAATGAAGTTACTGTGAAATTCCCCTAGTCACCAGAATCCGGCGCCTGTTCAGGTCAATCCACCTAACCAGCATGTCTTTCAGAATGTGGGAGTAAACCGGAGCACCCAGAGAAAACCCATGCAGACACTGGGAGAATGTGCAAACTCCACACAGACAGTGACCCAAGCCAGAAATCGAACTTGGGGCCCGGGCGCTGTGAAGCAACAGTGCTAACCACTGTGCTACTGTGCCGCCCTATATCATTTATCATTTGACTTGCCAACTCTGTCTTCATATCCTTCTAATTACCTTAATTTAAGTTTAAGACACTAGTTTTAAGCTCAAATTTCTCACCCTCAAACTGAATGTGAATTTCTTTCGTGTTATGATCACCCTTACCTAAATAATACTTTACTGTGAGATCATTAATGAATCCTGTGTCATTACACACCCTCGTTCATTCCAGAATGTATTGTTCTAAGAAGCTGTCCCTAATACATTCTGTGAACATTTAAGGCTGCTTTTGCCAATTTGGTTCATCCAATCTATACGAAGATTAAAATCACCCCCAATTATTACAGTATATTTCTTACAAGTCCAGGCTTAAAGCACAAATTGCAAAAGATTGCCATGCAAGTACAGCAATAATTAGGAAATTATTGTTTATCGTGAGGGGAACAGAATCCAAAAGTAGGGAGGTTATGCTTCAGTTGTGTAGTGCAACCACATCTAGAGTACTGTGTATAGTTTTGGTCTCCTTATTTAAGGAAAATTATATGTGCGTTGGAAGCAGTTTAGAGAAGGTTTACTAGACTAATACCTGGAATGGGCAGGTTGCCTTGACTTGATTGAACTATATAAGATCCTGAGGGGCCTTGACAGGATGGATGTTTTCCCTTGTGAGTGCATCTAAAACTAAGGGTCACTAATTAAAAAATGTGTTGCCCATTTAAGATTGAGATGAGGAGAATTTTTTTTCTGAGGGTTGAGTCTTCCAATCATGCCAAGATTCTTGATGAACGAATCAGTCATAGTCATGAATGTGGGGTTGAGGTTCCAATGTGATCAACTATGATCTTATTGAATGATGGAGCAGGCTTGAGGGGCCGAGTGGCCTACTCCTCCTAATTGATATGTTTATATGTATGTTCATGTTGGAATCCTAGTAGTGGAATTTGTACATGATCCAAGAAGCAGTGTTTCAATTGGATATCAGTAGGTGAAATGGAAGTTTCTTGTTTTTCAATTCCACAAAAATACAGATTTCTTAAATTGGACAATCTTTTTGCACGGTACCATGTCAACTGTGTGAATGGTAACATGTTGAATTGAATACTGATATTTGACTTGTGCAGGGGCTGACATTTGCTCAGGTTGTCACTCACCAAAGTTGTATAGACAAGGTTCTCAAACATTCTATGCTGACTGTGTAGTTATTACAAAGTGGTTTTCCTTTCCTTCCCACAGACTGTGGAACATGGATTTCCGCATCAGCCTAGTGCGTTGGCATACTGTTCGAGTCTTCAGCTCATGGCCATTGGAAGTCGATCAGGAGCCTTCAAGATGTATCTTTTCACATGCAATTTAAATATGTTTGCTTTGGGATTTCATTGACCTCCAGCTTGCTGGATGGTGATGTAGTTGGATATTTTTTTCCCCACCATTATAACATGGGAAGAACTGCCAAACCTTCAATTCCAGTTGCTTCAGTTAATTCCTCCCATGATCATGGGCTGTTACCAGACTAAGCGCTGCTATCTGTTAATGATGCATTGTATGTAAAGGAGGTGAATCTCATTACTGCAGGTCCTGGACTCCAAGCAGCCACAGATACTCATGGGGTTACTTCTGATTGACCCAATAGATACTAAATGTAACAGTGAATAACAAGGCTCCAAGGCCACAAGTTTCCACACTTGAGCACGATTTCTAAAGCTTTGTTTATTTATTAGTCACATATTAACACTTATATTAACACTACAATGAAGTTACTGTGAAATTTCCCTAGTTGCCACTGTCCGGTGCCTGTTCAAGTCAATGCACCTAACCAGAATGTCTTTCAGAATGTGGGAGGAAACTGGAGCACCCGGAGGAAACCCACGCAGACATGGGGAGAATGTACAAACTCCACACAGACAGTGACTCAAGCCAGGAATCGAACCCGGGTCCCTGGTGCTGTGAGGCAGCCGTGCTAACCACTGTGCTACCGTGCCGCCCATTTCTTCAAGCCCAACAATATTAAACTTATTGGTAGTCACTTTGTCTCTGTGCTACCCTGAGAGTTGAACTACATGTGGTGAAGAACAAGAGGGACAGTACTTGAACAAATTCTTTTTAAAAACGTTGTTACTCCAAGCACAGGAACATTTTCACTGAGTCGTCGCAGTCACGAGGGAGTAGATATTTTGTTTTACCCTTGACTGAAATCAGCAAGAAGATGCACATGGTCTTCCAAGTGTGTTGGTGCTGTGGGAGTAATGATGAAGTGAAGCCTCACCATCCTCTGCTTATCCTTATTTGATATGTTAAGAGTGTAAGCCATCAAGATCTTTGGCCATCTGCTCACATTCTGAAGCAGTTGAGTCCTGGGCAACACACATTGGAGGGAGAGTTTCAGAGAATTTTGTTAGTGTATGGAATCTCTGACCAAAACAAGCAAAAGTCAAATAGTCTTGAAAAATAAATATTTAGATGAGTTTTGGGGAAATGGGATTAAGCGGATAGCCTTTTCGGAGAAAACAACATGGGTCTCATGGGCTAAATTGGTTTCCTATACTATAAAATGGTGAGTCTTAGTGGTGACCGCTTCTTTTTATTAACTGCCTTAAGCTCCATTTTCTTTCCTTTTTTTTTCTTCCCACCTGATGTTGCAGTGTAACCCTAGGAATCACTGAGACATTTGTACAACACATGACTTTGAGCTCTTTATAACTCTCGATACTCTACTAAAAAAGCTGAAAACAGAAGTGGGGATATGCAACTTGATATTGATCGGGGCCAATGTACCTTCCCTCTTGAGGTTTTACTGCTCTGCATTGAACCACAATTTGTCTCGGATCTTTGTCACAAAGTCCACTTCACTTGGAAGTTTCCACTGAAGTTTGCCCAGGTGGATTCCAGGAACTGGAACATATGCTTATGGTCTGCAGCTGGAGACTCTACTAGCCCCATACTATGCACAAATTACACAAACACTCCATTACAAGCAGCAATTGTTGATGGATTTCCAAAGCGCACTCTAAGTTGCCACACAAATGGTTTGATTGAGTTATGGGTGATATATTAGCACGGATGAAGGATTGGTTGATGGACAGGAAGCAAAGAGTAGGGATAAGTGGCATTTTCAAGTTGGCAGAGTGTAAACACTGTCATGGAGGATCAATATTAGGGCCTCAGCTATTTGCAGTCTGTATTAATGACTTTGAAGGGACCAAATAGTCGGATATAGCTGAGGCCAAAACGTTGTCTGAATTCAAGAAGAAATTTGATATAACTCTTGGGATTAAAGGGATCAAGCGATAGGGGAGGCAGGGGGGATCAGGATATTGAATTCGATGATCAAGATGAATGGCGGAGCAGGCATGAAGGGCCCAATGGCCTTCTCCTGCTTTAGTTTCTATGTTTCTAAATTTGTTGTTGATACAAAAATACCTTCGACTTTCAAGGTATCGTTAATAATGACTTGCAGCTAGTTTGACTTTTGGATGCAACTCTGTCACTGTAGAACAACTTATGGCTGGTTTTAAAAACCAGCAAAATATGGCTGTCTCATCATGTGACTTTTTCCCAAGTCCAAAGTCATTTTCCAAATAAGTGGGTGGTTAGGTCAATTATGCATCGTGTGCAGTGGATTTCACACCTTGAGAGTTTGAGACAGCTAGTGGATTTGTATCTGAATGACCCATTCTATTTGAAATGAGCCCAATCCCGTGATGCCTAATTTTGTGCCATAACCTCTAGGGTACCATCTTATTTAATAGTTACTGAAATTTCAAATATACTACTACATTGACTCCATCAGTTGCAGTGTCACACTCGGGTGAGAGATGCAGGATCAGAACAGGATTGGTAAAGAGACTAATAATGTATAGAATAAGGAAAAGCCATATAATGAAAATGCACAGAAACTGAATCTTTCTAGCAAGTGCAATAGACCTGAGGATAACGATAGGAAGACAACAGGAAGGTCTGTCAGAATGTTAACCAATGCATTCACTTTGGAGAAGGAGGTTTCCAGAGGAGGGAATGCGTAATCGTTGCAAATTACCCTTTTTTAAAAAAAAGTTTGCCATTGGCTGGCTACTGTCATATCTCTAGCTTCCCAATCTGTGCATCTCATACTCATGTTTACTTTGCTCTGATTTAAAGTCCTAGTTTTGGACTTAATAAAAAATCAATTTTGACTCTGTGATCACTTGCCCAGTGACTCCTTCATAACAAGTTTCAAAGTTATCCCGTCTCATTGCACTAACTTAGATCTAAACTTATAACTTAGATTGGTATCTAAAGGAATCAACAAAAAGAAAACTACTTTGAAAGCTTTTATCTCCACTCTGAGTGCAAATTTTATTGCCCTTTTTGTGTACTTTTTAGGTCTACCCGAAGAGATTCTACATCTCTCTCTCTCTCTCTCTCTCTTTTCTCTCTCTCTCCCTCTCTCTCTCTCTCTCTCTCTCTCTCTCCCCCCCCCCCCCCCCCCCCCCCCCATATGAACTAGATCCTATCCAGGCTGGCCCCTCTTCCATTTTTCCCATTTCTTTTCTAAAGACTAATTATCCAGAAATATTTCATTTTCAACCTTTGATCACACTGGAATCTCATCTCTAATGACCATTAGATAAAACTTGCTCATTTCTGTGTGTAATATTGAATTATCTATTTGGATACAATTGCTTCTTGCATTCACATATAATAGCTTGGATGTTCTGGCCCCTCCTGCCAGCAAGATCTTCTGGTCCCACGGAAGGCAGCCTCCCACGTCGAGTTCCCTGGTGGTGAGATGGGCAAACCACGCAAAATGCCATAAATATCAGCAGGGCAAGAGATCCTACCGGCAGCCAATGGCAAGCCACCTCAGCTGCTGGAAAATGTGCCGCGGGGGCAGAAAATTCCACCCAATGCCTTCAACATTAATTATTTTCTCTATTGTTACCTAGTCATTAATACCCATAATCTCCAAGCTCTTGGTTCCTTGTCTACTCTGCTGATTTTACCCGATGTAGGAATGTTATGCAAGGTGAGTGAGCCATAGTAATAAGGATGTGTTTATTAATTGCTGAGAATTGATGGAATCTGCAGTCTATGCTCAAGAAGGCTCATTGTTAGGGATGAGTGGGTGTGTGCACTTTTGTTTGTTTGTTGTTTAAAATTATCTTGTGGTTATTTGTTTCACAATCCCATAACCATTATTATTGTACTCCACTTTGCACATCGCAGGGCCTGTTTAGTATTTTTTTTCAATTAACTTGATTGGAATTTCCTGTACGTTTTATGATTGTTTAAAAAAGCGTGCATATTGCCTTTATACACAGTGCAGTCCAATGTAGCACTGAGCTCCACAGACCAACAAGGATCCCCCAACTTCAGTTCCTGGTCTGTACCATCATGGGTGATGTGAAACGTGGAGGCTATAATCGCTTCCTGATGTTTGAGGGAGCAGAGTGAGTGGGAGATATGTTGGTATCTGGTGAGCTGCACTAGGATTGGCTCTCGTTTCTGACCAACTGTCACTCTTTCTTCCTTGTCTAGTCATTGGCCTACTTGAAGGTCACTCGACCTTTCCCCAAACATCCATCGCTCTTCTTCTTCTCCTAGCCCCTTCCTACCCTGACACTGTCCAACTTCAGCTCTACTAATAAAACCATCTTCTGAGCCTCTTCCCTGTGCATTACATTAACTGACCCTGGGTGAACTGGGTAAACGAGCTAAGATACAGGTCAGTAGATACACAGTGGCAGATATTCAAACAACTGATCCAAAATGCTCAGCTGGAGTTTATCCCAATCAAAAAGAGGGATTCCATGAGAAAGAGGCAAAATCCATGGTTATCAAAAGAGGTCTAAGATAATGTTAAATTGAAAAGCAAGATATCCAAGTAGCAAGGGATAGTGGCAGACCAAAGGACTGGGAAGATTTTAGGATCCAGCAGCAAAAGACTAAAAAGCTCAGAAGGGAGAAAATGAATTTTGAGAGAGAACTTGCATCCAGCATTAAAAGCAAACAGTAAGAGTTTCTATGAATATATAAATAAGAAGTAGGCGGATAAGGTAAATGTGGAACCTCTACTGAACGGGGCTGGTGAATTGGTAACAGCAAACAAAGAAATAGCGGATATGCTAAGTAACTTATTTTGCATCAGTCTTCACCATGGAAGACATTGCAAATATCCTGAAGGTATTGGATGGGCTGATTTCAAATAACAACATGGTAGAACTTACCCTATCCCATGTGATTGGGATTTTTGTATTAGAAAAACTCAATGGGCTAAAGGCGGGCAAGTTGCCAGAACCTGGTGAACTGCATGCTTGGGTTTTATTGGAAGTGGCTGCAGAGATAGTTAACCCATTGGTTGAAATTTTTCATAACTCGCTAGATTCCGCAAATCTAGTCAACATGTTTTTATGAAAGGTAAATCATGTTTGACAAATTTGCTCAAATTGTTTGAGGATGTAACCCCCCGGCCCCCCCACTATTGTTTGTTCCAGCTTCTCCAATTTCTTCATTAGCTATACTGTTAGACAAAATATTATCGGTCGGGGGTTCATGAAATGAACGCACCCGTGTTCTTTGACCCTTGTTATTTCTTGTTTCCACCTTGACTGATTATACTTCCTGCTCTTCTAAGCCAAGATCATTCCTCACTCCTGTCCATATGTTAAACTTTTTGTTATCAGGGCTACGCCCATCTTCTCCATTTTGTCTGTCTTCTCGATACAGGAGTACCCTGGAATATTTAGTTCCTAGTCTTAGTCATCATGCAGTCGCATAGATAAATCACATTTATGTCTTATTGTGCCATTAATTTGTCTATCTTGTTATGAAAGCGTCACACAGTCTGCTGAAACAACTTATAACTTTGATTTTTCACTATTGTCATTAGCTTTGTATCTTGGCCTAGTTGCAGGCTTCAGAGACTCTGAAAATTGATTGTTCCAGTAAATCTGTGACAAATTAACTAGGCCCTTTAGCCCTAGTCCACTGAGCTGGGATGAACAGTGAATCCCTCGCTTCCTATTTTGGCGGTTTCCCTGAGGAATTACTTAAGTACTTTCAAATTTGGGGAAAATATTTGGCTGTCACTAGTATTAAATCTGACTGCACTTGTGTGGCAGCCTCACTGCCCCGTGTTGGAGTAGAAAAGGTCTAATGGTGAGGACTGAATTTGCTGTGGTTACTGCTGTTTGTTTGCCTGGGAACTTCCACGATCACCCTGCATAATGAATTGTATTGATCTTTGTGTGTTGTCGTAACGTTCGGTTCACAGCACAGAAATGGGCTATTTGGTCTAGCAGGTTCATGTGGAGCATAAATACCTACAAGACACTCCTCAAACTCCACTTCCTTTTAATACTGTCAGCATAACCTTATGGTGCTCATTTTGTAAAGTGTGGTTTTAAGCTAAAATTCCATTTGGACACATTATGGAGACATAATCTCTAAGGCTTCGGGACAATTTAACAACACTGTTCAGACACTTTGCACCTGAGCCCCATCATCTCTGTAGTCCAGTGGGACTGAGGCTTGACATCAGCTTCCTGGGCATTATCCAGGAATGAACAATGAGCTGTATTTATTAGCAATGTTCCAGTGATGTCATTTTCCAATTGACCCCATGGTTTCAGAAATGTGGAGTCAACTTAAGCCAGGTCTGAAGAAAGTAATGAAATACTTGTGGACTTGAGTTTAAATATTATACAATGTATGTTGAGGTTCTTAACCTGTGGCTGTAGCTATGGAGCACCAGAGGTGGAGGTCATGGGCTTGCATGATGAGAATGCAGCTGTTACCCAGATTCACTTCCTACCAGAACAGGTAATGTGTTATTCTCTCTTTTTTTGTCACTTCATTTTCACATGTTGTTATTTCTTGTCTCCGCTCTTTCCTGATTGCACTAATTCCAAGGCTTAGTAGAATTGAAATGGCATCCATTTCAACTCGGGTCCAAGTGGAACAGTTTTACAGGACATTACAGGCAAGAATTAACTGGCATTCTGCTCCACTCTGTGGTGTACACTTTAAACCAGAGCTCACTGGAAATCGCAAACCTTTCAGTTTGCAATTCATTGTATAATTGTAATTTGAAGGGGTAGAGGAAGTGACAAGTGCAACAAGCCAGTAATGGGGACGGGAATCAGCCATTCGCCCCCTCTAGCTTGTTCTGCCATTAATGAGCACATGGTTGATCTGCAATCTAACTTCATATACCACCTCTGTTCCATATTTTTTAATACTTGTGGATAATAAAGACTTATCAATTTCAGTTTTAAAGTTAACAATTGAACTAGCATTCATTGCCATTTATGGAAGAGTTTCAAATGTCTCTATGCTTTTGTACATGGAAGTGTTTTCTAATTTCACTCCTGTAAGGTCTGGCTCTAATTTTGACTATGGTCTCTGGTCAGTTGCAGTTGTAACCAAATTTGATACACTGTAACACGGTGGCACAGTGCTGCCTCACAGCGCCAGGGACCAGGGTTCAATTCTGGCCATGGTGACAGGCTGTGTGGAGTTTGCGCATTCTCCCTGTGTCTGTGTGGGTTTCCTCCAGGTGCTCCAATTTCCTTCCACATTCCAAAGATGTGCAGGTTAGGTGGATTGGCCGTGCTAAATTGCCTCTTAGTGTCTTAAGATGTATAGGTTAGGGAGATAAGTGTGGAGTTATGGGGATAGGGCCTGGGTAAGATGTTCTATCGGAGAGTCGGTGCAGACTTGATGGGTCAAATAGCCTCCTTCTGCACTTTAGGGGATTCTTTAACTGCGTGACTGAGTTAATAGTGAATGTGTTGCTCTAATTAATCTTGGGGCATGAACACAATTAAACTTTAAACATCTCCAAAGTGGTGGTTGTGGGGGAGGGAAAGGAGAAACAGACAAATAAATGTAAAGAAAACAGATTGGGAGAACGGCCATGGCAAGCGGAGTGGACCAATGATGTTACTTCTGTTGATATTTGCTGGAATACGTCCAGCCTGAATTGGCAACCCTAATCATCATAACTTGACCAGAAAAATGACCCCACACTTGGGCTGAAGTTGCAGCAGGGAACAGGCCCGACTACTATGGAAATTATAATTGCTGCAGCATAGGTGGCCATGCCTTCAATTGCCTAGGCCCCAACCTTTAGAGTTCCCTCCCTACACCTCTGTGTATCTCTGCCTTGCTTTCCTCCTTTAAGACACTCCTTTAAACTTACCTCTTGGCAAAGCTTTTGGCCGTCTGATCAAATCTCAACTTGTGTGGCTCAGTATCGTGCTTTGTTTTATAATGCTCCTGTAAAGTACCTTGGGATGTTTCATGGCGTTAAAGATGTCATATAAATATAATTTGTTGTAACCCCTGCGTGCTTTCTGGGATTTTCTAAATTTTGTCCTTCCCATCAACACAATGTGACAATGAACAATAAATTTCATAGCGCCCACTCTGTGACAGAAACCTAGGGTCTTTGTTCATTTATGTTGTACATTCACAATGCTTGTATGTCATCACATTCTGCAACACTTGAATTCTCAGCATGGCCTGCACACATTTGGCACCTAGTGAATGAAGTAATAAACAGCTGTGAGTGATGCAGGAATTAGCCGCTTTCATGGTCACATTAAATCGACATTTCTCAAATGTATCATCAGGTTTTGTCAATTTTTAATTGTACTTTTACTAACCGTAATGGACACATGGATTTACTGTCAAAATTATGGATTTGATTGTTTGAATTGAAAATACATTTTTGGTGGGAGTAAATGCAGTGAATATAATCTTGGATTTTCAAAAGTTCACAACCAAGGTCAATAATTGTGGAGTCCTGAAACGGATAGTAATAGAAATAGCAAACTGGCAACAAAACAAAGTAGTAGATAAAGGAGTTTACTCAGACTGACAAATGATAGGAAGTGATGTTCCACAAGGATTGGTGCTGGTGCTACTATTGCCCAGTTACATAAATAGACTCTGGGATTGGAAGTATTTCAAAATTTGTGGGTGACACCAATTTGGGAGAAAAGAGTAAATATTGAAGAAGACTTGTGACGATATGCAAGAAGTTAATAAATTTGAAGAGCAGGCATGCGAAAAGTAAATTAACATCAATATAGTCAAGGGTGAGGTATTACATGTTAATAGGATGAATAAGGAGGTCACAAACTCTTTTGAAAAATAACAGTCTAAACAGAGTAGAGGGGCAGAGAGATCTCTGGATACAGATACATACATCACAAGATTAACAAGGCCATAAAATGTGAGCAAACCAAGGTTTATTTCTGGAGGGATAGAATTGAAAAGCAGATGTTAAAGAACCTTGGTTAATCCATGCAGAACCCAGACACTGCTGAGAATGTGATACTTGCTACCACAAGGAGTAGATGAGGGTGTAGGAATGCAAGGTTATGCTGATAGTGTTAGATAGAAAGCAAAAATTAGTAAAATCAAATCCTGCAAAGATGGAGGAAACAAAGTGGGGGCCGAGATTATGGTCTGAAGTTTTTGAACCTGGTGGGCAATGGGGAAAGGACAGAGGATTCGATTTCTGGGACATTGGGACCATTTTTGGGAACGGTAGGACCTGTACAAGGCAGACTGGTCACACCTAAACCAAAATGGGATGGCATCCTTGCAGGGAGTGCTAGTGCTGTTGAGGAGGGTTTAAACCAAACTAACTTGGCAGGGGTGTGGGGTCCTGAGAGAAGGTTCAGTAGGGGGAGATGCCCTACCAAAATTAGAAGAGACACGAAATGAGTCAGGGAGGCATAGAAGTTGTTGGCCAGTTAAAGCACAAAGGAATTTGGCAAGATTGGATGGTATTTATTTTAATGTAAGGAGTCTGACAAACAAGGTAGATGAGTCGAGGGCACAAAACACATATGATGTCATTGCTACCTCTGAGACGTGGTTGAGAGAGAGGCAGGATTGGCAGCTCAATATTCCAGGATGTTCAGGTGAGACAGGGAAGAAAATAAAAATGGAAGGGGTGTTGCAATTTTGATCAGGGAATCAATGACAGCAGTAAGGACGGGCGACATCTTAGAAGGCACTTGTAATGAAGCCATATCGTTAGAACTTAAAAAGGAGCAATCTCATTGTTCAGTGTTCTGTAGGCCCCCTAACAGTCCGGATGAAATAGAAGAGCAGACATGTAGGCAAATTTCAGAAGAGTAAAAGTAATAGAGTACTGATATCGGGGGATTTCAACTTCCCCAATATTAATTGGAGAGGTCATTGTGTGAAAGATTTAGAGGGAGCGGAACTTTTCGAATGTGTCCAGGAGAACATTTTAAGCCAGTATGTAGAAGGTCCTACAAGAAAGGGGGCGGTCCTGGATTTAATTTTAGATAACAAAGCAGGCAAATGTTTGAAATATCAGCGGAGGAGCATTTTGCAGACGGTGATCATAACTCTGATAGATTCAAGATGGTTATGGAAAAGAACCAGAATGGGCCAGAAATCCAAATTCCAAACTGGGGAGGGCCGATTTTAATTAGATCAGATATGATTTGGCCAGACTGGACTAAGAGCAGACATTTGGGTAAATCTGTGACAGAACAGTGGGATGCATTCAAGAGGGAAGTAGGGAGAATACAGGGCCAGCCATGTTCCAATAAAGAAAGAGTGGCACCGACAAATCCAGTGAACCCTGGATATTGAGGGATGTACAGTATTGGATAAAGAGAAAAAGGGAAGTTTATGGCTGACATCAAGAGCTCAAAACAGCAGAAGCTGTGGAGGAGTATAGGATGTACAAGAGGGAACTTAAAAAGGAAATTGGGAGAGCAAAAGGAGACATGAAAGGATTTTCCTTTAAAGTGCATTAAGGATGAAAAGGATAGCTGAGGAAAGAGTAGGACCCATTCATGACCACAATGGTAATTTGTGTGTGGAGCCAGAGGACATAGGTAGAGTTCTAAACAAATACTTTGTCGGTGCTCACTAATGAGAGACAATGCGAGGATAGAAATCGGGGAGGACTGTGATATAATTAAAGAAATTAACATAGACAGTGAGGAGGTTTTGAGTGGTCTGGCAGGCTTAAAAGTAGATAAATATCCAGGACCAGATGAAATGTATCCCAGGCTGTTGAGTGAGGTAAGGGAGAAAATAACAGGGGCACTCGCAATAATTTTCAATTCCTCTCTGGCCACAGGGAGATGCTGGAGGACAGCCAATGTGATACCATTATTCAAAAGAAGGGAGGAAGGGATAAACCAGGAAACTACAGGCCAGTCAGTCTAACCTCAGTGTTGGGGAAACTATTCTGAAAAACAGAATTAATCTGCATTTGCAGAGGCAGGGATTAAGACCAGTCGGCGTGGTTTTGCTAAGGGGAGGTCATGTCTGACCAGCTTGATTCAATTTTTCAAAGAGGTGACCAGGTGTGCAGATGAAGGCAATGCATTTGATGTAGTTTACTCGGACAAAGTCCCACATGGGAAACCAATAGTGAAGGTAAGAGCCAACGGAATCCAAGGAAATTTGACAAATTGGATCCAGAATTGGCTGACTGGCAGGAAGCACATGGTAATGGTCAAAGGGTGTTTTTCTGATAGGAAGACTGTGTCCCGTGGGGTCCTGCAGGGATCAGTGTTGAGGTCCTTGCTATTTATGGCTTATATAAATGATTTGGACTTGAATGTAGGAGGGTTGATCAGTAAATTGGCGGATTATAGGAAAATTGGTAGGGTGGAACATGGTAAGGAGGATAACCTTAGGTTAATGGAGAATATAGACAGGCTGGACAGAGGCTGATCAGTGGCAAAGGTTTTCAATCTGGATAAGTGTGAGGTATTGCACTTGGGCAGAACAAACAGGACAAGTGAATACCTGATGAAAGGCAGAACCCTGGGAAGCACCGAGGATCAGAGGGATCTTTGTGTGCATGTACACCGGTCTCTTAAGGTGGCAGGACAGATGTCTAAAGTGGTTAAGAAGCCATGTGATATACTTCCCTATATTAGCTGAGGCATAGAGCAGGATTTTCCAGCCGCGCTCACCCCAAGGTCAGAAAATCCTGCCCAAGGTCAACAGACTTTTGTATGGTCCGTGTCTCACCCACTACAATTCCCATGGTGGGCAGGACGGGAAAATTCCGTCCATAAAGTTTTAAGAGCAACTAGAGCATTGTGTACAGTTCTGCAATCCACATTATCGAAGGATTTGATAGAATTGGAAAGGGTGCAGAGGCGATTTACCAGGATGTTACCTGAGCTGGAGAATTTATGAAGATTGGATAGACTGGGGTTGTTTTCATTGGAGCAGAGGAGACTGAGGGTGATGTATGATTGAGATATATGAAATTATGAAGCACATAGAGTAGACAGGAAGAAACTTTTCCCCTTGGTGGAAAGGTCAATGTCTAGGGGGCATAGATTTAAGATAAGGGGGCAGGAGGTTTAGAGGGGATGTGAGAAAAATTCTTTTCAGCCAAATGGTGGGGGGGGCGGGGTTCTGGAACTCACTGCCTGAAAAGGTGATGGAGATAGAGACTCTCGTAACATTTAAGTAATTAGATGTGCACTTGTGATGCCAAGGCATAAAAGGCTATGGGTTAAGTGCTGGAAAATGGGATTAGAATAGTTTGGGTGTTTGTTTTTGACCTCTGTTTACACAATGGGTTGTAAGGCCGTTTCTGTGCTGTAGACCCTCTGACGCATGCATTTAGTAATAAGCTTACTATTTAACTCGAAAGCCTGGTTAAGTAATTTAGTAATAAACTCACTAACTCGAGCCTGGTTAAGTTGGCTTACTTTAAGACAAATCTGGCAAAGTGGAACAGGCCTTGAAAACTCGGGAATAAAAACAAAATGCTAGAAATACCCTGATCAGGCAGAGTTGTTGGAGAGAGAAACAAAGTTCACATTTTAGGCTGGGGAATTGGAGGAGTTAGCGATGTAGCAAGTTTTAAGCAGGCATAGAGGTAGTGAAAGGGCAAGAAAAGAATAAATATGAAGGTCTTTGATCAGGTGTGAGGTGATAGTAGAAGATAGTAAAGAGGCAATGTGAATAGCACGAATTCTGCTTTTCCTAATAATCTGGAGATAAAAATTCGAGCAAACGCTGTGATCTAAAATGATTGAATTTGAGGTTGTAAAGTGTTTAACTGAAAATTGTGCTGGTCCTCGTGCTTCTGCTGAGCTTCGGTGGCTCAGGAGTCTGGTGGAAGGAAAGCAGCAGATTGCACTTACTGTTTGAGCTGGTTGATTCTGTATGAACATGTTCTAATGAACTGGAATGTGGGGTATCTCTGCAGGGTCAACTGGTGACGCTCTTGGATGACAACAGTCTGCATTTATGGAAGCTGAAGAAAAGCCCAGATGGACTGAGCCTCCTCAAGGAGGAGTCTCGCTTCGATCTACGTGGGCAGCCCGGGTAAGAGTTTAAACTGATTTTGATTTATTATTATCACTTGCATTAGGATACAGTGAAAAGCATTGTTTATTGCACTATACAGACCAGCTTACAGTTCATAGAGTACATAGGAAAAAAGGAAAGGAGAGGGTGCAGAATATAGTGTTACACTCGTAGCTAGGGTGCAGAGAAAGATCAACTCAGATCAACGTAGGTCCATTCAAAAATCTGATCTGATGGCAGACGGGAAGAAGCTGTTCTTGAATCGGTTGGTATGTGTTCTCAGACTTTTGTATCATCTTCCCGATGGAAGAAGGTAGAAGAGAGTATGTCCGGGGGTACATGGGGTCCTTAATTATGCTGGCTGATTTTCTGAGGCAGCGGGAAGTATAGACCGAGTCAATGGATGGGAGGTTGGTTTGTGTGATGGTCTGGGCTACATTTACAACCCTTTGTAGTTTCTTGTCTTGGTCCGAGCAGGAGGCATACCAAGCTGTGAAGCATCCAGAAAGGATGCTTTCTGTAGTGCATCTGTAAAAACTGGTGAGAGTCACAGTGAATTTCCTTAGCCTCCTGAGAAAGTAGAGGCGTTGGTGGGCTTTCTTATCTTATAGCATCAGCATGGAGGGATCAGGACAGTTTCTTGGTGATCTAGACATCTAGAAACTTGAAGCTCTGGACCATTTCCACTTCATCCCCATTGATGTAGACAGGGGCATTTAACCCTCTACCGATTCCACCTGAGTGAGTGTGCGCTGTGCACTATATGGTGGTTTAGGTTTAGTGAGTGAGTGAGCCTTTGAGATTTTTTTCTGGAAATAAACAAAGTGTGCCATACTGACCACCGAAGTTTGTTTTTCCTTTGATTTGCAGGCTGCCACATGGTCAGTGTTTATTCACTATCCAACCAGGGCAGATTACAACTATAACTAAATAGAATAGTAGAACATTGGACTATAGAGCATTTCAGTCATAAGGGTTCACAGGGCACTGAACAACATCAAATGTTGAGATTGTTAAAAATTGCTGTGACTCTGGTTGATGGCCCAGCGAGTTTAATAGGTTTCAGAATGTTGCAATCCAGCAAAGTTCAGATTGAGAATGAACAAGTTGGCATCCCACTGTTGTCCGATCTCGTGAAGTCATACAGTACAAAGTGGAATCCGTTATAGACTCTGCTATCAAGTGCAAAGCAACTGGTCTTGCTGTCGACACTGAATACCCTTGGTTGTCAGGAGCAGGGGGCCGATGTTGATTCTGCATCCCAACAGGGGATAGTTTAAAGTTTATTGTTATTAGTGTCACAAGTAGGCTTACATTAACACTGCACTGAAGTTACTGTGAAAATCCCCTACTATGCGTATGCTCAGGAGGCCGTGTAGAGCTACCTAAGCAGGGCGACTGTGCATTGTATAATTGTGATTTATTTAACTCTGCACCATGCACTGAATTTACTGAGTTCTGGTTTCTTGATTCAGCTGATGCCCTCTGTGACCTGTCTGTTTCCTGTTTACAGTGCTCCTCCAAGTGTCACGACTATAACTGTGGTCCTCCCTCAGTCGCCTGGTGATGTGTTGTTTCTGGGGACAGAAGGTGGCTGTGTGTTTGTGGTGGAACAGCCAACCTTCAGAGAGCAGGAAGAGAAAACCATCAGCCAGGAAGCTGTTCTACAGAAGTAAGGGTTCTGATCATCACCTGAGCCTGTCACTCCCACCTGCTTTACTATTTCTATAAATGATCTTTATAGAGATGGTATAGGACAGGAACAGCTGGTATTCATTACTGCACTTCCTTATTTATTGCTACTGCTTTTCTTTATGAATAATTGAAGGATGTTGATGCTGGGGTGAAGTTTGATCCCAGTGTCTGCCACGTGATTTTTGCCAAGATATAATTTGAGGTTTCCAATCTTTCTCTTTCCTTATCTCACATCTGTGCTTCAGTTTTTCCCCTTTTCAAGTATTTATCCAATATTTGTTTTCAATCTGTATTCACCTCTCTATCAATGCTTTCCAAATCCAAACCACGTTTTCCTCAGGGAGCCTCTGATTCTTTTGCCAATCATCTTTAAATCTGTTATTGATCCTTCCAGCCACAGGAAACCAAGCTTCTCTCTAGTTACCCTTATCTAAATCCTTTATAACAAATACCTCTATGAAATCTCCACTGTCCTTCTCTGTGTTTCTCTGACAAAGGAGGAAACTGGAGGTAGTCTGTCTTTATCATATGTTGTGCTGATTTTTGTAAATAAACCAAAGTGCATGCTATTTTCCTCTTCTACATAGTTTCTCCTCTCACCACCCCTCCCACAGATGGAAACTGGCTCTTCTACATGTGCCCTAACCTTTCCCCAATTAGTATCAGTTCCTCTTGATCATAACCAGAGCATGACCTCAAATGTCACAGCATTTTCAACATTAACACTGTTTAAAGGAGAAAAACCCCAGCTACTCCAATCTATCTCAACTCTCGTCATTCTCTCATTTCTCTCCTATTTCCCCATAAGTCTCTGACCTCATTAAGTCCTTGAGTCGTCACCAGCTTCCTCAACCCTATTCCCATTAAATTATTGACCCCGTTTCTCCACCCCCCCCCCCCCTCCGCCTCGAGTTTGCAATCATCACCAACTTTGTTTTTTAAAAAACCTCACCCTTAATGCCTCTGCCCTTGCAAACTACACCCCATCTACAACATCCCTTTCTTCTCGGGGTTTTGAACATGCTGTCACCTTCTAAATCTGTGGTGACCTTTACTCCGTCCCCCCCGTCCCCAGCTTGGTTTAACATCATCTGTGATAAGTGGGATAAATCTATTTTCAAATGGGTTTCCACTGGATCAGTTGGGAAGTTGTATTGATAACTGTCAGCACCCTGGTATTGAAGGTTGTTGAGGTTACTGAGTAGTTGTATCTGGACTGAACCTCGACATGTTTTTAGCATCAGAACACAGAAGTTTGATGAATTGATAGCATTGGAAGAGATGTTAATTACCACCTTGTTGCACATGCTGGTTGTAGAGTCTTCCCTAATAGTCAGTGATGTACCTGCCCAGAATCCTTTGAGTAGTTTAGATGTCTCACATATGCCCCACCATTCTTTATAGGTCCTCTTCCAGTTCTCCCTTCAGTTCCCTCTTGGTTTGTCTGTCTTTGCCTCCACCTTCCTTCTTTTCATTGACAAACTGTGATTACAGTCCAGGGATAAATTGAATGGGGTGTGGTGAGAAGCGAGAGCAAATTTGGAATGAGTATTTCTATTCTTCCCTCAGAGTGCCTGATGATTATAGAAGTCGACGCTCACTGGGATCTGTGGAGGCCCTGCAGGAGAACCCAAGAAACCCCCATCAGATTCTGATTGGATATAGCAGAGGCCTTATCATATTGTGGGATTTGCAGGCCAACCAAGCAACACACCACTTTCTGGGAGATCTGGTACAGTCTTTTTAATCCATTCGGTGGGATGTGGATGTCACTGGGGAGCCCTTTAAACGCATTGTTAAGCCATGTCTGTTTTTGTTTATAGCAATTGGAGAGTGTGACCTGGCAGAGGGATGGGCGGCAGATCATCAGCTCTCACAGTGATGGCAGTTACTGCCAATGGCCTGTATCAAATGATGACCGATTGCCACAGCCTCTAGAAAACAAAGTGCCTTATGGTCAGTATGATCCTGCAAAACAATGTCACTTGCACTGAAAGGCCGACAGGGAGACTGTTTCTAAAAATGTGAATTGGAAAGCTTAACGTGCAGGATCCCTGAAGGTGAACAAACTTGCTGCATGCTCTGGGCACTTTGAACCTCACTTTTTAAGGAATAACTTGTCTAAATCATGACCAGCTGGCTTCAATCTGCTGACTAAGCACAGACTGGGGCAGATGCTAGAGGATGAGACACGGAGGAAGCACAAACAACTAGAAGAATTGCTTTGTCACTGCTGGAAATGAGCATGAATAAGACATTAGAACTAATTTCATAAACAGTATCTGGCTTTCGGATGTACAGGAGCAGAAAATGATATTGAGCTCCATGTGATCTCTGGACTTCAGATCTCTGTTACTAAGCTCCTTTCTACCTCCTTATCCACAGGTCCCTTCCCATGCAAAGCAATTCCAAAGATTCTTTGGCTCACAACCAAGCAAAGGTAGGTCACTCTGCTGCTGTTGATCAGCCTTCTTGCAGTGAATAACTGTGTGTGCGTGCGTGTGCGCAGATGACTGGGAAAGGCCAATAGTTTAGAATAGGAAGGATCAGCTGGGGGGGTTGAAGTGAGGGGCAGGAATACAAGACTATCTAGGACAGTTTGGTGTGCGTGTACATTAATGCATTAACGTATGGCAAGAGTGTCATTAAATAAGTAAGTTGCAGACACATGGGGCTGTGATATTGTGGCAGTAGAGATCTGCATCCAAGAAAGGGAAGATTGTAAACGTCATATTCCTGACTGCAAGATATTCCAGAAAAAAAATGGGAGTTGACAATATTAGTCAAATTGTTGTAAGATTGGATTGGGTGACATGTGAAGGATCAAAGACAGAATCTCTTTGGCTAAAATTAAGGAATAATCTAGGAATACTGGCTGGGTATTTACTTTGGGCCACCAAATGGGGGAAAGAGATGAAGGAGCAAATTACAAAGTTACAAGAACTGAAATGATGATAATGGGGTCTTCACTTATTCTATAGACAATGGGATAGTAATGGTAAAAGATAGAGGGGAGGAATTCCTGAATGTATGCAAGAGAACTTTCTCGATCAGTGTTTCCAGCCTCACTGGAAGGAAACTGTGTTGGATCTGGTTCATGTTTCAGTGGGGAGCATTTGGGGAACAGTAATCACAATATTCAGAATAATTATGGAAAAGGACAAGGGACAGTGTAGCCCGAAAGCATTTCATTGGAGAAGGGCTAACTTCATTGAGCTGAAGAGGCATTTATTCCAGATGGATTAGAATCAAATATTGGTTAACAAAACAGTAACTGAACTATGGAAGGCCTTAAAAGAGAGTTCTGGTAAAAATTATACACATTCCTAGGCAGGTGAAAGATTTGGAAATCAACATGAGACAAAAAGGGGGCTAAGACCATTGTTAGGCACAGAATACAGCAGAGAACTAAGCTGAATATAAAAAAATACAAAGGGCATTTAAATTTAATATTGTGTATGTAGACTTTCAAAAGGTATTTGGCAAAGTAGCACTTAATAGACTTGTTAGCAAAATTGAAGCCCAGACTAAAGGGACATTAGTAGTTTGGGTACAAAATTGGTCATGGGACAGAATGCAAAGAGAAGGGATGGGGAGGGTGAAGAGCTAGTTTGGTGGTTTTGTGTGTTGGGTTTTGCCGTGAAACTGATCTTTGGGACTGCCTTGGTGTCTTCAAACTGTGTTTGTGGAATCAGACTGTATTCACACCAGGTGTGGGAATGCTCTTTTTGCAGGACTCCGTTCATTATCTTCAAAGGAGGAATGCCTCGTGCCAGCTATGGTGACCGGCATTGTATCTCTGTCCTACATGGCTCCAAGCAGATTGCGTTTGACTTCACCTCCCGAGTGATTGATTTCTTTGTTGTTGATGAGGACGATTCTGAGTCAGGTAAACGGTGTTCTCTGTCCCTTTTTATACATGCACTTTGGGGGGGTGATGTTTGTCCACTAAATTAGTCCATAATGTGATTAATCTGTCTTTGCACTGTCGTTGGTTTGCTGCTTATTCCTGTTTATTAAATGGTTTCTCAACAGCAGCCTATGAATAGACAGTATTTGAGTAACTGAATCATAAGGATCAGGCTCCCTACACAATTTCCAACAAGAACTCAAATCTTCATAACTGTGTTCCTGTACCTGGGAGTGTTTGATGGGGACAGTGTAGAGGGAGTTTTACTCTGTATCTAACCCATGTTGTCTGTGCCTGCCTTGGGAATGTTTGATGTTGCCATTTGATGACATTGGTATAATTGGCTTTAAGATTAAACTAAGTACGTGCTCAACTAATTATAAGCCTCACAACCAAATGTTGGCAGTTTGTGTTGTCATAAATGTTCCTACTTTTATAATACTCAAAAGCCTAAAATTAGTTTGACATTTGTGCTATTAGCACTTCCTCACAGGAAATTGTTTACTCTTATCGCCCTGTAGTTAACCCTCATACTTCCTGCGATTTAAAATTCACCGTACATGTTCCGTTTGGCTAGTTAATTATTGATTTGTCATGTATAATGTTTTGGGTTGAGTCTGAGTCAAAGGGGCTGTAAGTAATCCTGTGCAAGGATATTCATGATGATAAGAGCAGTGGTTTCTTCATAACGCTGGGATGAATGATTTCATTAACAAAACTGAGACGGAGGATATTGTGTAAATCTAATGGGACGCTGCAGTTCATATAAGGAAATCAGAAAGGCCACCAAGAACCAGGTACAAGGGCCAGGTTTTGTGCCTTTATCTCTAAGACAGATATTATTTAAAATCACTGCTCTTTCATGTCAGTCACTGATGTTTGGAATTTAAGGAGGTGGTTTGATGGCTCGGTGCCAGATAATTTCAGCGAAATAAACCCCCATCCAGATGTCGTGCGGGCAATTAATCCCTGCGGACCAAATATATAATAATTCAGCAATGCAGAGTAAGGTATAATGCCCATCCCTAATTACCCTTGAGAAGGTTGTGCCAAGCCACCTTTGTGAACTGTTACACAGTCTGTATGTGGTGTAGGTACACCCAAAGTGCTGTTGTGAAGGGAGTTCCAAGATTTTGACCCAACCACAGTGAAAGAACTTTGATGTAGTTCCAAGTCAGGGTGATATGTAGTCTGGAGGGGAACTTGCAGATTAGGTAATGGTGTTCCCATACATCTGCTGCCCTTGCACTTCTACTTGGTTGAGGTTGTGGTTTTGGAAGGTACTATTGAAGGAGTCTTGGCAAGTTACCGCAATGCATCTCGTGGATGACACACACTGTGTATCAGTGGCAGAGGGAGTGAATGTTTAAGATGGCGAATGGATTGTTAATCCAGTAAACTGCTCTGTCCTGGGTGATGATGAACTTCTCGAGTGTAGTTGGAGCTGCACTCATCCAGGCAAGTGGAGAGAATTCTATCACACTGCTGCCATGTGCCTTGTACAGGCTTTGGGGAATCAGGATAAGACATAATCTAACCACTGCCCCTTGACATTCAATGGTGTAACCATCACTGCATCCCCCACTGTAACATCCTTGGGGTTACCAGTGACCAGAAACTCAACTGGACTCGCCTCATAAACACAATGGCTACAAGAGCAGGTCAGAGGCTAGGAATACTGCAGTGAGTAACTCACCTCCTGACTCCCCAAAGCCTATCCACCATCTACAAGACACAAGTCAGGAGTGTGATGGAATACTCCCCACTTGCCTGGATGGGTGCAGCTCCAACAACACTCAAGAAGCTTGACTCCATAAAGGACAAAGCAGCCCGCTTGATTGACACTATATCTACAAACATTCAATCCCTCCACCATTGACGCTCAGTAGCAGCAGTGTGTACCATCTACAAGATGCACTGCAACAATTCACCAAAGATCATTAGACAGCACCTTCCAAACCCCACGACCACTTCCATCTAGAAGGACAAGGGCAGCAGATAAATGGGAACCACACCACCTGCAAGTTCCCCTCCAAGCCACTCACCATCCCAACTTGGAAAGATGTCACCGTTCCTTCCCAGTCACTGGGTCACAATCCTGGAGTTCCCTCCCTAATGGCATTGTGGGTCAACCCACAGAACATGGACTGCAACAATTCAAGAAGGCAGCTCACCACCACCTTCTCGAAGGCAACTAGGGATGGGCAATAAATGCTGGCCAGCCAGCAACGCCCATGTCCCACGAATGAATAGAAAAAAAGTCAGGAGGTGAATTGTTCTCTGCAAAATTCCCAGCCTTTGCAGCCACAGTATTTGTATGGCTCATCTAATTCAGTTTCTGGTCAATGGTAACCCTAGGATGTTGATAGTGGGAGGAATCATAGAAACCCTACAGTGCAGAAAGAGGCCATTTGGCCCATCGAGTCTGCACCGACCACAATCCCACCCAGGCCCTACCCCCTTATCCCTACATATTTACCCGCTAATCCCTCTAACCTACGCATCGCAGGACACTAAGGGGCAACTTTAGCATGGCCAATCAACCTAACCCGCACATCTTTGGACTGTGGGAGGAAACCGGAGCACCCGGAGGAAACCCACGCAGACACGAGGAGAATGTGCAAACTCCACACAGACAGTGACCCAAGGCGGGAATCGAACCCGGGACCCTGGAGCTGTGAAGCAGCAGTGCTACCACTGTGCTACTGTGCCACCCCATAGGAGTTAATGATGATAATGCCATTGAATGTCAGGGCATTCAACATGAAGGAAGTGATGCTTCTTTGGTCGCAATGCTATTTTTGGAGTAATGTTCTGCACTTGCACTCTCCTGAATGACTTTCCTTTTGTTTTTCCTAGATTGCAATGAGCCAAGTGCACTGCTGGTTCTAGCAGAGGAGGAGCTGGTAGCCATAGATTTGAAGTCCCCTTTGTGGCCAGTGATCCAGTCTCCATATCTGATACCTCTCCATTGCTCTGCAATCACCTGCTCCCACCATGTCTCCAACATCCCCATCAAACTATGGGAGAGAATCATTGCTGCTGGTAACAAGCAGACCACTCACTACTCCACCAAGGTACAGCTCCAAAACAGTCTCTGGGGAGTGGACGATTGCACTTAAGTAAAGAACAATACAAACTATTTAAGTGAAGACCCTAGCTAAAATTACAAGATGCTTTGAATGGGTGTTATAGGCAGTCTCTAACTTTTGGTCCCCAAAAGAGAAAACGCTAGAAAATCTCAGTAGGTCTGGCAGCATCTGTAGGGAGAGAAAAGAGCTGACGTTTTGAGTCCAGAAATCCCTTTGTCAAAGCTAAAAGGCATAGAAAGTGGGAGATATTTATACTGCAGGGGGAGGGAATGAAAGATGAGACATAGCCATAGAAACCAGGGGAAAAGACTGCTAATGGCTGTCCACAGAGCGAATAAAGGGTATGAATGGCCAAACGACAGAGAAGCTGTAAGCTGTGACAGATGGAGATGTCGGAGAAGGGGGAAATGGCATAGAGGTAGAATGGAGAAAAGGGAAGGGAGATGAAATAGGGAGAAGGAAAGAGTGGGGGGGGAAGAAAAATGAAGAAAGACCATAAAGAAATAAAAGGTAGAGAACAGTAAAATTAAATAGAATGAAAACAAAGGGGGCTGAGGTGGGATAGAGCAAATCATCTGAAGTTTTTGAATTCTATGTCAAGACCAGAGGATTGTAAAGTGCCTAGCCAGAAGATGAGATGCTGTTCCTCCAGTTTGCGTTGGGCTTCACTGGAACATTGCAGCAGGCCAAGGACAGACATGTGGGCATGGGAGCAGGATCGTGTGTTAAAATGGCAAGCAACCGGAAGGTCAGGGTCCTGATTGCGCATAGACCAAAGGTGCTCAGCAAAGCGATCACCCAGTCTACGCTTCGTCTCTCCGCTATAGAGGAGACCACATTGGGAGCAGCGAATGCAATAGACCAAATTGAAAGAGGTGCAAGTGAAACGCTGCTTAACCTGGAATGAATGTTTTAGACCTTGGATGGTGAGCATAGAAGAAGTACAGGGACAGGTGTTACACCTTCTGCGATTGCATGGGAAGGTGCCATGAGTGACGGGAGAGGTGTTGGGTAGAGTGGAGGAGTGGACTAGGTTATCCCGGAGGGAACGGTCTCTGCGGAATGCTGACAGAGGGAGTGAAGGGAAGATGTGTTTGGTGGTGGCATCACACTGGAGTTGGTGAAAATGGCGAAGGATTATGCTTTGCATGCGGAGGCTGGCGGGGTGAAATGTGAGAACAAGGGGGACTCTGTCCCTGTTCTGGAAGGGGGTGAAGGCTGTGGTGCGGGAGATGGACTGCACGCTTTTGAGGGCCCTGTCAACAACTGTAGATGGGAATCCACAGTTGAGGAAAAAGGGGCACATATTAGAAGCATTCCTTTGGAAAGTGGCATCATCGGAACAAATGTGACGGAGGAGAAGGAGTTGAGAGAAAGGGATGGAGTCCTTGCAGGATATGGGGTGTGAAGAGCTGTAGCCCAGATAGCTGTGGGAGTCAGTGGGCTTGTACTGGATATTGGTAAATAGTCTATTGCCGGAAATGGAGACAGAAAGGTCAAGGAAGGGAAGGGAAGTGTCTGAGATGGACCAGGTGAAGGCGATGGAGGAATGGAAACTGAAAGCAAAGTTGATGAATTTTTCGAGGTTTGGACGAGTGCACGAAGTGGCACCAAAATAGTCATCGATGTACTGGTAAAGGAGTTGTGGGAAAGGACCCGGGTAGGCCTGGAACAAGGAATGTTCCGCATACCCCATAGCTAGGACCCATACCCCATAGCTAGGACCCACACAGGTACCCATTGCTACTCCTTTGATTTGGAGAAAGTGGGCTGAGTTAAAGGAGAAGTTGTTGAGCGAGAATGAGTTCAGCCAGGTGGAGGTGGGTGGTGGTGGATGGGAATTGTTCAGGCCTCTTTTCAAGAAAGAAGCGAAGAGCTCTAGGGCCGTCCTGGTGTGGGATGGAGGTGTAGAGAGATTGCACATCCATGGTGAACAGGAGGCGGTTCGGGCCTGCGAATTGGAAGCTGTCAATATGACGCAGGGCATCAGAGGAATCCCGGATGTAGGTGGGGAGGGAATGGAAGAGGGCAGTGAGGATGGAGTCAAGGTAAGAGGAAATAAGTTCAGTGGGGCAGGTGCATGCTGACACAATGGGCCTACCAGGACAGTCCTTTTTGTGGATTTTGGGAAGTAGGTAGAAGCGGACTGTCCAGGTTTGGGAGACTGAGGTTGGAAGCTGTGGGGGGAGGGCATCCAGAGGAAATGAGGTCGGTGACAGTGTTGGAGATAATGGCTTGATGTTCAGTGGTGTGGTCATGGTCCAAGAGGAAGTATCTGAGAGTTGGCGCTCAGCCTCTGCGAGGTAGAGGTCAATACGCCAGATGACAACAGCACCCCCTTTGTCGGCAGGTTTGATGACACTGTCAGGGTTGGACCTGAGGGAGCAAAGGGTGGAAAGTTAGGAAGGAGAGAGGTTGGAATGGGTGAGGGGGTGGAAAAATTGAGACGGCCAATGTCCCAACGACATTTTCATTTCCCAATGAAAAGATACAGGGCAGGTAATTCCAGTGAAGCCCAACGCAAACTGAGGAACAGTATCTCGTCTTCCTGCTCGGCACTCTACAGCCTTCCGGTCTCAACATAGAATTCAACAACTTCAGATGATTTGCTCTACCCCACCTCGGTCCCCTTTGTTTACATTCTGTTTTATTTAATTTTTTTTATTGTTCTCTACCTTTTTATTTCTTTATGGTCGGTCTTCATTTTTCGCTTTCCCCTCCACCCCCACTCTTCCCTTCCCTTTTCTTTCCCCATCCCCCCACCCCCAACATCTTCATCTGTCACAGCTTCCAGCTTCTCTGCCGTTTGGCCATTCACACCCTTTATTCTCTCTGTGGACAGTCATTAGCAGTCTTTTTCCCTGGTTTCAATGGCTATGACTCATCTTTCATTCCCTCACCCACTTTCTGTGCCTTTTAGCTTTGACAAAGGGTCGTCGGACTCGAAACATCAGTTCTTTTCTCTCCTTACAGATGCTGCCAGACCTGCTGAGATTTTCCAGCGTTTTCTCTTTTGGTTTCAGATTCTAGCATCCGCAGTAATTTGGTTTTATCCAGTCTCTAACACTTGGTCATGTTTCACAATCCGGAGCAGCAGCTCATTTCATAGCAAGGCATTTCACAGGTGTATAGTCAGACATTTGACATCCACCCACATGAGGAAGTATTGGATATTTACATATGTCCGACAGTTTACTCAGAGAGAGCTTCTTAAATGAGGAGAGAGAGGGAGAGCGGTTTAGGGAGAGAATTTCAAAAGATTGGGTTGCACAAGAGGCCAGAATTTGGGTGAATATGTGGGCAAAGGCAACAGATGCTGGAGTGTTACAGTGTAATGCCTCCTTCTTTACACCATTGTGGTGTCTGTAACCTGCCTCCTCACTCAGCATTCTTTAGTTTTGTGGTGAGTGTTGTAACCTCGAGCAGTAGTATGGATGGGATTTCCCAAAAGTTAATAAACATGCAAGGAAAAATCTGACAGCTGTCATAACTCAGCGAGTTGTGTTCCTTGGACATGTGCGGATGCAGGTGGGGTTTAGTTATGGAGGAGGGTGGGCAGGGGTTGGGGGGGGATGTCATTGTGGTGTTTAGAAAGAATCGGCAATATTGCTGATGCTGAACTCTCTGCAGAGGATCCTGGTGGAGTGGGGAGAAGGGGGGGGGTGCAGGAGTGTGTTCAGCTGCCATCGTTCCATGGCTGATTCTAATCTGTTGGATCCTGAAGGACTGTCTGGCACTGAACGCCCTGTCCTGCCCGTCCCCAAACCGCTTCAGGACATTAGCAGGTGCAGAAGAGAAGATTTAGTTGCCAGTAAACCCAAGCAAAGAGGCCTCTGCTGGTAAGGGAAGGCACTGCATACGGGTGAAAGGCACAGTTCTTTGTCTCTACATACAGCCTGGTACTAGCAGCTTTGAATTAGACAATTGCTTATAATTTGTGTTTTGAAGTGACCGGAAATATGTTATCTCCACAGCCGTGGCCTATCGATGGAGGGTACAGCACCGCCCCTGAGCCCCTACAGAGAGATCTGCTCCTCACTGGGTAAGGACACTCAGTCTTTACAAATCACAGCTTCAGCCTGGTGACAGGTACTCCATTTATAATCAAGACTGTGGTAGACACTGGTGAAATTGGACAGCTGTGCGTAGTGAATTACTCCAAAGCTCCGTGATTGTCGTGTAAACAAACACAACAGCCAGCATATGCACAGCAAGATCCCAAAGAGCAAGTGAGGGGAGTGACTGGATGAGAGAGGAATGAGAAACTGACATTTGAAACTTCAATTTTTTTTTTTGTGAGCCGCAGAGGAGAGAATGGGGTCCAGAGTCTGCAGGGAGGGGCATACAGGTTTCAATCCAGCATTATCACTAAACGCTGACTCAAATCCCACCTTAAGGGAAGAGGGTACGAAACCAAAAGTGAGACAGAGGTAATGCTGAGACTGAAATTGCAGGAGAGTGACACTGGGAGAGAGGGCTGACTGGTACGTACATGCATTTGGGTGGGAGCAGGGGGTGGAGGAGATTGGGTGGGATGAGAGGTTTTGGTAATTGGGTATGCCCGCACTCACTACACAACACAATGACCTCCTGCACAATTACTGAGTGAAGGCACTTGTATTTGCGAGCATATGAAGAGAGATTCCCAACTCCTACTGTTGTCACTAGCTCTATAGATGCTAAGATAGCCTTGGTTCTACTAGCTAGAGGAGTAGAGATCTGAAACTCTGCTCTGGAGATGGCCCTGAGATGGATGGCACAAATCTTGCTGATGGTGACAGCTGATGGGTTTGAGTTCGAGTTGTAACCTTTTCAATGCGTTTCCAGTTCCACAGCAAAGAGCAGTGTGGGTTTCCCTCAGTGATCTCAGCTCACAGCTTCTGACTTCCTTTCTGTCTCTTCTGGGCAGGCATGAAGATGGGACAGTCCGTTTCTGGGATGCATCTGGAGTGTGTCTGAAGCCTCTTTACAAACTAAGCACAGTCAATGTGTTTGTCACAGATGCCGATCACAATGACAATCTGAATCAGTCTGGGGAGGATGAGTGGCCTCCCCTGCGAAAGGTAAGAAGCTGTAACACGACAACACGAACGCACAGTTTGCATAAGTGGTGATTGGCAGCACTGCTGCAAAGACCTAAGTTGGTGTGCATTTTGGTGATAGTGACCACAATTCGGTTACGTTCACCTTAGTGATGGAAAGGGATAGGCATGAACCTCGGGCCAGTGGTTTTAGCTGGGGGAAGGGTAATTATGAGGCTATTAGGAGAGAATTAGGAAACATAGGTTGGACTAGGAGATTACAGGGACTGGGAACGTCCGACATGTGGAGTTTTTTCAAGGAGCAGCTACTGCGAGTCTGTGATAGGTATGTCCCTGTCAGGCAAGGAGGAATTGGTAGGGCTAGGGAACCGTGGTGCACCAAAAAAGTTTCTTTGTTGGTTAAAAAGAAAAAGGAGGCTTATGTTCGGATGAGACGTGAGCACTCGGGTAGTGCACTAGAAAGCTTTAGATTGGCTAAGAGGGAGTTGAAGAGCGAGCTTAGAAGGGCTAAAAGGGGACATGAGAAGACTTTGGCGGATAGGGTTAAAGAGAATCCTAAGGCGTTCTATAGGTATGTCAAGAACAGAAGGTTGGTTAGGGCAAGTTTAGGGCCAGTTATAGATGGCAGAGGGAAGTTATGTGTGGAACCGGAGGAGATTGGTGAAGCATTGAACCAATATTTCTCTTCGGTGTTCACGCAAGGGGACATGAATATAGCTGAGGAGGACACTGGGTTGCAAGGGAGTAGAATAGACAGTATTACAGTTGATAAGGAGGATGTGCAGGATATTCTGGAGGGTCTGAAAATAGATAAATCCCCTGGTCCGGATGGGATTTATCCAAGGATTCTCTGGGAGGCAAGAGAAGTGATTGCAGAGCCTCTGGCTCTGATCTTCAGGTCGTCGTTGGCCTCTGGTATAGTACCAGAAGATTGGAGGTTAGCGAATGTTGTCCCATTGTTTAAGAAGGGGAACAGAGACTTCCCCGGGAATTATAGACCGGTGAGTCTCACTTCTGTTGTCGGCAAGATGTTGGAAAAAATTATAAGGGATAGGATTTATAGTTATTTGGAGAGTAATGAATTGATAGGTGATAGTCAGCATGGTTTTGTGGCAGGTAGGTCGTGCCTTACTAACCTTATTGAGTTTTTTGAGAAAGTGACCAAGGAGGTGGATGGGGGCAAGGCAGTGGACGTGGTATATATGGATTTTAGTAAGGCGTTTGATAAGGTTCACCATGGTAGGCTTCTGCAGAAAATGCAGATGTATGGGATTGGGGGTGATCTAGGAAATTGGATCAGGAATTGGCTAGCGGATAGGAAACAGAGGGTGGTGGTTGATAGTAAATATTCATCATGGAGTGCGGTTACAAGTGGTGTACCTCAGGGATCTGTTTTGGGGCCACTGCTGTTTGTAATATTTATTAATGATCTGGATGAGGGTATAGTTGGGTGGATTAGCAAATTTGCTGATGACACCAAAGTCGGTGGTGTGGTAGACAGTGAGGAAGGGTGTCGTAGTTTGCAGGAAGACTTAGACAGGTTGCAAAGTTGGGCCGAGAGGTGGCGGATGGAGTTTAATGCGGAGAAGTGTGAGGTAATTCACTTTGGTAGGAATAACAGATGTGTTGAGTATAGGGCTAACGGGAGGACTTTGAATAGTGTGGAGGAGCAGAGGGATCTAGGTGTATGTGTGCATAGATCCCTGAAAGTTGGGAATCAAGTAGATAAGGTTGTTAAGAAGGCATATGGTGTCTTGGCGTTTATTGGTAGGGGGATTGAATTTAGGAGTCGTAGCGTTATGTTGCAACTGTACACAACTCTGGTGCGGCCGCACTTGGAGTACTGTGTGCAGTTCTGGTCCCCACATTACAGGAAGGATGTGGAGGCTTTGGAGAGGGTGCAGAGGAGGTTTACCAGGATGTTGCCTGGTATGGAGGGGAGATCCTATGAGGAGAGGCTGAGGGATTTGGGATTGTTTTCGCTGGAAAGGCGGCGGCTAAGAGGGGATCTTATTGAAACATATAAGATGATTAGAGGTTTAGATAGGGTGGATAGTGATAGCCTTTTTCCTCTGATGGAGAAATCCAGCACGAGGGGGCATGGCTTTAAATTGAGGGGGGGTAGTTATAGAACCGATGTCAGGGGTAGGTTCTTTACCCAGAGGGTGGTGAGGGATTGGAATGCCCTGCCAGCATCAGTAGTAAATGCGCCTAGTTTGGGGGCGTTTAAGAGATCCGTAGATAGGTTCATGGACGAAAAGAAATTGGTTTAGGTTGGAGGGTCACAGTTTTTTTTTAACTGGTCGGTGCAACATCGTGGGCCGAAGGGCCTGTTCTGCGCTGTAATGTTCTATGTTCTATGTTCTACTTGTGCGGGGGCTGGGGATGTCGCAGAGAGGAGACCCAGAACACAACCTGGCAATCTGAAATTCGCTATACCCCTGGGACTGGAGTGTATTTGTACTGTCCCATTTGTTTTGTGTGTATCTGTAGCAAATATCAGGTATTTTGTCGAGCATGGTGCTGTCTGCATCTGGGAGGCAAGATTCAGAAGCTTGACGAGAAAGCGGGAAGACGAGGTGAATAAGGAAATAGTGGCGATGCAGAAATTCTCACCCACTCAATTCTGTTTTTAAAAATTGTGAAGTCTTTTGAACAGTCCTGTCAGAGGTTGAGCTTTCGTGCCTCACTCTTAAAACATGTAATTCAGGCAAGTGCCACCAGTGCAGTGCTGAGGAAATGCTGTAGTGTCTGAACTGCTATATTTGAATGGGGTGTTAATTCAAAGCCCAATCTGCCCACTCCTGCCATTATTGTAAAAACAGCATTCTCCCAGTGTCTTAACCAACAAATTCGCTCCACCAAGTTTAAGGATGCATGATCTTCGATTGAATTCTTAACAAGATATTTGTCCAGTTTGTTTTGGGAGTAAATGCCATTGTTAGCAGACCTGGATGGAGGATGTTTCACACATCTGTAATCTGATGATTTGAGTGTCAACAAGTTTCCAATTACTGTGCATTAGTTTTACGGTCAGCATTTCAATTAAATCTGCTATCACTGGTCACTGAAATATTTTTAAAGTTCAATCTATACTTCTAATTTTAATGTTAGACCCAGAGTTCTAGTCAACAGTTTCCAGTTCTTGTGATGGTCCAAAGATGTGTGGGTTAGGTGGATTGGCCAATTGGCTAAATTGCCCCTTAGTGTCAGGGGGACAGCTGGGGTAAATGTATGGGGATAGAGCCTGGGTGGAATTGTGGTTGGTGCAGACTCGATGGGCCGAATGGCCTCCTTCTGCACTGCAGGATTCTATGAAATGGCAAATTAAATTTCTTTCCCCCAATTAAATGGCAGTATTTCAGACTGAATGGTACCTGCACTGAGAGAGAGGGCTCTCACTGGGAGTCTAAACCAAGACTGGTCCACAGCCGATCAATGGAGGGTTTGTACTGGTTCCACTCTGCAATGGGACTTTTATAAAATGCTTTCCTTTTCACATTGTATTCCTACAGGTGGGCTCTTTTGATCCGTACAGTGATGACCCCAGGTTAGGAATTCAGAAGATTCACTTGTGCAAATATAGCAGTCATTTGACAGTGGCTGGCACTGCAGGACAGGTAAGTTCTGGAACATTGTGCTTTGAAACCTTTCGGTGAGGAGCCCTGAACATAAAGGCCCCTATTAGGGTCCCCTGTGAATTACAAGTACCCTCCCCAGGGACAGCTATGTTTTGATAGTACTGTATTAGACAAAGAGAAACCATGCTCTAACAGAAAAAGTGAATTATGTAATTTAACAAACACTGTTAAGAGGTTGTTATAAAATTCTAATGATTTTGTACAATACTGGGACCTGCTCCATTTGCCCAGTGAATCTAGGAAGAGTATCTTACTATTCAGGCATAGCAGCAGGAATGTCGCATCAGTCAATATCCTGTTTGTGGCGTTAGATCAGGTTTTGGGAAAGTGGTTCCCTTGTTTGTCCACTGAGCTCCCTGTGTCTGTGTTATTGATCGCTTGTCTCTCCATGGCAGGTTTTGGTGCTGGAGCTGAATGATGAGCCTGCTGACCAGGAAGTGGCCTGCACGCTGGTTGACATCTTGCAGGATCAGGATACGTTTAAGTGGAAAGGCCATGAGCGTCTGAATCCGCGTGAGGAGCCCGTCCATTTCCCCGCAGGCTTCCAGCCCTTTGTCCTGGTGCAGTGTCAGCCCCCTGCTGTCGTCACATCACTTGCCTTGCATTCGGAGTGGAAACTGGTGACTTTTGGCACAAGTCACGGCTTCGGGCTCTATGACTACCAGCAAAAACGCACTGTCGTGGTGAGGTCAGTTAAGAGATTGTCCAATTGGTTGTGGTCAGGTCCAGTCTTGTCAGTTCAGGGATTGTTCATTCAGTCTAACTTCTGATGTGTGCAAGTTCAGATTCTCGGTCAGAGTTTTTCAAGCCAGTTCTAGGCATCTGCAGCAATTTCCCCACATGAGCTTCTCTGTGTTGCACTCTGAGATACACTCTAAGATTACAGTTTCATTGTCCACAGCTCAGAAAGAGGTCATTCTACTAAACTGATCCATACCTCTACACAAGCCTTGTCTCACCCATCAATAAATATTTATATTCTTTTCTCCTTTGTTCATATCTAACTTTTCCTTAAATGTTCTATGCTATTCACTTCAGTCACTTGCTATGATAGTGAGTTCCACATTCTCACTGCCATCTGGGTAAAGAAGTTGCTCCTGAACTCCCAATTGGATTTGTTTGTGATTGCCTTTTTTTTTATGACCCCGAGTTTGGTCTCACCATAAATGGAATGTCTCCACGTCTAACCTGTGCCTTGACTGCCTATTAAACTCACCATAGAAAGTTGAGCATGGTATTTGGGAAAATATGCAGGAGGCAGCCATTCAGTGAGGCTGATCTATATCTTGACTCAATCCACCGTTCTTGGTTCCACATCTTTTTATATCCCTGTCTAACACAACTGTAGCGACCCAATATTTAAGAACATAAGAACTAGGAGCAGGAGTAGGCCATCTGGCCCCTCGAGCCTGCTCCACCATTCGATAAGATCATGGCTGATCTTTTTGTGGACTCAGCTCCACTTACCCGCCCGCTCACCATAACCCTTAATTCCTTTACTGTTCAAAAATTTATCTATCCTTGCCTTAAAAACATTCAATGAGGTAACCTCAACTGCTTCACTGGGCAGAGAATTCTACAGATTCACAACCCTTTGTGTGAAGAAGTTCCTCCTCAACTCAGTCCTATATCTGCTTCCCCTTATTTTGAGATTATGCCCCCTAGTTCTAGTTTCACCCGCCAGTGGAAACAACTTCCCTGCTTCTATCTTATCTATTCTCTTCATAATCTTATATGTTTCGATAAGATTTCCCCTCATTCTTCTGAATTCCAATGAGTAAAGCCCCAGTCTATTCCGCCTCTCTTCATAAGCCAACCCTCTCAACTCCAGAATCAACCTAGTGGATCTTCTCTGCACCCCCTCCAGTGCCAGTATATCCTTTCTCAAGTAAGGAGACCAAAACTCTACACAGTACTCCAGGTGTGGCCTCACCAGCACCTTATACAGCTGCAACATAACCTTGCTGTTTTTAAACTCCATCCCTCTAGCAATGAAGGACAAAATTTCATTTGCCGCCTTAATTACCTGCTGCATCTGCAAACCAACTCCTTGAGATTCCTGCACAAGGACACCCAGGTCCCTCTGCACAGCAGCATGCTGCAATGTTTTACCATTTAAATAGTAGTCCATTTTGCTGTTGTTCCTACCAAAATGGATGACCTCACATTTGCCAACATTGTACTCCATCTGCCAGACCCTCGCCCACTCACTTAGATTATCTATGTCCCTTTGCAGACTTTCAGCGTCCTCTGCATACTTCGCTCTGCCACTCATCTTAGTGTCATCTGCGAATTTTGACACACTACACTTGGTCCCCAACTCCAAATCATCTATGTAAATCGTAAATAAATTTAAAACATCTTAATTTTTTTTTGCCGTGGGAGAGAGTTCCACACTTCTGCCACCTTTTAATGAAGTGTTTTCTAACTTCTCTGCTGAATGGCCTGGCTCTGATTTTTAAGATATTGTTTCTGTCTCCCATGCTCCCTGCCAATGGGTAAATAATTCACTCTATTTATCCTATACGCTCCTTTCAAAATCCTCAAAACTTCTGTCAAGTAACTCCTTAACCTTCTTTACTCAAGGGAAAGCATGCCTAATTCCTGTAATCTCTCCTCATAATCTAATCATTGGAACTCTGCTAACGATTTCTGTGGGCAGAATTGGTGAGTTTTATCCACTTATTCTATAATTTCTCTCAAACTTGTCGAAAATGGGACATGGAATCCAAGAGGGACTGGAAAGTGGGACAGGGTCTCTCTGGGCCTCTGTCCCACATTTTAGAATTCCATAACAAAGGACTCTCTCAAACCACCGGCAGGGAAATTCTAACATAATACACCTTCCGTATAAAAAAAAAGGAATCTAGTACTGTGAAGATTTGTTTTTATCTTCGAGCACTTATATTGAGCAGGCTGTCATCCTGAGACCATCTCCTCTCCATGGCTCATTTATCTTTTGGACCATTTGAGGACATCATTACCCACTGTCATTATCATAGAATTCCTACAATACAAAAGAGGCTGTTCGGCCCATCAAGTCTGTACTGACCACGATCCCACACAGGCCCTATTCCCGTAACCCTCATTTAACCCTGCTAATCCCCCGACACTAGGATCAATTTAACATGGCCTATCAACCTAACCCGCACATCTTTGGACTGATTTTGGCTTTGGACACCAGACTGAGGTTGAAATAGACAAAGAAAGTTACAGCACAGGAACAGACCCTTTGGCCCTCCAAGCCTGCACTGACTATGTTGTCCGACTGAACTAAAACCTTCTGGGAACCATATCCCTCTATTCCCATCCTATTCATGTATTTGTCCTGACGCCCCTTAAAACTCACTCGTATCTGCTTCCACTACCTCCCCTGGCAACGAGCTCCAGGCACCCACCATCCTCTGTGTAAAATACTTGGCTCGTACATCTCCTTTAAACCTGTGCCCACTAGTAATTGACTCTTCCACCCTGGGAAAAAGCTTCTGACAATCCACTCTGTCCATGCCCTTCATAATCTTGTAGACTTCTTTCAGGTTGCCCCTCAACCTCCATCATTCCAGTGAGAACAAGCCAAATTTCTCCAACCTCTCCTCATAGCTAATGCCCTCCATACCAGGCAACATCCTGGTAAATCCTTTCTGTACCCTCTCCAAAGTCTCCATCTTTCTGGTAGTGTGGTGACCAGAATTGAACACCATATTCCAAGTGCGGCCTAAGGTTCCGTAAAGCTGCAACATGACTTGACAATTTTTAAGCGTGATGCCCCGGCCGATGAAAGCAAGCATGCTGTATGCCTTCTTGACTACCTTCTCCACCTGGGTTGCCACTTCCAGTGACCTGTGTACCTTACACCCAGATCCTTCTGCCTATCAATACTCTTAACGGTTCTGCTATTTACTGTATATTTCCTATCAGTATTAGACCTTCCAGAATGCATTACTTCACATTTGTCCGGATTAAACTCCATCTGCCATCTCTCCGCCCAAGCCTCCAACCGATCTATATCCTGCTGTATCCTCTGATGGTCCTCATCGCTATCCGCAAATCCACCAACCTTTGTGTCGTCCGCAAACTTACTAATATATATATATTACAAACAGCAAAGGTCCCAGCACTGATCCCTGAGGAACGCCACTTGTCACAGCCCTCCATTCAGAAATGCACCCTTCCACTGCTACCCTCTGTCTTCTATGACCGAGCCAAGTAGAGTAATATTTCTGATCAGGAGGGACCACCACCCTACAAGATGCAAACACATCCTGCATCGAGAGGAAATGTCAATTGTTGTTCAATACTCTGAAGAAATTATCTACAGACAGAGTTTTAGACGGATATGCATTTGGAATAGATTACTACAGGGACCAGAATGCAGTATCACCAGTAAACATTCGTGGGCAGATGCATCATGGAGTTAGATGGCAAGTCAAGTTCCCTTTACACTGTCCCATCAAACATTCCCATGGCAGGTTTAGATGCGGAATAAAGCTCCCTTGACACTGTCCCATTAAATACTCTGGAACAGTACTGGGAGACGCTTGCTTGGTCTTCCCTCTGTAACTGATGTGCATTTGGCTAAAGCGTGTTTATTTGAGAATCTTATGAGCTTGTTTTATTCTACCTCTGTAGGTGTACACTGCACCCCAGTGACCAGCTAGCCCTCGAGGGGCCCCTCTCGAGAGTAAAGTCGATTAAGAAATCATTGCGACATTCATTCCGTCGGATCCGGGGGAGCAGAGCATCTGGGAGGAAGCGAGCAGTACCTGGAAACAATGCTGCTAAGGTAAAATGTGAAGGGTGGTGTAGTGCAAATCTGAAGGGGAAAGTTGACAAGAGTGATTGCATGTGAGTGGGTAGGAAGATATGGGAGAGTGTGGAGAAATATTTGAGTGAAATTGGTGGGGAAATGATCATGGTCCTGTTTTATTCACCTGCTAGTGGATAATGTTGCATTCTGATAAGATGGAAAATGGTGCTTTTAGACAGCTGATACTCTATACCTGCCCCAGGAGTGTTTGATGGCGACATGCAGAGGCAGCTTTACTCGAACACAGGAATGTTACAGCGCAGGAGGTTATTTGGACCATTGTCTGCGCAAGGTGTGTGCGTGCGTGTGTGCGTGAATTGTACCTGTTTCTACACGCACTATCAACTTATCAATGTTGTATTCTTGCGAATGTCCTGATGAGTGCAAGATGAAAAACCTCAACAAAAAAGACTATTTCCAGCAGTAATCAAATTCCTTTAGTGTAATTCTCCTGCCTTTTCCCTCTAACACTACACATTCTTCCTTTTTAGATAACTATTTAATTCCCTTCTGAATGCATCATTGAAACTGCCTCCATCATGTTCTCAGGCCATGTATTCCAAACCTTAAACACTTCATGCGTGAAAAATGTTTTTCCTTGTGTCACTTTTTTGCTTCTTTTGTTGCTACTGACCCTCTTATTCTGTGACCTGTAACTTTGTTCACAAGTCTGTTGTGTGGAATTGCATTAAGCTCCTCTTGGAAGTCCATGTGTACCACATGGACTTCCAAGAGGAAGTCACATCACCCTCATCAACCTTCGCTGATACTCTTCAAAAAACTATTGTTTACTGAAGTTTCCACCAAAGTTAAATTGGCCTGTAGTTGATGGGCTTATCTTTGCATCCTTTTTTTTTGAACGAGGGTGTAATGTTTGCTATTCTCCAGTCCTTTCGCACCAGCCCTAAGTCTAAGACTGAAAAATTATGGCCAGTGCCTCTGCAATTTCCATACTTCCCTTTGTATCTTGGATGCATCTCATCTGGCCCAGGTGCCTCTTCAACTATAAAGTACAAGCAACCAATCCAATACCATCTCCTTATCAATTTTAAACCTTCAAGTCGCTGAATTATTTTGCCAGGGCTGAGGTAGCTTAATCTTCCTTGGTAAAAACGGATGGAAGGTTTTGATTTATAACCTCAGCTATACCCTCTGCGTTCATGTGTAAATCCCCCTTTTGGTCCCTAATTGGCCCTACTCCTTTTACTACTGACAGCCTATATAGCTGCCAATCTCTCTCCATACTCCTGCTTTGCTTCTTTTATTTACTTTCTCACCTCCCCTCTGAACCTTCCAAACTTATCATAAGCACACTTTTATCATCTTTATCTTAATTTCTAACTCTTTTGTCATCAGGGAGCTCTGAACTTTTACCCAGTCTTTCTTTTTGGAGGGAATATACCTTAACCGTACCCAAAGGCAGTCCACTGGTCAGCTAATACTTTTCTCCCAACCTTTGACTCTACGTTATTTGGCTCAGATCCATTCTTACCCCATTGAAGTTAGCACTCCATATCTGACCTCTGATGTACCTACTCTGGGAGTGTTTGATGGAGACAGTATATAAGGAGCTTTACTCTGTATGTAACCTCATGCTGTATCTGTGCTTGGAGTATTTGATAATTCTGTTCCAGCTGTGGATTCAACTTGCTGTTCCCACAAGTGTATAGAGGGGTAGAATAAAGCAAAAAAGGGAAGCGTATGTCCAATGCCAGGCATTCCTACTTCAAAGTTTAGAGGAGTGTAGGGGTGAAATTTAAAAAGGAAATTGGTTAAACGAAATGGGGGAATGAAAGAATATTGGCAAGTAAAATCAAGGAGAATCCAAAGATGTTGTATAAATGCATAAAGAGCAAAAGGTTTAATCAAGGATGATCAATCTTGATTTGTGTTTGGAACATCATATCTTACTAACTGGATTAAATCCTTTGGGGAGTTAACAAGGAGGGTCATGAGGATATTGTACTTGAAGTAGATCACATGAATTTTAGCAAGGCTTTTAACATGGTCCCGTATAGCAGGCTGATCAGAAAGGTAAGAGCCCATGGGATCCAAGGAAGGGTGACCAATTGGATCCAAAAGTAGCCAGAGACAGGAAGCAAAGGTTAACGGTGGATGTGTGTTTTTGTACTGTGAATTTGAGATTTATTTTGAGCAGAATGTGAACAGTTAGATGGTGAAAGTTCTTTTAAAAAGTCTGAAAATGTCATTGTTTTCATAAGCTGCCAATATTGTGTATAAAATATCCACCTTGTTCAACATTTGTATAAAGCTCCAGCAGATGGTGCCCAACAGTTGCTGGATAAGAATTTGAAGCTTGCTTCTTTGTAAACCAGCAAAGCTGTATGGAATAGTCAAAAGGCTGGTGGTAAATAAAGGTTATTGTCTCAATTTTGGGTTAATTGGTATATTGCACTCCCAGTACCCACATAGTCTCAGTGCTTTTCCCATTATTACCAGAAGTTACTGAAACCTCCTTAGTCAACCTTGGACAATCTAGACACCAACAAGGGGGTCAAATGGAGGCTTGAATGAAGGAACCAACTGTATTGTAGCCAAATTTTCTGATGATGCAAAGATAGGTAGAAAAGCAAGTTGGGAGAATAAAACATGTCTGTAAAGGGCTGTAAATAGGTTGAGTGAGTGGGCAAAATTTGGCAGATGGCATATGATATGGGAAAATGTGAAGTTATCCATTTTGGCGCAAAGAATAGAAAAGCAGAATATTTTAACTGGAGAAAGACTGCTATGATGCAAAGGGATCTGGATGCCCTTGTACACACCGCAAACAGTTAGCATGTAGTAACAGCAAGGAATCAGGTAGGCAATTGGTATTTGTCATTTGTTGCAAGAGGGATGGAGTATAAAAGTAGGGAAGTCTTGCTGCAACTGTACAGGGTATTGGTGAGACCACATCTGGAATACCGTGTACAATTTTGGTCTCCTTACTTGGGGAAGGATATACTTGTATTGGAAGCAGTTCAGAGGAGGTTCTGATTCCTGAGATGAAGGAAATGTCTTGTGATGAAAGATTGAGCCTATATTCATTGGAATTTGGAAGAGTGAGAGGTGATTTTATTGAACATTTTAGATTCCTGCAAGGGCTTGACAAGGTAGATGCTAGGAGGATGTTTCCTCTCATGGGTGAAACTAGAATTAGGGGACACAATTTAAAAATAAGGGATCCTCTATTTAAGACTAAGATGGGGAGCAGTGTCCTCTCAGAGGGTCATTAGTCTTTGGAATTCTCTTTCACAGAGAGCAATGGAGGCTTGGGCATTAAATATATTCAAATGCAAGCTAGACAGATTTTTCATTGACGAGGGAGTTGAGGGTTATGGGGAACAGACAGGAAAATTGAGTTAAGGGCACAATCCAATCAGTCACAATCTTGTTGAATGGTAGAGCAGGCTCAATGGGCTGAATGGCCTATTCCTATTTCTTATGCCCTTGTACCTTTGTGTGATGAGTTTGCAGTCTATCGAGTGTGTGTGCTATCACCAGTCTCTCTCTCTCTCTCTCTAGGTGCAAGAGGCCAATGCCAGAATGGACCGGGAAATATTGAATGAGATGGAGCTAGCACCTGTGCAGCGCAGGATTGAGGCCCGTTCTGCCGATGACTCGTTTACTGGATTTGTCCGGTCACTTTATTTTGCAGATTCTTTTGTAAAAGACGGTGAGAGATTATACTGATTGAGCTAGTGATTAGTGACCAAGCAGAGCTGGTTTAATCTAAATCTTACTCAGTGTTTCAATGAAGTGCAAATACCTCATGAGTCATCATCTTAGGGAGACAACCCCCCCCCCCCCCCCCCCCTTTAAACCGCTTCTAACCATCAGCTGATACCAGATTACACTGTTCTAAGGAATTTTCAGTGCACAGAAAACATCAACAAAACACTCCATGCTGAACCAGGCAAGGCCAGTTTCTGTTGAAGGTTCAGCACAAAGGGTGAACCTTAAGCACGTATGCTTCTGCGGGAGGGTAATGGCCACACGTAATTGGCCACCTGTGATCTGATGTAATCCTAGAGGTTTCATCACCTGACTTACTCCCACACTCCAGCCATTTGTTGGCCAATATTCACCCTTGCAATGCATTGCCTTCCTATTCCAATAGGATAACAAAAACTAATTAATTATCCAATTTGATGATTTACTGTCAACTAACAGCCTTTTTGATACCTGATAAAGAGACGTTCAAATAAAATGACAAAAAATCCTGATCATTTTTCTCCAAGGCTGCACAAAACAATGAACTGGAGATGAATCTTCAATTCCTCAAGACAGGCCAATCCTGGAGGGTTGACAGTCCTAACCAAATCCCAGAACAGATTCCTGGAGCACACCCAGTTGTCACATACTGCCAGTCGGAGAAAACTCCATACTCTCCAAAATAAAAACCAAAAACGCTGGAAAAACTCAGCAGGTCTGGTAGTTTCTGTGGAGAGAGAAAAACAGAGTTAACGTTTTATATTAATGATCTGCTGAGTATTTCCAACATTTTTTATTTCCGATTTCCAGCATCTGCAGTATATTGGTTTTGTCACACTCTGCCTCTTATCTCCCAGTAAGGAGTCTAACAACACCAGGTTAAAGTCCAACAGGTTTATTTGGTAGCAAACGCCACCAGCTTTCGGAGTGCTGCTCCTTCGTCAGGTAAGTGGGAGTTCTGTTCACAAATGGGGCATATGAAGACACAAACTCAATTTACAGAATAATTCATTATTCTGTAAATTGAGTTTGTGTCTTTATATGCCCTGTTTGTGAACAGAACTCCCACTTACCTGACTAAGGAGCAGCACTCCGAAAGCTGGTGGCGTTTGCTACCAAATAAACCTGTTGGACTTTAACCTGGTGTTGTTAGACTCCTTACTGTGTTTACCCCAGTCCAACGCCGGCATCTCCACATCTTATCTCCCAACCAGTTTCCAGCCTATGTCACAAGATTACCCCCAATTCTGTGCACTTAGTTTTTTTTTATTACTTGCGCCGAACCTTATTAGATGCCTTCTGGAGATAGATTGAGATAATGTGGGAGGGTGATTAGATTCAGTTTGTACTGGACTCCATTTTAAGCTGGACTTTGTGTCTTGAAGCTGCTTTACTAACATTTGTTTCTTTGCAGGATCCTACCATGGGCCGTCACTGTGGGCTGGCACCAATGGTGGGACCATATTTGCATACACTATTCACATTCCGCCTGTGGAGAGGAGGATGGAGGAGCCCGTCACTGCAGCTCAGGGTGAGTGATTCCCCACCACCTCATGGAGAGACCATTGTGCAGTGATATCCTCCGTCCTCGTTTGGGGTTCTGGGGGAGTGATTTTGTTTTTTCCAGTCCTTGTAGGGAGTGGGTGGGGTGTGTTTTGGGCCATGCCGTGGTTCCTTCTGTGTTTTGTCCATTGTTCTGTTCCTTTTGAGTTGTTTAGATGACTGTCCGTTTGTGCAACTTTCCCACCGCACAGCTCAAGCAGTGAACCTGTCATGTGCTTTGGTGCTGTGTCATGGGCACAGCTCATTCATTCCTTGTTGAACTGGCTGTTCTCGCAATAGAGTGCTACCAGTGAGTGAAGAAAAATCACCCAAGGCTCCTGTTTCTGATCCCTATCCCGTGGTGTCCACTCAGTACTGCATGTGGATGTTAGAACAGAACTTGGCTGTTGTGATGCACTGAATAGTGAGTCAACCTAACACAGAGTCTGAGTTTACCAAGGGGAACAGCTAGTTCAAGGTTCTGTTGGATTAATACTGCAAAGCCCCCATATTAATTAGATCTCGTCTATCGCACTGCACTGATCTAAAAATGTGGCCATTTAAAATCACTTTATTTACAAATTACCCTAAAAACCCAAGCAAGTGCCAATTACTGAATGTATACCATTCTGTAATGGGTTAGTTACCTTCAGTATGTGATATTCATCTTTATATTGATTATGAAATGTGCTTTCTCCACCATATACAAATTTCCTGAGGAAACCAGCTTGTCCCTCGCTATATCTGAACTCTCATCACACCTCTGAATTTATCAGAAACAATACTCGTGGGTGTCTCGAATGTTCTCCTTCACTTTTTGATGTTGCTTTCTTTTATCAAATAAAATTGTAAACAAATCAATGAATGCTTTGTGCATCAATATAATTAAACACAGAATTCCTCCTCCCTTTGTTTGTGATGAAGTCAGTCTGCTGTAGGGCAAAGTAATGTTGTATGTGAGCCAAATGGGTTTTAGTTCATCCAGTCAAAGCACTTGCAATAGAACTAGTTCTTTGTCACTCACAAGCCCTCCTACTTCAATGAAAGAGCTAAAACCCCTTTGAACATCAGGGAAACCGTACAGGATTTGCTACGCCTATACTGTCCACAGTCTGTGCCTGTCACAGTACATAGAGAATAACCTACCTGGTGCCAGCCACAAAACAAATACATTCATTGTTATCCAGCATGTGTATAATAAGTGATGGAGATCAGCACCTTAGCGGTATAGCTCCTTCATCTGCATTTTTGAAGTAAACCAATTTTAAAAATTTGTTTGGCCCAGTTTATCCATTTCATAGCTCCTCACCCAGACTGTGGTGTCTCGCTTATCATTTCTGCTAATGGACACAGCACAAATCCTTATCTCATGGTCAGGCAGACGTTACAAAACTAACTTTGGGGAAAGAAGAAAGAGACTGAAAGCAAGGGAGTGAATACTGAGGAGAGAGAGGCAATGGAGAGCAGTATGTGTTTTTACTGTATTACATGTAATATAAAAATAACAGCTTCATACCTTTAAATTTTGAGATAGAAATGCTTTCGTTCGAATGGTATTTATTAATTAATTGTTTGACCATTGCAAAATCTATGCAGAAATTGGTGGATGAAACTCCGGAATTGTTTCCTGACACATCGTTATTCCATTATCTTTGCAGCAAAGGAAATCCAGTTAATGCACAGAGCCCCTGTGGTTGGTATCTTTATACTGGATGGCCGAGGGATTCTCCTCCCTGAACCACTAGAAGCAGCACATGACCTTTCCAAGAGTCCAGATATGCATGGGAACCACATGCTGCTGGTCATATCTGAGGAGCAGTTCAAGGTAATTGGTTCAGAGACTGTGGGCGGAATTCTCCCAAAAAAATTCAAAGTGTTGAATTTGCGTGAAACCTTAAGTAATTAACGCTGGTTTTTAAGTGGGAGTTCAGACAACAATCTCCCACACTGTGCATTGCAGAGGCCACCAGCATAAATATCATTACATTTCAGGAGGCGGGACCTATTCCCACTGGAGAGGGTGAAATCAGCACGCTGAATGGGTCACTGTGCATGCGCCGATCTGTCAGTGCTGAGATCTGCACATGCACTAATGGCCTCCTGATTGCTGGCCAGTTCGATCGGTGGCCGCCCTGGCCATTTCCAGGCCCAGCCTCGATTTTCCTCTACTTTTCCTCTACTAATACTTTAGTCCCAGGCCTGCTAATCATATTCAAATAACATTCAAATGACATTTAAATGGTCTTTGCGTCTCCTCTTTGATTACTGGCAGAGTAGATGCCAGTCATGATGTGGAGATGCCGGCGTTGGACTGGGGTAATCACAGTAAGAAGTCTCACAACACCAGGTTAAAGTCCAACCTCCTGGTGTTGTGAGACTTCTTATTGAGAGTAGATGCCGCCAAAAATCCGGCGCTGGGAGACGCAAGCGGACACGAATGCTCATGCAAACCCCACAAATCGGCCACCATGGGATTCTCCCGGCCGACTGCACTAAAAAATTAGCACAACGGGATGGGAAAATTGCTCTGTCTGACCTCTGTCTTTCAATCTTGCACTGTTACTGAACACACATCACTCTAGCTTTCAGTCTTGAAGCTTATTGTTTAAAAAAAAATTGTCAGAGATCTTCAATTAAATTAAAACATTCCAGATCAGACACTGTTTCCAGTTGGATTTTTGGTTTACCTTGTTGATAAATCTGGCCACTCAGAAACCTTATAGTCTGCTGCTGTCCAACCACCCCACAAATCTGCCCTCTACAATGGGCAGTTGAGGTTGGTGCAACTGTGAAGTGCTCTGATTATGCTCCACTCTATTGACAGATATTTACGCTACCAAAAGTCAGCACAAAAACCAAACTGAAGCTTACGGCACTGGAAGGGTCCCGGGTGCGGAAAGTGTCAGCAGCCAGTTTCAGTAGCAATCGAGTGGAGGATTACAGTGAGAATGGGCTTCTGGTGCTGACAAACCTTGGTGACATCCAGGTCATTTCTCTCCCTGTGCTTCGAACTCAAGTTCGTTATGAGTGCATCAGGAAAGAAGATGTCAGTGGAATTGCATCTTGCGTCTTCACAAAGTCTGGGCAAGGTAAGGGTTTCATGGTGCTGCCCTGTGCCATAAAAGAGGAATCCACCCACTGGCAAAACCTGCACTAATTGGAAAATTTCTAAACAAGTAACTTGTATCAGCTTTCTGATACAATCAGAATACTGAACCTAGCCAAGCTCAGACTGCAGGTCTTTTTTTCAAGGGAGCAGAAGTGAATCACCTGTGGAAGGACAAATCTGTCCAACAATAACCACCTTATTTTAAAACAAAGTTCCCAATTTGTCATGTATTATCTTAATCCTTAGAATGAACATTCTTAGTCTGTATCCTCCCAACCTCTGCCCTAAATCCTACAGATTTTCTTATGTAGCCTTCTTGAACACTGCCACCTGAAACATCCACTCCCTCCAGTATTAATGCAGTGTCAGCCATGTGTACCATTTACAAAGTGCACTACAGCAACTCACAAAGGCTCCTTTGACAACACCTTCCAAACCTGTGATCCGTATACCATCTAAAAGGACAAGGGCAGCAAATACATGGGAACATCACCACCTGCCAGTTTTCTCCAAGCCATCCTGCCTTCACTGTCACTGGGTCAAAATCCTGGAACTCCTTTCCTAACAGCATTGTGGGTGTACCTACACCACATGGACTGCAGGAGTTCAAGACAGCGATTCACCACCACCACCTCGAGTGGGTAGGGGTGGGCAATAAACATGCTGGCCTTGCCAGCAATGCCCACATCCCGTGAAAGAATAAAACCAAGCAGCACTGAATGCTGAAGTCACTTTGGTGATTTTGTACATATGTATTGGTTCACAGTCTTGATGGTAATAGAAAATAAACAAGGGGAAAACTAATATTTCTATCCCCTTAAAGTCTAATTCCACCCACCTGAAGTGGCCAAGAAGCATTTGTATTTCTTATCACAAAAGTTCAGTGCTAGTGTCTTTGAGCACCCACCTCAGGTTCCATCCCAACTGCCTGCAAGTGTCTGGCAGACTGTCCTGCAGCCAGTACTTGGAGGACCTTCATGTCAACTGGAACATCGCTGGCTAATCCTGCAATATCTGTTTCTCCAATTTCAGGTTTTTACCTCATTTCTCCCTCTGAGTTTGAGAGATTCTCGGTTTCATCAAAGTGGGTGGTGGAACCCAGATGCATCATTGACATTGAAGAGGGCGTCGTAACTAGGACGTCCCAACAGAGAGCAGTGCAAGATGGAGCTGTCACAAAAGCCAACACCAGGTAAGCCACAACCCAGCCACTCACTCCAGTGGAGTGGATCAGGAGCTAAAAGTCATAGTGACTTCCTGAATGTCGGCCAGTGGGATCAAATAAATCAGTGATGTTCCTGTCTCCAGGGGAAGGACTTCAAACTGCAATTGACACTAGATCAGTTATTAATTTTAAATTGGAGATGAATCAAAAGGTTCCAAGGGATATAAAGGTAGCTCTATGAAATTAGTTTGCAAATCAGCCATGATCTCATTGAATGGCAGAACAAGCTAAATAGCTGCCTCCTATTCCTTGGATGTCATGCTCGTACTCCAGGAGTGCATGATTGTTGGGTGATGTATAGGGTTGTTTGTCCAATGGAGCGTACCTTGGTTTCTCACGTGGTTGCAATGGTGCTATTTGCTGTCTACTGACTTGAGACGTCTAGTCTAGTGATTTACTGCAGTCATTGTTGTCAGTGTTTGAGGCAGTGTAAATGTTTGCATCATCTGGATCTGTTTTCATGCTGAAAGTAGGGCTTGGACCATTTGCTCCTCCCTGGAACTTGGTATTGCTAAAAACTGACAAAGCACAAAAGTCTGACCTCGGCAGAAAGTCATGTTTCTAATAAGCTACTGTGTTGATCTAGATAACATTTCAAAATAATTGGCTCTGAAGTTCTGTGCAATGTACTGAAGGCACAAGCTATTCTGGTTTCGGTCTACACCTTTATTGTGTTTGTTTGAATTGTTCCAAGGACCTGTATTACCTGCAGCCAAGTAACTCCTTTCTATGTGCTGATCTGTTTAGTGAGTTCCGAGCCATTTCTGTTGAATCTGTCAATAATACTTTACTTGGAGACACAATTGCCCTTTAAGACACTGTTGATTACTGTTGATTCACAGGGAAACGGTGGATTCATTGACGCCTGGGTTGAGCGGGAGTGAAGGTGATGGTAAGTCAATCTGATAAAGTCAACCTATACTGAGAATATTGTTAACAATGGGATCTGGACAGAGGACAAAAACCCTGATATGCTAGAAAGAGAATGTGTCTGCAAACACACTTCAGATTCCAGGGGAGAATTTCTTCCTGATATCCCCATTGGCATTGGACTGATCCACACAAATTGCAATGCTAACATTACTGGTTCTTGCTCAAATCCTGTCTTCTTTGCTTTTTCTAGCATGTTCACACAAGTTTCCTATTGAGCATGCTCAGCCTCTGGCTCTGCCTGGATAGTGATCCGACCTGATCTTTTTCCCTAGTCTTGGCTATTTGTAACATGCACTTCAACATCCATAACTGCTCAGCACAGGACATCGCAAAGCTTTGGTTCTCGGGTCATTCACTGAATGCAGGCCATGCCATTGCAATGATTGGGCTGATTCTGACCTATAAACTCTTGTCTCAGACCTGGGTGTCTATTACAGGCATCAAATGTCACTCAAAGCCACACGCTATATGGCATTTTGACTTCTGTAATGTTCGTAAAGTTGGGTGGTTCACACAGGCTCACTTTCATTGAAGGGACAGGCCTCAAAGTAACTCCTGCTAACTGTCGCTGACTTTGCTAATTCCCTCGAATCTGTGATACCGGGGCAGCAATTATCTTGGTTTGATTTCTGAGAAATTGCAAAACAAATAATCAAGAGGGAGCAATTTGATATTTGAATATAATTTAGTTGCTTTTGAATGCATACATTGGATACTACTGGGTATGTGTATCATTAAATCCTCGGCCTCCTGGTACTGTGGTGACCATGGACTTCCACTGGGAATTGATTTACGATTATGCTTGGCAAACTACTCCAGTGGTTTGCCATTGCCTTCTGCAGCATGCCTGGCCCAGATATTCTTTCACTCTTGCACCTTCCGTCAAGTGGTATTGGAAGGATTTGCAGGCAGATAAACGACCTGTTTGGCCACTTTATGAACATGACATGGCATGGCCATCAAGTACTGAACTGGGACTTGAACCCAATGCTTCTGGCTCAGAGGTAAGTACGCCATCACTGTGCCACAAGACCTCCATACCACTAAATATATGATATAAAATATTGGGTGATAGACCCAGTTGTCAGTAAGGTCTTAGATTAATCTATAATTTCTTCAACAGGAAGGAAAGTGGTGGAGATCATGGAACATGCACTGCTTAATGATGAGAGTAAGTAAAGTCACTGAGGTTTTCCATGTCTGCTGGTGTTTCTGGTCTATGAGTGCCTTTGTGTAGGTGTGTACATGTCTTGAATGAAATGGAATGAGGGTTAGTATGTGAGTTTGTATTCTAACTGCATAATGTCTGTTTTTTCAGGAGTCTTACTGGAAATTCAAAGCACACTTGAGTCTGAATCAGCTGTAGCTGACAGATTGTAAGTATTGCTGCTGGGAGAGAAGTGGGGAGGACGAGGGGGGAGTGTCGGGATAAGGGGAAGGGAGTAGAGAAGCGTGGGTGTGAGGAGAATGCTAAGGGGAGGAAAAGAGGTAGGGGAGAAGAAGGTGGGGTAGAATTGAAAGATGAGAGTGAAGTTGCACCGTTGGCAGCAAAGGAGGGTGAGAGGTGCTGGAAGGTCTGGGGTGGAACATAGTGTGATTAAGGCCTGTGATATTTGCAGCTTCCTATATGGGGATGGGCTTCTGATTTTCACACTGTTGGGTAACCCAGAGTTTGATACTCAATATGACTTTCTGTTGCAGGAGTTTTGGACACTTGGATAGAAATTCGAAGAATGTGGCTGGGGTACAGCCTCCAAGGCAAAGGATGATTAACGGAGGTGGGTACAGTTAGAAAGTCATGCTTTGGGACACAAAACTTGTAATTGTGAAGAAATAAAATGTTAGTCCAGGGTTAAACAGTTCTCCAAGACCTTTAGGAATTAGCAGTAACTCACCTTCTGGCAAACTTGTGGCTATGAAATAACTATCTCATTTTACAGAATGGGTTTTATTTTTCAGTCAGGTCCTCGGACATTTGTAAATTGTAATCCAAATTTCCATTTCCACTCGTCCACCCACACAGAGGTTACTCCCTCTCTCTCTCCTCCCAGAGCCATCAAACTCTGCTCAGGATTTTGGGGGAGGAGGAATCCCACCAGAGCATTCCCGTCTGAGAGGGGGCAAATTTCAGGAATCTGCCAACCTCTTTCCCGTTCAGTTAGTTTGGTGAATGCAGTTGCTGTATCTCATTAGCATTACCATTAACTGAATTATGAAGGAATTTTTATTGTGAAAGTGTTTGTCTTTGAATGTGTTGCTCTTTCTTGTACACAGATTGACGGTGACAGATGCTAATGGGAGCACTCCAATGTGCTTTGTGCCATAACACTACATGTCCTACTGTTGGAGGAGGGCAGCTCCATGAGACACACGGTGATTTGGGAAGATGCCAGCTTGTTTAGTGCCTAACTCACTATTGTCCTGCTTCAATCCTTCCATGGAATATTTTCCTCATTTCTTTTTTCTGTCTCTTTGCACAGTCACTGAATGTGATGGATTTTAATTAAATAACTGCCTGGGTGCAAATAGTTTTAATAGGGGAACTTTATACCACTGTCTGGTTTTTATATGGTTTTAGATATTTCTAAGGGAGATCTCAAACTTTGAATGGAAGTGAAAATGTAGAAATAATTTTTAAATTACAGAACATTTAGTGATATTTAATATATATGTATAATTTAGTTCCTGGTGGCTGCTGTAATTGTTTTACCTAGTATAGTATACATTGAGGAAATATTTTCATACTTTCAAATGGTTTTAGTCAGTAAAGGTGCTCCTTCTGGAGTCTATTTTTGTAGCCAATCATGTCAGTCAGAACCTAATGAAACGCCGCTGTAAACACTACTCTACTGACCAATAAATTAAACCATTTTCACATCATCTTTTGTCGGCTGCCATATTTGGGTTGGACCAGATTACTGATTCTCCCCTTGGAAATGGAATCGATGCTCAATGGTTTTTCTGAAATGTGTAACTTGACCTTGCCTGCTTGAAGTCGGTAAATATACCTCTTGAGGCTGGTATGAGTCAAAATACAGTCAGGCTTTATTCTCACAAGCTTGCGGGAGAACCTGACCCCTTGAAAGCGGATGTCAAAGTTCTCTCTGAACACAAGAAGTGTGGACCTTTATACATCAGGGTTCCCAATACAAGTCATGAAGCAAAGTCCAGTTAACAGTCCTTGATCATAAATTATAGTTCCTTTAACAGCTTCTGATAGTCTCTGGATCATGGTTAGAGACTATCTGGTATCCTTGGGTCATAAAGCACAATTCTCCTGGTCGTTGTAGCCAAGGTGCCACCTCTGGTCCCCTGCTCTTCCCGCAGCTTTTCCTTTGAAGTGACTGTGTGCGATTGCAGCTGTACCAGTGGGAGTCCTCCTTCAAACGGCCATTCTCACACTCTACCATTTGGTAGCTGCTTCCTTTGTTTAAATCATACACAAGCCTACGGGAAAGAAAGACTTACCACCTAACATCTACATTTAACTGTCTTGTTTTATCAGAATGATATAAGCAAGCGAGGGAACCATGAACAAATGGCTTATACTACTAAAAGTTAAAGATGAAAGACATGAACAAATGGCTTATACTACTACCAGGAGCAATATAAACAAAGGGGAGACTAGCCATAAGGAAGGGTTATGTTTGTGATACATTCCAGGTACAAAGTTCAACCTTTTAGGCACAAAATACATTGAGTACAAAAAAAAACATTAACCCTTTCCCTTCTTCACTGCTGAAGAGTATTTTAAAGTTTATTTATTTGTCACCAGTAGGCTTACATTAACACCGCAATGAAGTTACTGTGAAAATCCCCTAGTCGCCACACTCCAGCATCTGTTCGGGTACACTGAGGGAGAATTTAGCACGGCCAATGCACCTAACCAGCTTGTCTTTCGGATTGTGGGAGGAAACTCTGGAACACCTGGAGGAAACCCACGGAGAGAATGTCAGACTCTGCACAGTGACCCAGCCGAGTACCAAACCCAGGTCCCTGGTGCTGTGAGACAGCAGTGCTAATCACTGTGCCACCCTAGGTCTCTGCAATGTGTAATTTAATTAAAATACTCAGTGTTAAACTACTCCTTTCAGAGAACAGACAGGACTCGCACTCACAGGTTAGGAGCACTCGCAGCACTCTCTTAACTGAGTTCAGGGTATATGCAGCGCACTCATTACTGAGTTCAGGGTACGTGCAGCACTCGCACTACTGAGTCCAAAGAGGAAGGAGTGAGGCTGTGGAAGACTCGCAACATGATATGGATTTCAAAATCAATCGCCAAGTACAAGCTTGATAGCTGAACAAGATTTGCTGTGAATTAGTTTGTAAGGTGTTTTTGCAAGAGACCTAACACCAGTTGGTTGTAATAAATTATCAAGCATCAGGGTCAACACGTTACAGTCAAGATAATTAATTTACAGTTCCATATAAATCATATTACCTGTTTAACTTTGGATAGAGAAATGTCCTGTTAATGTTGTCCTCTTGTATCTTAACAACAATGTGCTCTCCCTTTCTTTCCTTTTATTTGTCTTGTTAACAATAGGGGTTAAATGCTGGCTGGAGCCTATGCCCATTTAATTAATACCTATCTAATCTTCCCATTCTCTGACTCTGTATTCGAAGGAAAATGTAAAATTTATGTCATAGAAACTGTACTGCCCTCTTGACTCCGACCTGTTCCACTTCACTTGCTGACCTGGCAATGGCTCCTGGTCAAGCAATGTCTTGATTTTAAAATTCTCATCTTTCTTTTCAAATCCATTCAATCTCTGTAGCCCCTGCCTCTATGATGTCCTTCGGCCCCACAAGCTTCCAAGGTATCTGCTTCTCCAATTTTAGCTTATTGTGCATTCCCAATTATAATTTGCTTTTGCTATTGGTGGCTGTGCCTTCGGTAGCCTTGACCCCAAGCTCTGGAATTCCCTCCCTACGTCAAAAGTGAGAACTTGGAGGATGAGAGCAACCTAGCAAGAAATATAAAAACATTCACTACAAGGTTCTACAAGTATATTTTTAAAAGTAGCTAAAGCAAGCATTGGTCCCTAAGACTTTGAACAAGTATCTTGTGTCTGTTTTCAAAGTAGAAGACACACAAAGCATCCCAAAAATAGTAGACAATCAACAGACAAAATGTAGGGAGGAATGTGGAACTATCACCAGAGAAAAAATAATAGCAATACTTATGGAACTGGAGGCTGACCAGTTTCCTGGACCTGAATGCATACATCCTAGGCTCTTAAAGGAAGTGTCTGCAGCGATCGTGGATGGATTGGTTAGAAACATAGAAAATAGGAGCAGAAGTTGGCCCTTTGAGCCTGCTCTACTATTCATTATGATCATTATAGAATCCCTGCAGTGCAGAAGGAGGCCATTCAGCCCATTGAACCTGCACCAAATCTGACAACAATCCCACCCAGGCCCTATCCCTGTAACTCCACTTATTTATCCCACTAATCTCCATAACCTACACATCTTGGGACACTAAGGAACAATTTTACCATGGTCAGCCCATCTAATCTGCATATCTTTGGAAGGTGGGGGGAAACTGGAGCATCTGGAGGTAACTTGCGCAGGAACAGGGAGAACATGCAAACTCTGCACAGACATTTTCAACTTGGCAAACTGTAACTAGTAGATCAATGCTGAGGCCTCAACTACTTATGATCTACACAAAATGCATTTGCAGAGGATTCACCTGTAGGAGTATGGGGGGGCGGGATGGAGAGCTGGTGTGGAATTAAATCTAATCTGAATCAGTTATATTTTAATATGGTGATGGTACCAAACAACACGATAAAAGGGTGTCTTCAATGTTATACAGATTGCTGGTTAGACCATATAGAATCATAGAACAATACGGCACAGAAAAAGGCCATTCAGCCCATTATTCCCCCATGCAACTCTGGAAGACTTGTACTCTCCTACTCATTACTTGCGGCAAATGTTTCCTTTTTAAATATATATCTCATTTCCTTTTCAACGTTATTATTGAAATGTCTTCCTCCACTCCAGCTGTCCAGCCTCTCTCCACTCTAGCCTGAGGCTAAATAAAAGCAAATTACTGCGGATACGGGAATCTGAAACCAAAAGAGAAAATGTTGGAAAATCTCAGCAGGTCGGGCAGCATCTGTAAGCTTCGACAAAGGATCTGGATTCGAAACGTCAGCTCTTTTCTCTCCTTACAGATGCTGCCAGACCTGCTGAGATTTTCCAGCATTTTCGCTCTTGCCTGAGACCGTTGCTTACATTGGTAACTTGAGGGGATTCGTTTTGTTTGTCCGTTTATGAACGGTAACAAATAACTTGGTGATCCTCTCTGCAAACATAGTTCCTCAATGCTGTACTGTTAAATGTGTGTGGCTGGAAAGGTCGGGGAGGGGGCAGGGAGGAGATGTGCCTGTCTGTGAGCTGAACGAATGTACATGTCCTCTCACTGGTCATCTATTTAGACCCAATGGATATTAATGACTGCGACAAAAAGCTGCAATGTAAATGTGATTTGAGATCGAGCAGTCGTAACACAGAGCAACCCTCGGGAAACTGAGGATTGGTGATGAATGGGTGTGTAATTGAGGTGTGGAGATGCCAGCATTGGACTGGGGTAAATACAGTAAGAGTTTTAACAACACCAGGTTAAAGTCCAACAGGTTTATTTGGTATTTTTCCCGCTAATCTCCGTAACCTACACATCTTGGGACACTAAGGAACAATTTTGCCATGGTCAGTCCATCTAATCTGCATATCTTTGGAACGTGGGGGGAAACCGGAGCATCTGGAGGTAACTCGCGCAGACACAGGGAGAACGTGCAAACTCCGCACAGACATTTGCTACCAAATAAACCTGTTGGACTTTAACCTGGTGTTGTTAAAACTCTTTCTGTGTGTAATTGAGGTCACGGGAGAGGAGTCTTGAGGGTTCAGGGGCCGGAGCTGATTGAGTGTGGAAGACCCCAGTCAGCTCTGCGAATGGTGGGCTGCAAATTCTTTCAACTAAAGATACCAGTGAAATGCTCTATTCAAGGTCTCACACTCAGACAAAATAGTCATCATTAAACTCAGCCTAAACTATGGGAATGTTTCAGTGAGATAATCAGCAAAAACTGCGAGTCAGCAGATGTAATTTGAATTGGTTTGCTGCCAGTACAGATTCTGGAGCTCTATAAGGAGCTGAATGAACTTTGGCGCTGTGTTCAACACTAACATCCATGATGGCGAGATTCATTTCTGCATTCGCTCTCTCCCTGTGGGCTTTTCTCGCCCCTGGAATTTTGGTAAGCCCCCGTGTTAGTCTGGGTCGGGGGTTACGTAAGGGGCAGGGTGGGGGGAAAGGTTTTGAATTGTTTCTGTGAGTACTTGATGTGAAAGGAAAGCTGACTCCCTCGGTTCCACAGTGCGCGTTTTGCACCGTCATCGAACCTTGGTCGGTCTTTGTCCCAGTGAGTGTGGCGTTGTGGTTTTTGTTCCCTGCTGTTTCCCCTGAAAGTGAGAGTTCTGTCGATGTTTTACCCCATGTGGGTATTTCTATTCCCCCCGACCTCCCGTCAGTGTTATGCCCCGTGGGTATTTGCCAGTATTTATTACCCGTGGATGATGTTTACTTGGCTTTTACCTTCCTCAATGTTTATTTACCCCCTGTATCTGTTTAACCCCTGTTAGTGTTTACTCATTGTGGGTATTTGCCCCCTATCTGTGCTAGTCCCTCTGTTTACCCCCTGCCAGTGTTTTTCCCCCTTGTGGGTATCTGCTGTGGGTATTTGGCCTCTGTATCCGCTCCTCTCCTCGCTTTGTTTTCTTTCTCAGGCAGGCAGTTGTAACATGACTGGATTCTGGCAGAACGACCTGGGCTCCGTCTTTTACCTGCGTGAGACCCGGAACCTCATGCTGAAGGGCCAGTACATGACCGCAGTGGAGGCGGCGAGGGAAGAGGCTGGACCCGACAAACGAGCCGAAGTGATTGGCATCAAGAGCAACGGCAAAGAGCCAACATTCAGCATGTCGACAGCGTGGGCTGGAGGTAACGTCAGGGAGCTGACACAACCAGCCGAAAAACACCGGGAGTAACTGCAATCAGGACCCCGCAAAATGCAAAACAGTCAATATTAATTAACTAAAAATGTAATTAACTCCATTTTTAATTAACGTTACTGTTAAATAATTTGAATGTTAAGTAACTCCACATTAGTTGACCAATGACAATCAACTCCCCCAAATTAAACACCAAAATTACCGCCCACTATTAAATAATCCCAGCATGAAATAACCCAATACCAATTATCCCAATATTAAGGAATAACCAATTAACCTCCAACAGTTAAATCCAATTACCCACAATAATTAATTCCAATATTAGACACGCCTCAATATTAATTAGCCCCAATATTAAATGCCCTGAATATTAAATTACCTCAACATTAACCCCAATTTTAATTAACCTCCATATTAAATACCCCCATCTTTAGAGAAATCAAAGTTAACAATAGAAGTGGCTAGAAATACATATTCAAATAGCCCCCATTGAAATTAGTCTTCGAAATGTATGAAGTGAAACCAAATACTGAATAGAAGTCTTGGCCACAGTCCTAATACATTAGACCTTACCACCCACTATACAGATAGTTGCACAATTGCCAGCTCCCACTATATGGGTATGAGCATATTTAGGCAAGAGTGATCATTATATCATGGGGTTTAGACTAGCAATGAAAAGAACAAGGAATAATCTAAAGTTAAAGTTCTAAATTGGAAGTGGCTAATTTCAGTGGAATAAGAGGGGATCTGGACAGGGCAAAATAGAACCCAAGTTTGACGATAAAACTAACTGGTGATCTATAAGGAGGGGATGTTTCAGACTTAGGCCAGGAACATCCCAACAAAAGAGAAAGGCAGGGGACCAAAGCCAGGGCTCATTGGACAATGAAGGAGATAGAGAATATGATGAAACAAAAAAGGAAGCATGATACCTGTCAAATTAATTCTTCGCGTGGAACCAGGTCAAATACAATAAGTTGAGAGGGAAGAGGAAAATATGACTGGCAAAGAGAATATGAAGATAGAATGGCAGTTAACGTAAAAGGAAACCCAAAAGTCTACCGACATATAAATAATAATTAGGTAGTAAGAGCTGGGGTGGAGCTTAGAAGGGACAAAGATGGTGATATATCCTTCGAGGCTCAAGACAAGGCTTGAGCACTTAATGAGTATTTGATAATGGTGTTTACTAAGGAACAGGATGCTAATAAGCATTAATAGAAGTGGAGATGGTACAGATCATGGATGGAATAGAATAGAATAGAATCCCTACAGCACAGATAGAGGCCATTCGGCCCATCGAGTCTGCACCGACCACAATCCCACCCAGGCCCTACCCCCATATCCCTACATATTTTACCCACTAATCCCTCTAACCTACGCATCTCAGGACACTAAGGGGCAATTTTAGCATGGCCAATCAACCTAACCCGCACATCTTTGGACTGTGGGAGGAAACCGGAGCACCCGGAGGAAACCCACGCAGACACGAGGAGAATGTGCAAACTCCACACAGACAGTGACCCAAGCCGGGAATCGAACCCAGGGTTGAAAACTGATAGTCAAGATAACTTAACAGATATCTTCACATCCTCTTTGACCGCAGGCGAGGTTCCAGAGGACTGGAGAATAGCCAATGTTGTTCCCTTGTTTAAGAAAGGAAGCAGGGATAATCCAGGAAAAGATAGGCCAGTGAGCCTGATGTCAGTGGTGGGGAAGTTTCTGGAAAAGATGCTGAAGGACAGGATATATGCACATCTGGAAGAAAAAGGATTAGTTAGTGACAGGCAGCACAGTTTTGTACAGGGAAGGTGACGTCTCAGCAATTTTGAGTTTTTTGAAGAGGTGACAAAGATAATTGATGAGGGAAGGGCTTTGGATGTAGTTTATATGGACTTTAGTAAGGCGTTTGACAAGGTCCCATATGGCAGACTGGTACAAAAACTAAAATCACATGGGCTGGCTAGATGGATACAGGACTGGCTTGGTTATAGAAGACAGAGAGTAGCAGTGGAAGGGTGTTTTTCAGAGTGGAGATCTGTAGTTAATGGTGTTTTGCAGGGATCAGTGCTGGGACCTCTGTTGTTTGTAGTATATATAAATGATCTGGAGGAAGGTGTAGGGAGTCTGATTAGTAAGTTTGTGGATGACACGAAGATTGGTGGAGTTGCTGATAGTGCTGGGGATTGTCAGAGGGTACAACAGGATATAGATAGATTGGAGACTTGGGCACAGAAATGGCAGATGGACTTTAATCCAGACAAATGCGAGGTGATGCATTTTAGAGGATCAAATTTAGGTGTGAATTATACTGTAACTGGCAGAACCCTTCGGAAAATTAACATATAGAGGGATCTAAGCATGCAGGTCCACAGTTCCCTAAAAGTAGCAACATAGGTGGCCAAGGATATTAAGAAAGCTAATGGCATGCTTGCCATCATCAGCTGGGGCATTGAGTACAAAAGTTGGGAAATCATGTTGTAGCTATATAAAACCTTGGTTAGGGTGCATTTGGAATATTGCGAGCAGTTCTGGTCACCACACTACTGGAAGGATGTGGAAGCTTTGGAGAGAGTGCAAAGAAGGTTCACCAGGATGTTGCCTGGTCTCGAGGGTGTTGGCTATGAGGAGAGATTGAATAAGCTAGGATTGTTTTCACTGGACAGACGGAAGCTGAGGGGAGATGATGAGAGGCATAGACAGGGTGGATAGTCAGAGACCTTTTCCCAGGGTGCAAGTGTCTGTAACAAGGGGGCACAGGTTCAAGGTGAGAGGGGGAAAGTTTAAGGGAGATGTGCACGGGAAGTTTTTCATGCAGAGTGGTGGGTGTCTGGATTGCGCTGCCAGAGGAGGTGGTGGAAGCAGGCACAGTAGCAACATTTAACAGGTATCTGGATGGGTGCATGAATAGGGAGGGAATAGAGGGATACGGACCAAGTAAGGGCAGAAGGTTCTTTTTAATTTAGTTAGGGCAGCATGATCGGCACAGGCTTGGAGGGCCTGTTCCTGTGCTGTACTTTTCTTTGTTCTTTGTACAAGACACTAGTAAGACCAGCTGGAATATTGTGTACAATTCTGAACGTCAGTCACACTGTAGGAAGGATGTGAATGCCTTGAAGAGAGTGCAGAAGGTTTACAAGAATGTTTCCAGGGATGAGAAACTTCAGTTATGAAGATAGGTTGGAGAAGTTGGGGCTCTTCTCCTTGGGGAGAAGGCGGCTATGAAGAGATTTGATAGAGGTGTTCAAAATTATGAAGGGGCCGAACAGAGTAGATAGGGAGAAACTGTCCCTGCTTGAAAACGATCGAGAACAAGCGGCACAGATTTAGTGATTTGCAAAAGAAGCAAATGTGATGTGAGAATAAACTTTTTCATACAGCGAATGGTTCGGATCTGAAGTACAGTGCCTAGAAGTGTGGTGGAGGCAGGTTCAATCAAGACATTGAAGAGGGCATTAGGCGATTACCTGAAAAGAAACCATGTGCAGGGGTATGGGGAAAAGGAAGGGGAATGGCACTAAGTCATGATGCTCCTTTAGAGGCTGGTGCAGACACAATGGGCCTAATTGTCTCCTCCTGTTATGGAACAATTCTTTGATTCTGTGATGAGGGAATTAAGCTACAAGGTTATGTTGAAGAAGCTGGAGTTGTTCTCCTCAAATTGAGGGGAAATTTGATGAAGGTGTACAAGGTTATGACATGTTAAGATAAGATAGACAAGGAAAGGCTGTCCCCATTAACTGATGGCACAAGGACTAAGGGACATGGAGTTAAGGTTTTGTACAAGGGTTTCAAGGAGGAATGTGAGGAAGAACATTTTTACATAGCGAATGATAATGACCTAGAACTCTGAGGGTGGTGGAAGTAGAAATGATCAATGATTTAAATTGTATGGGTGGTTAAAGGAAATAAATTTAAAAGGTTAAAGGGATAGAAAGAGCGAACAGGACTGACTGGACTGTTCTACAAATAATGGCATGGATTCTAAGGGCTGAGTGGCTTCCTTCTGTGCCATATTGAGTTCGTGATTGTTATCTCACGTTATACTGGATAGTTACACAATATTATCTCCCTCTGTCCTGACATTTTCTCTTTCTATGGAAGACCATTTAATATTTGTGATTAATACCCCCATAAAATTTGCTTCACCAGTCACTCATCATAAACCAAAAACACTTCTGACTGATTTGAAAAGTTGTTCACTGCATATCCCATTCATTCAAGGGAGGCAGCAGAAATGGACAGAACAGACATTGGTTTCTACAAAATTCATTTTCCACCCTTGAGATCTGCCCAATTCAATATCAGGATGCTGTGTTTGTTCAGCACCTTCTAATCTGTATTCCCATATGTAATTTATTTGTTTCCCATTTGCAAGAACAGGAACATCATAATTGATCGATCGAGCATCCTTAAGCCAAGTCTCGTATCCTAACTACAAAACACTGTAGCCTGACCACAAACACCTTACTCTGACCACGAAACTACACACCCTGACCACGAAACACGGTGGCACAGTGGTTAGCACTGTTGCCTCACAGCACCAGGGACCGAGGTTCGGTTCCCAGCTTGGCTCACTGTCTGTGCGGAGTTTGCATGTTCTCCCGTGTCGGTGTGGGTTTCCTCCAGGTCTCCGGTTTTCTCTCACACTCCAATAGTTAGGTGAATTGGCCATGTTAAATTGCTCCTTAATGTCAGGGGGACTAGCTAGGTTAAATGATTGGGGTTACGGGGATACGCTGTGGGTGGGATTGTGGTTGGTGCAAACTTGATGGGCCGAATGGCCTCCTTCTGCACTGTAGGATTCTATGATTTCTATAAAACACCGTACCCTAACCACAAAACACCGTACCCCAACCACAGCTCTTGTATTCTAACCACGAAACTCACGTGTTAATAAAGCACCCTGTGCCCCAACCACAGATCCCATAGAGTAACCATCTCTGGGGTATTCCCCTGCCCATCCCACTCCAATTATTTTCAGTTATTCTTTAGTTCACAGATTATCTAAATTGAAATATGGGATATTTGTGCCCCACGCAAATGCTGCCCCAGTCCCTGCGAAGCCAGAACCCATCTTTGTGGACCTCACTCTGACTTGTTCTAGCTCTATCCTCTTTGTCCTTTGGTCTTTGTACCTCATCTCTGCCTGTTCCTCTCCCCATCTCTCCCTGTTTCTGTCTCTGTCCCTGTCTCTTCGTTTCTCTGACTCTCTTTCTGGGTCTTTTTCTTTTTCTCTCTCTCCCTCTTTTTCTTTCTCTCTCCCTGTCTCCCTCTCTCTCTCCCTCCTTGTTTCTCTCTAGCTCTTTGTCTCCCTTTATCTCTCTGTCTGTCTCTCTGTGTCACCCTCTATCTCCCTCTCTCCCTCTGTCTTTCTCTCATTCTTACTTTCCCTCCCTCTGTCTGCCTTTCTTCCTATGGAACAGAATGATAAAAGCAAATCCATTCTGAATTAAATAGTTGAAGTTGTGAGTGAATGCGTCCTTTAAAATGAGTCAAGATGTTGAATATCCTGGAGCATGGGCTTGTGGACCTCTCCCTGAGTTTCATTGAAGGGTTGGATGGGGCAGTTGAAGCCTAATGACTGTTTCCTATTAATTCCAGGCTCTATTACATCCTGGGTTGGCCAGTGCCTGATGCTAGAGGGTGGGCAACAGACTCTGAAGACCATGTGGCTGCTGAGGTCTCCAGCTACCAGTCTACAGGAGGATTGGAAATCGACACGGTGAGCCATCATGGAAATATACAGATATATTTACTGCATGGAAGGAAGCCATTTGGCCCATCATATCTGTGCTGGCCGAGAAAATTATTCAGTCTAATCCCACCTTCTAGTTCTTGATCAATAGCCCAGTAGATTACAGCACTTCAATTTAGTGAGGATTTCTGCCTCTACCAACCTTGCAGGCAGTGAGTTCCAGACCCTCCATCACCCTCTAGGTGAACAAGATGTCTTCAACTCTCCTATAGTCCGTCCACTAATCTATGTCTCCAGTTATTGACCTCTGTACTAATGGAAGTAGGTTCTTTCTATCCACTTTTTTCTAGGCACCTCATTACTTTATATATCTCCATGAAATCACCTGCTGGCCTACTCTGTTTCAAATAAGATAAACCCAGCCTATCCAATTTTTCTCAAAGCTAAAATTCTTAATTTCCAGCAGCATCCTTGTAAATCTCCTCTATGCTTTTCCAGTGCCATTATATTATTCTCATAATGCAGTGACCAGAACTCTACACAGTACTCTAGCTGTGACCCAACTAGTGTTTTATACAGTTCTAGCACAACCTCCTGCTCCTACACTCTAGGCCATGGCCAATAAAATAAAGTATCCTGTATGGTAAAGGCAAAAGGATGCTGGAGATCTGAAATAAAAACAGAAAATGTTGGGAAGACTCAGCAGGTCTGGCAACATCTGTGGAGAAAGAAACAGAGTAAATGCTCTGAGTCCAACATGACTCTTCTTTGGAACTTTCGTTATTATTTCTCTACTCACTCTGACTTGTCCAAGCTCCAGGCCTCTCTTTTTTGTGTGAGCATTGATTGAGGTTTTTAGGATTTTGAAAAGGACTGATACAGTAGATACATAGAAACCTTTTCCACTGGAGGAGGGAGTCTAAGACAAGGGGGGCGTAACCATTCAGGAGAGAAGTTGGGAAACACTTTTTCATATGAAGGGACGTAGAAGTGTGGAACTCTCTCCAACAGAAAGCAGTAGAAGCTGCAGTCAATAATTTTTAATCTGAGGTCAATAGATGTTTGCTAGACAAGAGTATTACAAGATATGGAGCCACGACAGGTGGATGGAGTTAGGATACAGATCATCCATGACCTCATTGAATGGCAAAACAGGCTCAAGGTGCTGAATAGCCTCCTTCTGTTCCTGTGTAACAGACTCGAGAGGCTGAATGGACTCCTCCTCTTCCTGTGCAACAGGGTTCGAGAGCATAATGGACTCCTCCTGTTCCTGTGTAACAGGCTTGAGGCAGAATGGCCTCCTTCTGTTCTTGTGTAACAGGTTCAACAGGCTGAATGGCCTCCTCCTCTTCCTGTGTAACAGGTTCAACAGGCTGAATGGCCTCCTCCTCTTCCTGTGTAACAGGCGCAAGAGACTGAATGGCCTCCTCCTGTTCTCGTGTAACAGGCTTGAGGCAGAATGGCCTCCTTCTGTTCCTGTGTAACAGGCTCGAGGGGCTCATTGGCCTCCTCCTGTCCCAAGTAATAATCTTGAGGGGCTGAATGGCCTCCCCCTGTTGCTGTGCTGTAAAACTGTTGATATATCATCTACTTACTTTTTTTTTGGCTCGCTTAGAATTGGACAAGACACATTCCGCCAAACCAGTGGGAGCATCCTGAAAATGGACCACAATTAATTCTGTCAATCTTCAGTGCAACATACTGCACCAACATTGGACACTCAATGTCATTTTCCCTTCTGCATGATATTCTCAATAAAATAAAGTAAGAAAACCTCATTGATGTTATTGTGTGTACCAACGGCAGTATAACTCCTGTCTCTCTGTTTTGCTGGGCTGTGTTCTCATCCTCAAGGCAGGTAGATGGAGTTGGGAAAAATCCTGGCTTGGTCCACCCACCTCTGGAGAAAGTGCCTGCAAGGACAGGAATTTCATTGTGGGGGGGGGTGGGCAGGCACAAGTTGCAGTCAGGCCAACCAACTCAGGGAGAAGTTCAGAGGCAGCCACAGGAGCTGCTAGGTGCAGAGGCGGACTGTTTAAAAGGCCCACTTTGGTGCTGTGGGACTTTGTCCAAGTTATAAGGAAAACAGAAGGGCCTTCTAGCCCTCACCCCCATACACTCCCCATGCCCCATCGATGCCACCTCATGCCTCCATGCCTTGTTATGGCCTCCAAACAACCTCTATGGCTCCTCATGCCCCATGCCAAGCTATGGCATTTCCATGCACATTCATCCACTATATACTGTGTTGGAACAATGAATGTTATGGTGACAATAGGATGTGAAAAAGGCTTTTTAAAAGAACAAAGAACAATACAGCACAGGAACAGGCCCTTCGGCCCTCCAAGCCCGCGCCGCTCCCCGGTCCAGGATTGAATCCTGAATCCAGGATCCCCGCCCAATTTTCCAGCCTATCTACATACTAATATCCTATCCACCGAGCTGTCCCTCACAGCTACGATGCTTTGTTCATCACAACCTATTAACTCACCCCCACCCCCCCATTCCAGACCATGTGATCTCCAGGGAGAGGTGAAAACCCCAGGGCCAATATGGGGAAAAAAAATCAGGGAAATTCCTCTCCGACCCCCTGAGGCGATCGAAACGAGTCCAGGAGATCACACTGGCCCTGATCAGAAAATGCTTCCCAACCCTATTCATTTCCACTTCCACGAACACCATATGAATTCCCTGCCCCCGAGACAGGTTCCCAACTATCCGCAGTCTCGCTCTGTACTGGCACCAGCAAGATGATCATAGAATGAAGCCTTGAAACGAGAAACAAAGAACAATTAGCCCGCGCCGCTCCCTGGTCCAAACTAGACCACTCTTTTGTATCCCTCCATTCCCACTCCGTTCATATAGCTGTCTAGATAAGTCTTAAACGTTCCCAGTGTGTCCGCCTCCACCACCTTGCCCGGCAACACATTCCAGGCCCCCACGACCCTGTGTAAAATATGTCCTTCTGATATCTGTGTTAAACCTCTCCCCCTTCACCTTGAACCTATGACCCCTCGTGAACGTCACCACCGACCCGGGGAAAAGCTTCCCACCGTTCACCCTATCTACGCCTTTCATAATTTTATACAAAGAGTAATTCATTGATAACTATCCACTTTCTTAAATAACTAATTTTTACTCCTGTCCAATGAAAGTATCAACCACCCAGACCCTTTAAAGTATCAATAGCAGAAACCAAAAGCATCTGAAAGCTCTTTATCTTATGTAAATCAACATTATGAAATTGACAGCGTAGATCAGAGCGACAAAGCTGTTAATCAAGCAATGCTTTCCCATGGGGCTCATGTGTCAACAGGCTAATGGGTTTCTGGGCTCTCAGCCAAGGATAGACCTTGGCATAGAGGCATGAAGGGCCATAGTGTTTTTGAGGGTGTCAAATCTAGGCATGGGGGAGGGCATGAGAAGGACCATTTGAACTTACCTTTGATGCAGTCTATGATTCTCCACACTCTGGCCCAGCTCCATGAAAATTACGGAGGACTAGGACATGCCTATTCCTGCAATAGGGCTGGTCGGGTCAGGAGTGCAGAGTGTGGGCTTGTGACTCAAACCACCTGCACCCTTGAAAGAATGTGATCAGGAATCCCGGAATTGAGACCTATCCACCATTTTGAAAGGGTTCGTGTGTCATCCTGACCCAGTGAAAATCCAGCCCATTACCCTGAGGAGTTGCAAATGGTACCGAACATTGTGGAAACATCAGCGAACGTCCTCATTTCTGATCTTGTGACGAAGGGAAGATCATTAATTAAGCAGCCGGGTCTGGGGCACTACCCCATTGGCCTCCAACAACTACTTTCACTTGTGCAATGTAGGAACCTAAATAGTGGAGAATCATAGAATCCCTACAGTGCAAAAGGAGGCCATTTGGCCCATCGAGTCTGCACCAATTCTCGGAAAGAGCAGGCCGTCTCCCCTGCCCTAACCCCGTAACACCACACATTTACCATGGCTAATCCATCTAACTTAGATATCTTTGGACAATAAGGGGCAATTTACCTTGGCCAATCCACCTAATCTGCACGTCCTTGGACTGTGGGAGGAAACCAGAGCACCCGGAGGAAACCCACGCAGACACGGGGAGAATGTGCAAACTCCACATAGACAGTACCCAAGGCCAGTATTGAACCCGAGCCCCTGGTGCTGTGTGGCAGCAGTGCTAACCACTGTGCCATCATGCCACCCTCGGATTTCACTGGATTTATTTAGCACCTTAGAGAGGTTGTCAATGTCCTAAAGCACTTCACTGCCAATTAATACTTTCTACACGATGCTTAACTCATAGGATTTGAACTTTATGCTGGATTAGAAAATGAATAAATAGGAATAGATTCAGTATTTATCACTCATGTGTCGATTGCCAATGTTGATGAATGGTGATTGGTGCAAGTTACAGCAGCAGAGATTTGACTGCTCTCAAGTTTATGGATGAACAATGGGAAGTTGGTTCAGAGATCATTGGCCTAGGTTAGTCTGGAGGTAACATCAGTGTCGATGAGGCATTCAGTAGCAGACAGGCTGAGGCAGTGATGCAGATGGACTTTTTTTTACATGGCTGGAAATAATCTTTGTGATGGAGAGGATATGGGAACAGAAACCTAGTTTGCGGTCATATAGAATGCATAGATTGCAAGAACTCTGAATCAAAGTGAAACCATGGCCAGGGAGGGGGTCATATCATTGGCTAAAGAATTACATTTGTGGTGAGGTTTGAAAACAATGGCTTCAGTCTTCTTAAAATTTAACTGGAGAAAATTCCAGCTTGTCCAATATTTGAAGCTGGATAAAAAGCATGTCAAATTAGAGGTCCTGGAGAGATCAAGAGATGGTGGTGAAGTAGAACATTGGGTGTTGTCAGCGTACATGCAAAAACTGTCTTCCGATGTTACCGAGGGCCAGCATATAGGAAAAAAAAGAGGAGGGGGCAATGAAAGGAGAAATCCAAACTCTAAAGGTAATGCTGCAGGTTCTGGAAGAGAATCCACTTCTAGAAATTCTCTGGTGATGATTTATGAGTAAGAATGGAACTAGATGAAGACAATCCCACCAAGCTAGAAAATGGAGGAGGGTACTGGAGAAGATATGTGTAGTTGACAAAATTGAAAACAAGTCGACATTCCCCTCGCCTTGCATCAAACACAAGCACTTTTGGAAGGGAGCAGTGCAGAAATCCTGACTGCATTCCCTCTCTTTGACCTGGGACACTCTAGACTATTGAAGCTTCTTATTGTTGCCCAGCTGCCATTAGCTGACACAGCACCAAACAGTGATCAAAGTCTGTGTGTACAGGTAGGCGTGAGTCCGGTAACTGGGTATAAACTCAGTGAGCCAATAGGGAGATTACCCTCGCAGGTTTTATCTCTGCTTATTGGGTGCACACACACTGATCTTTGTCATAAAGCTGTTATCATGTTTATTCCATAAGATCTGATTCAGCACAGTTGTTTGTTGGGCGGATGAATAGGAATAGATTCAGTATTTATCACTTGGGTATAGTCATTACCTGCACTAGCATCACATGATCATTGCTCTTTGATAAGGTTCTCAGTTGCTGCTCTTTCTCTCTCAGCTCACCACATTTCTGTTCCAGTCGGCGCCGGATACTGTCAGCCTGGCTCAATGCTGCCCGCCCCGTGCTCTCTACCAATCCAATCACTTCTTCCCCAGCTTCCTCAATGGCTTCTGTCATTGCAGAGAATGTGTCTCTGATTTCACATCACACTTTGAGTGAAGAGCTCTAACAGAGAATAAGACACAGTGCCAATGACAGTCTGACCACATAATAAATAGCTATTTGGCTAGTGGAGCCTGTTCCAACATTCAACAAGCTCAAGCCTGATCTTCTACCTCATCGAGACCTTCCTGCACTATCCCCCTATCCCTTAACTCCTTCAGTACTCTTAAATCCATTGACTTCTGTCTTGACTATACCCAGTGATTGAGCATCCACAGCTCTCTGGGCTGGAGAATTCCACCAACTCAGACCCTTTTATGAGAAATTTCTCTTTGGGCTATAGTTAATGGAGCCAATGGGCTCTCACTCACAAATTGGAGAACGTGCAAGATTCAAAACCCCTTTGGGGGAGATGCCAGGATGACCAGAATTACAAAAGTCAGAACTGGAACACATTGAAAAGCCCTGGGCAGACGTGACTCTGTGTTGATTGACATGTTCGGTGACCAATTGCAGGAGTCTGGGGAGGTGCAATTGAAGGTCCTGTGATGACATCTGAAATACGTGCAGCCGGAGTTGGCAATCCTTTTAAAACATCCAATTATTGAAGACAGCAGTTACAAACCTCTGACTTTTGTTTCAATTACATTTCTGCCTCATTCTCTTGAAAAACTTTTTCCTTGATTCCATTTGTCACAAGATTCCAGGAAGAATCCTGTATCCTGCACCAACTTTACTATTCAGTGTGTGCTGTGTGGGAAGATCAGCCTCCATTTAAAAGCCTTGCTTATTTTAATGGGCTCCAACTATAGACGTTTTTAGCCAGAAGGCTGGATTTTAAACTAGCCAATGTCCATATGTGTGGGAAATTTTGTTTGTACCCAGAACTACAAATGGGAAAGGAAGCAATAGAATCCCTACAGTCCATCGAGTCTGTACCAACTCGACAAAAGATAATCTTACCCAGGCCCATCTCCCCCATTGTACTCCTGTAACCCTGCGCATTTGTCATGGCCAATCCACCAAACCTATGGGGAGGCAATGGTTGAGTGGTATTACCGCTAGACTATTAATCCAGAAACTCAACTAATGTCCTGGGGACCCCGGTTCAAATCCTACCACGACAGATGGTGGAATTTGAATTTAATCAAAAAATATCTGGAATTAAGACCATAAAACTATTGTCAATTGTCAGAAAAACCCATCTGGTTCACTAATGTCCTTTAGAAAAGGAAATCTGTGGTCCTTATCTGGTCTGGCCTACATGTGACTCCAGAGCCACAGCAATGTGGTTGACTTTCAACTGCCCTCTGAAATGGCCTAGCAAGCCACTCAGTTGTATCAAGAAGGCAGCTCATCACCACCTTCTCAAGGGCAACCAGGGATGGGCAATAAATGTTGGCCAGCCAGTGACGACCATGTCCCACAAATGCATAAAACAAACCTACACATCCTGGGATAGTAAGAGGCAATTTAGCAATCCTAACCTGCACATCTTTGGACCTGGAGGAATCCAATGCAGACATGGAGAGAACGTGCAAAATCCACACAGTCACCCAAGGCCAGAATCAAACCTGGCTCCCTGGCACTGTGAGACAGCAGTGTTAACCACTGTGCTACTGTGCCATGGCTCAACCAAACTTGCCAGCCACCTTGGTGGTTTCCTGATTGGTGGTTTACTGATGGGCAATGTCAATTACCTCTCAAATGCAGCTTGTGGTTGGTGGACACCGCTGTCAATCCTCTTGTCGTCATCCAGAGGCTGATTCCCTCCCAATTCTCAGATGGTCATGAGGTTAATTTATAGGAAGTCCTCAGGGCAAGTTATCTTCATTGTTGCCTATAAATTACTCCCAGTAACTGCTCTGAATGAACCCCAATAACTCTTATAAATTAAGCCCTGTGCCTCCTATAAATCAGTGCCTCCTCCCCTGGCCTCCAGCTCACCCCTTCCCCCACACACCCCTTCACCCCCATCCCCCCAGTCTCTGGCTCTCCCGCTCCAGGCCTCCAGTTCTCTCCCACTGGCGCCTGGCTCCCACCCACCGCCCCCCCCCCCCCCCCCCCCAGCCCCACAAGCTCAGGCTCTGCCTTGGCTTCCAGCTCTCTTCCTCCTGCAGCCGGCTCTCTTCTGTGGCCTCTGGCCCCCTTCTCCCCCCCCCCCCCTTCGTCTCTGGTTCTCCACTCTCCCCCCTCCCACCCCCATACCACCCCCCTCTGGCTTTCCTCATCTCACTGCCCTGCAGCTCTCCCCACCCTTCCCTGGCGTCCAACTCTTCCCTGTTTGCCTCCTCCATGGAAGCCCTGATTTGCCAATCTAAGCATTCTGATGGAGCTGTCAATCTACTGGGGCTTGTATCACCAAGGGAGGAGCTAAACGTTGCTGAAGGCCCAGTCCCTGCAGCAAGGTCACGCAAGGTCCAGGATTGTCCGTCAGGTACACAAGAATAAAAAGCACCTTCCCACTTGCAACAAATTCCCAACATTAGCACTCTATTGAACAAAGTACTCTAAAATGACCATAGTCAACTGTCGTACTGATGCTGGCCAGTGAGTATCTGAGATAACAAGATCAGGACATTTCCATGTATGTTTCTGGATGTGTGATAAAATTGCTGATCTCAGCCAGGGTGGCTGTTGGAACAGTAAAACTGGCCTCAGCACCCTTGGATCAGAGAGGGGGTACCTGCTGATCGTTATCCAGTGAGGCGGATGGACATTTACATGTTCTGAGTTTCATCACATGACCTCCTGCACCAACATTCCCACCCTCCCCCTCCCCCATTAGTCATCTGACATGTCCATCCTCAATGCACCTTACTTTCCTGCACCAGTCAGTAAGCAGACAGGCTCTTAATTAACTGATAGGATGATCTCTGTCTGTCAGCCAATAACTAATAAAAAGAAGAAAATGGAAGAAATAAGTTTTTTAAAAAGTCTCCTATGATTTTTCTCCCAGCAGGAAGTTAGAGATTTGTTTACCCTGGAGATACCAGGACACTCCTGCAGGGTTAGAAGAACAAACAAAGAACAGTACAGCACAGGAACAGGCCCTTCGGCCCACCAAGTCTGTGCCGACACAGATGCCTCTCTAATATAATATTTTCTTGCCTCTACATGGTCCATATCCCTCTATTCCCTGCCTATTCATGTATCTATCCAGATGCCTCTTGAACGTTGTTGTAGAATCTGCTTCCACACCTCCTCCAGCAGCACGCTCCAGGCATTCACCACCCTCTGTGTGAAAAACCTGCCCCTTACATCTCTTTTAAACTTTCACCCTCTTTCTCACTTTCAACCTATGCTCCCGAGTAATTGACCCTTCAACCCTGGGAAAAAGACTCTGACTATCCACTCTATCCAAGCCAGTCATAATCTTGTAAACCTCCATCAAGTCCCCCCTCATCCTCCGACGCTCCAATGGAAACAATCCAAGTTTGTTCAACTTTTCTTCATAGTCCATATCCTCCAAACCAGGCAACATCCTGGTAAATCTCTTCTGCACCCTTTCCAATGCATCAACATCCTTCCGGTAGTGTGGCGACCAGAATTGTGCACAATACTCCAAATGCGGCCTAAAGTCTCATACAGCTACAACATGATTTTCCCATTCCTATACTCAATGCCCGACTGATGAAGGCCACATGCCTTCTTGACTACCTTGTCCACCTGTGTTGCCACCTTCAGGAAATTATGGATCTGCATGCCTGGTTCCCTCTATATGCTAATATTTCTAAAGGCTTCACTGTATGCTTTCCTTCTGCAGTAGATCTTCCAAATCGCATCACCACACATTTGTCCGTGTTAAATTCCATCCGCCATCTTTTGGCCCAGGTCTCCAGCCGATTTATATTCTGCAGTATCCTCTGACAATCCTCTTCACTATCCGCTACTCCCCCAATTTTTGCATCATCTGCAAATTTACTAATCACACCACCTACATTTTCCTCAAAATCATCTATATATGTTACAAACAACAGAGGTCCCAGCACTGATCCTTGTGGAACACATCTGGTTAGCAAAGAATTAATAATCACTGTCCTTGAATACTGACCCTCCAACAGTGCAGCACTCCTTTAGTACTGACCCTCCAATAGTGCAGCACTCCCTTAGAATGACCCTCCAACAGTGCAGCACTTTCTCATATTGACCCTGTTTCTGACAGTGCTGTGATCCCTAATTGTTCTGCACCGGCACTCAGTCTAGTTTATGGATTCAAGTCTAGAGTAGGGCTTGAACCTTCCAATCTTCTGACTCAGAGGCAAGAATGTCATTGACTGATTGATGAAAAAGACACCAAACATGCAAGTGAATTCAATTTTTCTAGTTGGTAGGACAGCTTTATGCTAGTAACAGCAAGTTATATTTAAATATCTATTTAAGATGGTCATGATACAATTGTGCTGAAGATTGCAATTAATTCCCTGTGGTGATTAGAGAGTGAATCCTACAACCATCTATTGTTATTTAACTTAATTATTAACGTCAGCTTGGCCTAGTTAGTGGTACTGATGTTTCTGAGTCAGATAATCATAGATTCAAGGCTTCATTCCAGTGAGGGAGAGCTACATTGTTAGGCGTTCAGGTGAGAAATTAAAGCAAGGTCCCATCTACATGTTCTGGTGGAACTCAGCAATCAAATGACACAGGAGCAGGGGAGTTCTCCAATGGCTCAACCGACCTACCCTCTTTTTTTTGCAGAGATGTAGTAATTGAGCCACACGCCGGTTTCCAATAACCAAAAAGGAAAAGGCCTCTCCCGCGGCTTACAGTCAGATAATCTTCACCTCAGGACTCCAAGTACAACAAATTACAGACCTAGACCAACCCCCCCCCCCCCCCCCCCCCGACTCCCCCCCCCATTGGCTGCTTCCCATTGGACGAGCGCCTGCTCACTCAATAAGGCAGCTCGTACTCCACAAAGCCCACGGGTAGGACTACTGATGATCCCCAGGAGCCTTTGTGGTCGTCATAACATCCCTCCCCCTTAGGTCTGTGTCTCTCCTATCACCTCTCCTGTGAGGAGGTCCTTTCTGTCGTTTGGTGCCCAGGCAGAGGTCCGTTGAAGGTGGGGCTAAGCCAACCACCAACCAGGATGGCATTACCGGGGTGCGACAGCTGGTCAATGACATTGAAAGTTAAACAGATTTCATCAGGAAATGACAGTGGACTGCACTTTCCCATCCAGATTGAAATGAAGTGATAATAATGACATGACATCATAAGTTACTTCCTTTCCATTGAGTGTCACCTGTGGTTCAGTCCATGAGTCAGTGTGGTACTGTCAGGTACTGTCATTCACATGCAACACTAGACCAAGGCTCTATCTACTCAGTGGATGTAAAAAATCTCAATGTACTCATTCAAAGAAGAGCAGGAGTATTTTTCAGGCCAATATTTATATCCCCTAATCAACACTATAAACAGATTATTTGACCATATGCCTTATTGATGTTGTGAGATCTCGCTTTGTGCAAAGTGTATGTTGTGTTTCCTAAATTACAGTTGTAATTGCTTCAATGTACTTTATTGGCTGTAAAACTGTTTAGAATATTCCTTCCTTCAAATGCTATTTTTAGTGTTGCTCAGGGAGGCAGAATGTCAGGAAAGGTACAAAAAATAACAGGAGACAATGCATTATTTCAACTGTAGCTATCTTGCCTCACAGTGACCATATCCCAGGGACAGGCTGAATTCCTGACCCTTCATCTAATAGATAAATGATGCCTCCTGGAGGAGAATTGAAGCTGTACATTTCTGATGTTAGAATTAATTTATTGGTGGCTGGCAGTGAAACCCCACCCCTGACACCATCTGCACCCCTTGATGGGTGTGTCTAACTATCTGGAAATCTGTTAAATCCCAGTGCTGTTGACACTGGTTCTGTTTGCTGCAAAATGTCTGCTGTGAATGTGCTTCTCTCAAAGGACAGCCTGCTTTGCGGAATATGCTTGGAAATGTTCAAGGATCCTGTCACAATCCCATGTGGACACAGTTTCTGTCTGGGATGCATTCAGAGTTGCTGGGATCTCGACACAGATAGTGAAGGTCAAAGATGTCCTCAATGCCAACATGGGTTCACTCCCAGACCTCAGCTCCTCAGAAGCCTTGTCCTATGTAGAGTGATTGAAGACTTTGCCTCATCCAAGGAGAGTTCTGCTGAAGACTCTGTTGCTGGCCCAGGCGATGTGGCCTGTGATTTCTGCACCCACACCAAGTTACAGGCAGCACAATCCTGCCTGGCATGTCTGGCTTCTTATTGCAGATTCCACTTGAAGCCACACCAGGAGAATGTGGCATTCCAGCACCACAGCCTGACCCAGCCGGTGAAGGAGCTCAGCCAGAGACGGTGTTCGGCTCATGGAAAATCTCTTGACTTGTTCTGCAGAACAAATCAGACCTTTATCTGCTCAGTGTGCACAACAAAGGAACACAGGAACCACGAGACAGTCACGGTGGAGGAGGAGGGGGCTGATAGAAAGGTGAGCTCACTGCTGGGGGTGTTCCTCCATTATGTATCACTTTACGGAAAAGAACTAGTCCAAAATCACATTAGGCTACTCTTATGTAAGAATAGGAGTAGGCCATTCAGTCCTTCAACCCATTCCAGCATTCAATTAGATCATGATTGCTGTGTACCTCAACTTTCTCTTCCCCACTTTGTTTCATTCATACTTAATTCCCCTGCTAACAAAACCCGATTAATCTCTTCGAAGTTTCAATTGACACCCCCCCACTCACCATGCAGTCTCAACTGATCCAGGGATCCAGGGTAATGTGACAAGCTGGATACAAAATTGCCTCAATGACAGGAAACAATATTGACGGTTGTTTATGAAAGTGGAAGGCCGTTTCCAGTGGGATTCCACAGGGCTCAGTGCTAGGCCCCCTACTTTTTGTGGTATATAGTAATGACTTGGATATAAATGTAGGGGGAAAGATTGAGAATTTTGAAGATGACACAAAAATCGACCATGTGGCTGATAGCGATTAGGTTAGCTGGAGACTGCAGAAAGATATCAACAAACTGGTCAAGTGGGCAGAAAAGTGGCAAACGGAATTCAATCCAGAGAAGTGTGAGTTGATGCATTTGTGGGTGGTCAAACAAGGCAAAGGAATGCACAATTAATGAGAGAATGCTGAGAGTTGTCGAGGAAGTGAGGGACCTTGGAGCAAACAGACCCCTGAACGTATCAGGATGGGTTAATAAGGTGGTTAAGAAGGCATATGGAATCCTTTCCTTTATTAGCCAGAGTATAGAACATAAGAGCTGGAAGGTTATACTGGAGCTGTCTAAATCATTAGTTCGGCTACAGCTTGAGTACTGTGTGCAGTTCTGGTCACCTGATTACAGAAAGGATGTAATTGCACTGGAGAGGGTACAGAGGAGATTTACAGGGATGTTGCAAAAACTGGAAAATTGCAGTTATGAGGAAAGTTTGGATCGGCTGGGGTTGTTCTCCTTGGAATGGAGGAGGCTGAGGGGAGATTTGATTGAGATGTACAAAATTGTGAGGGGACTGGATAGAGTGGATGGATGGATTTACTTTAGCGGAGAGATCAATGACTAGAGGACATAGATTTAAAGTGATTGGTAGAAAGATTAGAGGGGAGATTTTCTTTCACTCAGAGGTTTGCAGAGGTCTGGAACTCACTACCTGAAAGGGTAGTAGAGGCAGAAATGGATATGCACGTCAAATTCCATAACACGCAGGGCTATAGGCCAAATGCAGGAAAGTGGAATTAGACTGGGTGGCTCATTTGTTTGGCCAGTGCAGAAATGATGGACCAAGTGGTCTCTTTCTGTGCCCTAAACTTTGTGTGATTCTATGATTCCAACAGGTTTTCGCAGAAAAGAGTATTTCATTTCTATCATGCTTTGTATCAAAAAGTGCTCCCTGACCACCCCTAAATGGCCTCTAATTTGAATTTTCTGCCCACTGCTCTGGACCCGTCTACACGAGGAAAGTATTTCTTTCCATCGATCCCATATACCCTGTAACTGTTTTAAACAACTTAATCAGATCTCCCCTCCTTAATCCTTACAATCAAGACAATACAAGCAACCCATCCTCATGATTTAACCCTTTTGGCCTCTGGTGAATTGGCATTGTATGCCCTTCCTGAGGTGTGGTGCCTGGAACCGCACAGTTACTCCAGATAGCTGGGGTCCAAACTGAGTTTTGTGTAACTGTAATATAACTTCCACCCTGCCTTGAGATAAAAGCCAACATTCCATTAGCTTCTTAAATTATTTTTATACTTATCCATTAACTTTTAGTGATTTCTGTACTTAGAACCATAAGGACGTGATCTTACGACCTCGTCCTGCCTGACCTTCGGCAAGGCGAGGTGATATGGTCAGCCAAAAATGAGAAATGCGCCCGGTTTCTCACCTCCCCCGATCGTACCAGCCCTGTTTGGTCGGCAAGAAAGGGCGCAAAGCCAATTTCAATATTAATGATATCATTAGCATGACATTAGTGAGTCCTGGATGCTATCGTCTGGAGTCACTCTTTCAGGTGCCGGTGCAGACACAATGGGCCGAATGACCTCCTTCTGTGTTGTAAGATTCCATGATTCAACTTAGCTCCTCACTGGTCAAGCTTCTCACCGGCAAGAATCATAGGTGGTCTCCACTAGCAGGACACCAGACGTGATGTCCTGACTGGGGAGATCGGAGAACATTGAAGCCCACGGGTGTTTAGGGGCAGGGCCAGGCAGTGCCCACGTAGCTCGCCTGGCACCCTGGCACTGCCCACCAGGCTCCGTAACTGTGCCGGGTCAGTGCCAAGGGGTGGGGCCTGAGTAAGGGCGGAGCCTGTGGTGGAGGAGCTATGATGGGGAATAAAATGGGAGATCCACAGGGATGGGAGGGAGGGAAATCTTCAGAGGTGGCAATCAGTGGGGGGAGGGGAGGGGGACTCTGCAGAGGTGGTGATTAGCAGGGGGAACTCTGCAGGGGGGGGCAATCGGCAGGGGGGAGGGGGAACTCTGGAGAGGGGAGGGAGGGAACTCTGCACCCTGCTGGGGTGCTGATCGGGGAGGGAGGGTACTCTGGAGGGGTGGCATTAGGGACGGGGGGAGGGAACTCTGCAGGGGTGGTGATTGGCAAGGGAAGGGAACTCAGCTGGGATAGCGATCGGGAAGGGAGGGAAGGCAGGATGAGGGTCCCGATATCATTGGGGTGGTTATGGGGGAGGAATTCCGATGTCCATGGGGTGGGTGGGGCAGCAGGAGATCTCTCTGGAAGATTGGGAGGGCTTCCTGACACAGTATGTGGATAAGTCTACAAGAGGAGAGGCTGTACTTGATTTGGTATTAGGGAATGAACCTGGGCAGGTGTCAGATCTCTCAGTGGGAGAGCATTTTGGGGATAGTGATCATAACTCTATCTCCTTTACATTAGCATTGGAGAGAGATAGGATCAGTCAAGCTAGGAAAGTGTTTATCTGGAGTAGGGGCAATTATGAGGCTATTAGGCAGGAAATTAGAGGCATAAATTGGAAGGAGGTTTTCTCAGGGAAATGTACAGAAGAAATGTGGCAAATTTTCAAGGAAAATTTATCTGGAGCTCTGCACAGCAACGTTCCAATGAGACAGGGGAGTTATGGTAGGTTACAGGAACCATGGTGCATGAAAGCTGTAACGAATTTAGTCAAGAAGAAAAGAAAAGCCTACAAAAGGTTCAGGGAGCTAGGTAATGTTAGAAATCTAGAAGAGTATACGACTAGTAGGAAGGAACTTAAGAGGGAAATTAAAAGAGCAAGAAGGGGTCATGAGAACCCCTTGGCAGACAGGATAAAGAAAAATCCCAAGGCATTCTACAAGTATGTTAAGAGCAAGAAGATAAGATGTGAAGGAGTAGGACCTATCAAATGTGACGGTGGGAAAGTCTGTATAGAACCAGTAGAAATAGCAGAGGTACTCAATGAATATTTTACTTCAGTATTTACAGTGGAAAAGGATCTTGGTAGTTGCAGTGCAGACTTGCAGTGGACTGAGAAGATTGAGCATGTGGACATTAGGAAAGAGGATGTGTTGGAGCTTTTGAAATGCATCAAGTTAGATAAATCGCCGGGACCGGATGGGATGTACCCCAGGTTACTGTGGGAGGCGAGGGAAGAGATTGCTGAGTCTCCGGCGATGATCTTTGCGTCATCAATGGAGACGGGAGAGGTTCCGGAGGATTGGAGGATTGCGGATGTGGTTCTGTTATTCAAGAAAGGGAGAAGAGATAGCCCGGGAAATTATAGACCAGTGAGTCTAACCTCAGTGGTTGGTAAGTTGATGGAGAAGATCCTGAGAGGCAGGATTTATGAACATCTGGAGAGGAATAGTATGATCAGAAATAGCCAGCACTGCTTTGTCCAAGGCAGATCATACCTTACGAGCCTAATTGAATTTTTTGAAGATGTAACTAGACACATAGACGAGGGAAGAGCGGTAGATGTAGTTTATATGGATTTCAGCAAGGCGTTTGATAAGGTGCCCCATGCAAGGTTTATTGAGAAAGTGAAGGGGCATGGGGTACAAGGGGACATTGCCTTGTGGATTCAGAACTGGCTTGCCCACAGAAGGCAAAGAGTGGTTGTAGATGGGTCTTTTTCAGCATGGAGGTTGGTCACCAGTGGAGTGCCCCAGGGATCTGTGCTGGGACCCTTGCTCTTTGTGATTTTGATAAATGACCTGGATGAGGAAGTGGAAGGATGGGTTGGCAAGTTTGCTGATGACACAAAGGTTGGTGGTGTTGTAGATAGTGTAGAGGGATGTCAGCAGTTGCAACGAGACATAGATAAGATGCAAGACTGGGCGGAGAAGTGGCAGATGGACTTCAACCCAGATAAGTGTGTGGTGGTTCATTTTGGCAGGTCGAATAGGATGAAAGAATATAATATTAAGGGTAAGACGCTTGGCAGTGTGGAAGATCAGAAGGATCTTGGGGTCCGGGTTCATAGGACGCTCAAAGCAGCGTCGCAGGTAGAGGCTGTGGTTAAGAAGGCGCATGGAATACTGGCCTTCATCAATAGAGGAATTGAGTTTAGAAATCGGGAGATAATGCTGCAGCTGTATAGGACCCTGGTCAGACCCCATCTGGAGTACTCTGCCCAGTTCTGGTCGCCTCATTACAGAAAGGATGTGGAAGCCATAAAAAGGGTGCAGAGGAGATTTACAAGGATGTTGCCTGGATTAGGTGGCATGCCTTATGAGGATAGGTTGAGAGAGCTAGGTCTTTTCTCCTTGGAGAAGCGAAGGATGAGAGGTGACCTGGTAGAGGTGTATAAGATGTTGAGAGGTATTGATAGAGTGGATTCTCAGAGGCTTTTACCCAGGGCTGAAATGGTTGCCACAAGAGGTCACAGGTTTAGGATGCTGGGGAGTAGGTACAGAGGAGATGTTAGGGGTAAGTTTTTCACTCAGAAGGTGGTGGGTGCGTGGAATCGGCTGCCGGTAGTGGTGGTGGAGGCGGATTCGATAGGGTCTTTTAAGAGACTTTTGGATAAGTTCATGGAAGTTAGTAAGATAGAGAGTTATAGGTAAGCCTAGTAGGTAGGGACATGTTCGGCGCAACTTGTGGGCCGAAGGGCCTGTTTGTGCTGTAGCTTTTCTATGTTCTATGTTCTATTGGGGCGCCCACACAATTGCGCACCAAGAGCTCAACAGTTGGTTTCCCCGGCGAGCTCAGACTTCCCCCCTTCTTCTGCACTGTGCCATAAGATTGCGACTCAGAGCTCGCCAAGTTAACCAGTGCAATTTTCTCCCTTTTCTTGCTCATTCGATACTTAGGATTCTTTTTGTAAGGTCGTGCCCTAACTCTCTGTGTCCCTCCGGAGCCTTACTCGCCATTTGGAAAATCAGGGGAGGATTAACAATGAAATACTGTGCCTTGGCACAGGGCCCCAAGTGACAGAGGAGCCCTAAATTGCAGGTAGACTCCGAACACTGCTGGCCTGACTAATACTTGAAAAATGCAATAAAGCTGTTCACCCAATCACAGGCTGATACCTCCCTGTATTAGCTATCAGCAACAAATGGAGGGAGGAATCAGCTTGGGATTGAATGAGAAGTAAAGGGTGGGAGTGTGGTAAACCACTGTTAAGCTTATTGCCTGTGTGTGTGTGACATGCCTGGACATGCCCCTGTCAGCCCTGCCTGAGACTCCTCCCCCTCTGGTCCAGGTATAAAGGTGACTGCTCCCCACCCCCCTGCCTCAGTCTCTGGACCAGTTCATCAGCATGGGTGTGCTCCAAGTCTTTTGCGAATAAAATTGATGCACTATCAATCAAGCAAAGACGAGTTCGTATGCAAGAACAAATAGGCTTTTATTCACAACACCTCTCTATTCCTTCATTAAGTAATTTATAAACATAGTTTGTATGTTTGACATGACCTACCTCTCACAATTCCATTCTGGTTCTCTCTGATCAGCTCAGATTCTGTGCAAGTGCTCCATCACTCTGTTCCTAATGATAGATTCTAGTCACTTTCCCACAACAGACAGACCAATAGATCTATAATTTCCAAGCTTTCCCTGCTGAATATTTAATGTGTGGATATTGAGTGACCGCAGGATCACCATGGGCTGTGATGCTGGCCGTGGTAACCACCCATCATTCCCTGGCAGGAAATTCCTCACACATGTAAATTGGCATTCTGGGAGAGAATGCATGACACCTGTGGACCTATGCCTGACTATCAGCCGGTCTCATCATTAGAGAGGGTAAAATTAGAAGGAACTATGAAAGCCAAACATCTTATAGAATAGGACATAGAACGGTTACAACACAGAAGAAACATTTTTTTATTCATTCGTGGGACATGAGCGCCTCTGACTGGCCAGTATTTATTGCCCATCCCTAGTAAGGGATTTGGCCCATCATATTCAAGCCCATTCTCCATAAGAGCAATCAGTCTCACTCTTCTGCATTTTCCCCATAGCCCTGCAAATTTCTCATTTTCAGCTTACTATCCAATTCCCTTTGAAATCCACAATTGAAACTGCTTCCACCACACTCTCAGGCAGTACATTCTAGAATCTAGATCCTAACAACTCACTGCGTAAAAATGTTTTTCCTCGCGTCACCTCTGGATCTTTTGCCAATTTCCTTAAATCGGTGTCATCTGGTTCTCAATCCTCCCGCCAATGGAAACAGCTTCTCCGCGATTGCTTTCACGATTTTGGATGCTCAATAGAATCTCCTCTCAATCTTCTTTTCTCTAAAGAGAACAATCCCAGCTTTGCCAATCTGCCTCAAAACTGAAGTCTCTCATCTGCCAAAACCATTTTGTATATCTTTCCTGCACCATCTCCAATCACGTTTCATCCTTCCTAAAGTGTGGGCTCCAGAATTAAGACAAAATTCTTTAGTTTACTAGTTCTATTAGGTCCACCATAACTTCCTTGACCCTATTTACAAAGCCCAGGACTCCACATGTCTTATAAGACATTATAGAGCTCCAGAGTGATTTCATTTTAACTATCATTCAGCAATCTTGTGCAGGTCAGTTTCTCACTTTACTCTCCTTCCAGTTGAAATATTGTTTCTATATACCGGCAATGATTGGACCTGAGAATATGTGAATATTATCTAAATTTGTGAGACCATCCATGGAGTCATCATTGGGGCCATCAACAGGAGCATCTGTAGCACCAGTGATATAGTTGGAAACCAGTTGGATGCTATGATGAGATGAGAGGGAAGCCATGGGTTTATAGCATCTATCTTGTGATAGAACAGCAACAAATATTCAAACAGCCTTTGTAAGATTTTCTCTTTCTATATTCTCCTGAGCAGCTCTCCACATGTGTCAGCCATTACTCCGTTGGTAGCACACTTGCCTCTGAGGCACAAAGCTCTGAGTTTAAGTCCCACTCCAGGGCTTGAGCACAAAAATCAAAGCTGACACTCCAATGCAGTACTGAGGGAACACTATGCTATTGGAGGAACTGTCTTTTGGAGAAGACATTAAAATTGAGGCTCCATCTGCCTCGGGTGGATGTAAAAGATCCCATGCCACCACTGAGAAGAAGAGCAGAGGAGTTATCCCCAGTATTCTGACCAATACTTATTCCCCCTATCAATATTATAAAAACAGATTATCTGGTCATTATTAACATTAACCTTATTAACATTATTACATTATGGGAGTTTACTGTATACAGATTGGCTGCAACTTTTCCTATATTAAAACGGTGATTATACCTCAAAAGCACCATATAACTTACAAGTCTTTTTCAACAACAGTCGCTATTTAAGCAGGGATACGTAAGGAAAATCACATGTTGAAATGCATGGCAGTTCTGTAGGTGTGTGATTGAGAAAAGGTCTTTTATTAACGGTATTCATACAAATATTAGCCAGTATTCCCCTTTCAGATGTGAACTGACTTGTGTTTCTAGGTAGTCCTTGGAACTGGGATTTCGGAATGAGGACAGGTTGGTTTTTATCAATGGTTCACCATTAACTTAACATATCTTCCTACTTTCAAGATAAAACTTCTCCAAAAAGGATGTGAAGCAGAAGCAGAGACACAGAAAACACTAGCCGAGATCAGACTTCTGGAACAAACCGTTGACTCGATCATGGTGAGTGGGTCCTTGAGGTTTGAGGTACATCATCGATTGTCAGTATTGTATGTGGTCAGACTGTCATTGGCCCTGTGTCTTATTCTCTGTTAGAGCTCTTCACTCAAAGTGGGATGTGAAATCAGAGGCACATTCTCTGCAATGACAGAAGCCATGGAGGAAGCTGGGGAAGAAGTGATTGGATTGGTAGAGAGCGCGGTGCGGGCAGCATTGAGCCAGGCTGACAGTATCCGGCGCCGACTGGAACAGAAATGTGGTGAGCTGAGAGAGAAAGAGCAGCAACTGAGAACCTTATCAAAGAGCAATGATCATGTGATGCTAGTTCAGGTAATGACTATACCCAAGTGATAAATACTGAATTTATTCCTGGCAAAGTGGCATGGTGGCACAGTGATTAGCACTGCTGCCTCACAGTGCCAGGGACCTGGGTTCAATTCCGGCCTCGCTGTCTGCGTGGGGTTCCACCGGGTGCTCCGGTTTCCTCCCACAGTCCAAAGATGTGCGGGTTGGGTTGATTGGCCCTGCTAAATTGCCCCTTATTGTCAGGGGGACTAGCAGGGTAAATAAGTGGAGTTATGGGGATAAGGTGGGATTGTGGTCAGTGCAGACTCAATGGGCCAAATGGCCTCTTTCTGCACTGTAGGGATTCTATGATTCATCTGCCCAACAAACATCTTACTGATTAAATATAATAACAGCCTTATGACAAAGATCAATTTGTGTGCACCCAATAATCAGAGATAAAGACTGAGGGTAATCTCCCTATTGGCTCACTGAGTTTATACCGAGTTACTGGAGTCATGCCTACCTGGACAGACTTTGATCACTGTTTGGCGCTGTGTCAGCTAATGGCAGCTGGGCAACAATAAGAGGCTTCAATAGTCTAGCATGCCCCAGGTCAGAGAGAGAACGCAGTCAGAGTTTCTGCACTGTTCCCTTCCAGAAGTGCTTATGTTAATGCAAGATGAGGGATAGGGGTATATCAACCTGTTTTCAACCTTTGTCAACTACACAAATCTTCTCCAAATACCCTCCTCCATTGTTTAGCTCGGTGACATTGCACTTATTTGGTTCCACCTTTATTTATCCAGTTGTAGCTAGAGGATTTTCAACAATAGATTCTCTTTTTGCTTACGTCATTACCTTTGGTGCTCCCCAACAATCTATTCTTGGCCGCCTGCTATTTTTCATCTGGATGTTGCCCCTTGGCAATTTCAGCCACGACAATGAATGGCTCAACTTCTACCTATGTCCTGACAATACCCAGCTCTATCTACCTCACCATCACCTTTTGACCCCTCCATTGTTTGTCCAACATTAATTTGAGTTCAATTTCCTCCAGTTAAATATTGGAAAGACTGAAGACATACCTCCACGAAAAACTCCATCACTATTTACTCCATCCATGACCTAAGAAACTGCCTCAAGCTGAACCAGGCAGTTCCAATCTGGGCATCCTATCTGACCCTTGGCTGACTAACTGGCCCATGTCCTCTCCATCATTAGGACCACTTCCTCCTCTGTAATAATGTTCATCTCCTATCTAGCCTTTCATCTTCCGTAAACTTAAACTCATCTAAACCTCTACTGCCTGTGTCCTAACTTGCATCAATTCTCATTCACCTATTACCCCTACGCTTGATGACTGACATTAGTCCAGGTCTCAGACATCAGGAGTGGCAGTACCACTCGGACGCCAGTACTTGGCAGTGCCTCACGGACACCAGGACTGGGCAATGCCTCTCGGACACAAGGAACAGGTAATGTATCTCTGTAATTGAAACAGAAAATGCTGGAGAAACTCAGCAGGTCTAGCAGCATCTATTGAGAGAGAAACAGGAGGGATAACGTTTGAAGTCTATAACACTCTCCTTTAGAGCTGAAGAGAGGTAGAAAACTGTTTTAAAAGGTGATGGAGCAAAATAGAAGGTCAGGGATAGGTGGGAGCTCAGGAGAGATTTGACAAAGATGTCATGGACACAAGACAAAGGGAGTGTTAATGGTAATGTTAAAGACTAGAGAAGATATTAATAGTGGCACAAAGTTAAGATAGCAGAATCCATTAATAACAGAACAAGAGTCAGCACTATGTGAAAGCAAAACAGAATAACAAGTTACAGATGGCCTTGTGGGGGGAGGGGGTTGGGGGAAAATGAGATTAAGAAAAAAGAATGAAATGGAGGAGAGAGTTCATAGTCTGAAGTTATCAAACTCAATGTTAAGTACAGAGGGCTGTAAAGTGCCTAATCAGAAGCTGAGGTGCTGTTTCTCCAGTTTGCGTTGGACTTCACTGGAAAATTGCAAGGATGGAAATGTGGGCATGAGAGCAAGATGTTGAGTTGAAATGGGAAGTGACAAGAAGGTTGGGGTCTTGCTGGTGGACAGAGCAAAGATATTCTCCAAAGTGGTCACCCAGCCTATGTTTCATCTACCTAATGTAGAGACTGTATTGGGAGCAGCGAATACAGTCGACTAAGTTGAAGGAGGTGCAAGTGAATCGCTGCTTCATTTGAAAGGAGTGTTTGGGGCCATGGACGATGAGGAGGGACGAGGTAAAGATATTACACCTTCTACAATTGCATGGGACGGCACCGTGTGAAGGTGGTGAGGAGTGAGATGGAGGAGTGTCCAGGGTGTCACAAAGGGAACAGTCCCTACGAAATGAATTTTTTGCTTTTATTTCAGATTTCCAGCACCCACAGTATATTGATTTTATTATAATATGTCTGTGGTATTTTCAAGATTCTGCTCAGTTTTATTTTCTGTTAGGAATCTTTATCTTTGAACGCACCATTGCAAAGTCGAGACATCCCAGCGTTCTGCTCTGATGTTGAAGTCTGTCTCACCTGTGCCAGTAAAGCAGTAATCGACCTCTCAGCATTGGTTACAGGATACCTTAAAGCAGCTGTAAAACAACTGAAAAACAACCAAATAAGGGGTCAGTCAGTTAGTTTGCCTGTTAATTATGTGATAGAAAATCTGCTATTAATTTTATAAATTTTGTACAAAGTTTTGTTAATATTACACTTTGATGTCAGTTTTAAATGCATAAAAATTATATTTTGCAATATTAAGAATCTTTAATACTTTTAACATTTGTTCTTGACATCTCAAATTGGTGTCCATGATGATTTACCCCTGTTGATGCCTTCTGCAGCCTTCACAAGGTCAACTTTCTTTCCCCAACATCGCTCCTCTATCAGACTGCCCTCAGCTGCATTCACTTTCACCTATCGAATCATAAAGCAGAGTATTTCCTGCAATGACCTCTCTTCCCAACCTCAAACCTTTTCCATTGGAATCAAACTCACACCAAGACCACGATTCTCCCAAAAGTGCTGAATTGGTGGGAAAACTGTTCTAGATCCGGACTGTTTTGTCAGTTCAGCTTCTCACCTGAATCTCCCCACTCTGTGCACTGCAGAGGTCCCAGTCGTGAATCTCATTAAAAACCCAGGGGGGCGGGGCCTATTCGCGCCGGAGTCTGACAGTTCTGGAACTCTGCGCATGCGCAGTGGCTCCGATCTGTCAGTCTCCCCATTTGCTGGCCATCTCGATCGCTGGCCAGCCCGGGACTCCCGCGTTGCTGCTCTTCCAAACCCCCCCACAACCCGATTGCGGCCCCCACAATTCCCAGGCCAGTCCTGACCCCCCCACCCTGGAGCGCACAAACCCACCCCCCCCCCCCCCAGCAGTGGCAATCCCCCCTCACCCCGGCAGACTCCCCCCCCATCACCCCCTCCGGAGGTACTCCCCCCCTTCCCCCGGCAGACCACACTCCCCCCAGCTCACCCCAATCGCTGCCTTCCCTCCATCCCAGACCGATCCTGTCTGCAGAGTGGCAGCGGGACCCCCACCCCCCCCTAGGCCCCGTCCACAACAGGCCCTGCCCCTTGGCACTGCCTGATGCCCGGTGGGCAGTGCCAAGGTGCCCCTGTGGGTACTTTGCCCCTTGGGCAGTGCTGGGGGCACAGGCTGGCACTGCCAGGGTGCCAATGCTCAGGGGGCACCACCCCTCACCGCCCGACCCCCAGGGGGGCCCTGATTGCCCCCCCCCCTTCATTCTGGCGGGGTCTCCTGCTAGTTCCCCGAATGTGGGGAGCTAATCTAAATCCCATCAGAATGAAGTACTCCTTCATTCGGGACCTGAAAATTCCCGATAATTAGATTGAAAACATATTTAAAATACATTTTAAAAAGATTCAAATTATTTACCTGCCTTCCCGCCGGTTTCCAGCGTGGTCTGACCGGCGGCAGTTCGCCGGCTCTGGGAGATGCGCATGGGTTCCCGGCGCATGCGCAAATCCCAGAACAAGGCCGGCGACGCACATCTCCCACCCCGACCCGCCAGAAAAGTTGCGGGTCATGATTGGAGAATCGCGGCCCAAGTGTGAGTTTGCACCTTTGAAACCCACAACTTGTACCATCCATAAGGACACAGGCAGTAGACACATGGGAGCACCACCACCTGGAAGTTTCCCTCTGAGCCATTCACCATCCTGACTTGGAAATATATCGTTGTTCTTTCACTGTTGCTGGGTCAAAATCCTGGCACTCGCTCCTTAACAGCACTCTGGGTGTACCTACACCACATAGACCGTAGTGGTTCAAGAAGGCAGCTCAGCACCAGCTTCTCAAGGGCAATTAGCAATGAGGGATAAATGATGGCCTAGCCGATGCCCACATCCCATGAATGAATAAAAGTCTCATTCAGCTATCACCTCCATGCTGGATCTTGGTTAAGATATCCCTTGATTTTAAAATTCTCATCCTTGTTTTCAAATCTCTCCACAGTTCTGGCCTCCGTACCTCTCTAACCTCCTACAGCCCTCTGAGATCTTGCCACTTCTCCAAATTTGGCTGCTCGAGCCATTCTCGATTTTAATTGACTGGCATGCCTTCAGCTGTCTGGGTACTAAGCTCTGGAACTTCCTCTCCTTTCTACTGTAGTTTAAGATACTCATTAAATCCTACCTATTTGACCAAGCTTTTGGTCATCTGCCTAAATATCTCCTTATGTGTCTCAGTGCCAAATTTTGTGTGATAGCACTTCTGTGAAGCACTTGGGATATTTTACTATTTTAAAAGTTCTATATAAATTCAAAGTGTTGGTGAGTTCCCCCAAGGGTCTCTTCTTCATCCATATCCTAACCCTTAAATACCCTCTCCTCATTATGAATGCTGGGCTGAGAGCCCAGGTCAGTAAAGGCATGAAGCTGCCAAGTAGGGTGGTGGAGGCAGGCACGCTGACATAGTTTAAGACTTACCTGGATAGTCACATGAGCAGCCTGGGAATGGAGGGATACAAACGATTGGTCTAGTTGGACCAAGGAGCGGCACAGGCTTGGAGGGCCGAAGGGCCTGTTTCCTGTGCTGTACTGTTCTTTGTTCTTTATGAAGCTCAGCAGGGACTCTGTTTTGAAAAGTGAAGTGAATTGTTGACTTTCCCTGATTGATACCTTTAAGTCGTTATAATAAGTTGTTCTTTTGGCAATGTCTCAATGTTTATTTAGTCAAAAATAAGAGGAATGAAGTTTAATGGTCTGTCTGATTGACACTTTGATAGGGTTGTAGGAAACCATGTTTTTCCCAAAGAATATTTATGATTTTTTTCTTCAGCAGTTCCATTCTAGCCAATGTTATTGTCTGACTCATTGGTTATGTACATAATGTACACTGGGTGAATGGGTAAAGAAGGGACATGAGTTGGCATTGAGAGTATGAAGGGCTGAGGCATTGAGTTGGCATAATCATTTAAACTTACCTTTCAAAAGGTTATCAAATCCAGACTGAGTTCCAAACTCCTGGAAGGTCCGTGAATCAGTAGCCATGAGGAAGCAGGCTGACTTTACAAAAATTACTAGAGGGGTTAGGAGATGTCTATCCCCACAATGGAGTTGGCCAAGTCGGGAGTGCAAGAGTGGGCATCCTGGAATCTTGCCCGCCTGCTATTTTTAAATGGTTCCAGAGTTATTCCTATTCCACAAAGATCCGGCCCCCAAACTTCTTCAATTTCCTCCAACTAATCACTGGGAAGACCAAACCTATCACCTTTAGCCCACAATAAATTCCATATCATTGCTACTGATTCCATTCCCTATTCCAAACTCTACCCCAAGTTGAATCAGACTGTTCACAATCTCAACTGAGCTTCCAACCCTACAGCTACACCATCACAAAGACAGCTTATTTCCACTTCACACCATCACTCACATCTGCCCCAACCTTGGTCCATCTGGTGATGAATCTCTAATCCATGCCTCTGATACCTCCACTCTTGACTATTCCCACATAAATTTCAACTCATCCAAAACTCAGCTGCCTGTATCGTAACACATAACAAGTCCTCTTCCCCCATTACCCCTCTGCTCACTGACATATCATTGGCTCCCAGTCCCCCATCATTGCCTCTGACTCTAGTCTCCATTCACTTCTCTTCAGTAATGGCAGCAGTGACTTCAATGCCTCCTGCACCAAGGATGCAATACGGATGTGACAATTCCCCTTCTCTATTAGCTCACACCTATAGAATGATCAGGGGAGGAGCAGCTAACGCCCGAGCAGCATCCTGGTGGATTACTGCATTCAGGACAATCAGAAATAGGGATAATTAGTGGGAATGGGGACCAAACAAAGAAGGAAGTAAGACACAAACAACAGACAATGAAGTTATTAAATCTTCACTCTGTTTTTCCAACATTCATTTACATAGAACCAGACCGGAATCTCCCCAAAATAACTCCCTCTCCACAAGTTTCTCTGCTTCACCTGGAGACCAGAGAGGATTTCCTACCCTGTGAGTATTCTCTGCTAAATTATCAGGATAATTTACTGCCAAAATCATGGAAATGAGCAGGCAGGTAACTGTGCAACACAATCCTCATGCCTAATTTCAAGGGCTATCCAATCTAGTCCTCTCTTTTTATAGTGAATTTTTTTGTGTTTAAAAAATGGACAATGAAGGATATATGGTTTCCACTGTCACAAGCACAGTAAACAGCAGGTGAATTCACACAACTAACTCACTCTGCACAAACCAAAACCATCAGCAGTTGTAGAGAATGTGGCAGGTCAAAGCATCATTCAGGCAGTGCTAAATCCATGCTCATATCAGACATTAACAGACTACATAATGTTTTAGTGATGTTATCATCCATCATAGGCTAAGTTAATGGTTTAGACATTAGTAAATTATGCGGGAAGTTCAGTATTCCTGGGATATAAGGAATAGGAGGAGGCCATTCAGCCCCTCCAACCTGTTTCAACATTTAATGAAATCATGACTGCTCCGTATGCGAACTCCATTTACTTGTCTTGGCTTCGTACCTTTTTATATTCTTGGCTGGTAAAAACCTGTCAATCTCATATTTAAAATTATTAACTGTGTTAACAATTACTGCTCTTTGATGGGAAAGAATTCCATATTTCTACCATCTTTTTTATGAAGAAATGTTCCTGACTTCTCTCCTGAAAGGAGTGGCCTGGCTCCGAATTTAAGGTTATGTCCCCTTGTCCTCAGCTTTCCTACCAGTGGAAACTTTTTTATCTAATCTATTATTTCCTTTCAAAATCCTAAAAACCTCAACTAAATTACCTTCTATATTCCAGGGAGTACTCTGGTAATCTCTCCTAATAATTTAATCCTCGGAGCCCTTGTAACATTATGGTGAATCTGCGCTGCACTCCTTCCAAGGCTAATATATCCTTTCTCAGGTGCTCTGCCCAGAACTGTATTCAATTCCCCTGTTTTGGTCAAACGAGGGTTTTGAATATCGGTAGTAAAATCTCCTCCTCTTTATATTCTGACTATTAGTTAAAAAGGCAAACATTACAACCAATTTGATTTTGTTTTGTGCCTGATTACCAACGTACCTTCTAACTTTAGTATGCTGTGTGAGGTTAGCTTGTTTCACTATGTAGTGCCTTTAAGATTGGTACACAGCCACACATGTGGGCATTTTAAAGATCTTCTTGGCCCACTGCCTGCTCGTGTAGCGTAGTGGGCCGGGAAATGTCAGCAGGGGACCTGTAGTGAGAGTTGCGACTGGCGTCCAACCGATCGTGACTTTCCCAGGCCCTTTTTTTAAGTGTCATCGGCCTCGTGCCAAAAATCAGTGTGAGGCTGAATTCAATATGGAAATTGTAATTTCCATATCATTAGCAAGCCTATGACGATATTGTCCGGGCTTGCTAATGTTTCCCTGCCTGCATCCCCCCCCCACTCCCCTACCGGGAGAGATTCCCACCAGCGGGGGTTAAAGCTGGTCCCCATCAACGAGGATCAGGTATGATCACCCCATTGGTGGGGACAGAGGCCATTGAGGTCGGGGGCACTTGAGTTGCCCCTTGGGCTTTGCCAGTATGGCACCCTGGCACTGCCAGCCTGGCAGTGGACAATGCTAAGGGGGTGAGGCCTAAGGGGACGGGGCCTACTAGGGGCAGGGCCAATTGGTGGTGGGGTCGGGACCCGCTGCGCATTCTGCATTTGGGATCAGTGGGGTTGGGAGGGAGGAGGGTGATTGGAGTTGGCCATGGGGAAGGAGGAGGTCGGACTGGATATGGGGGGTGTCAAGCTGGCCATGTGGGGCGGTTGGGGCTGCCATGGGTGGGCTGGCCTGGGGGAGAGTCCCTGCCTTCATCCCACTAAGTACGCCCAAAAAACAGGCATACTTGGGCACTTTGATTCTTTTGGGGAAAATTGCCCCATTGTTGATTATACCTGAGGCGGCACATTCCCGATTGCTGCTTAGCTGCACCACCTGCACAGCTTAGAGGGAATATTGTGCATCACTACATTTTCATGATCCATGTACCTGAACCTCCAACTTTCTTTGCCCCTCTATAAGGTGCTATCTTCACCATTTAAATCAGATTTATCATTTTTTGCTGCAAAATGGATCACACTTACCAACTTTGAAAACCATAGAACATAGAACAGTACAGCACAGAACAGGCCCTTCAGCCCACGATGTTGTGCCGACCTTCATCTGAAACCAAGATCAAGCTATCCCACTCCCTACCATCCTGGTGTGCTCCATGTGCCTATCCAATAACCGCTTAAATGTTCCTAAAGTGTCTGACTCCACTATCACTGCAGGCAGTCCATTCCACACCCCAACCACTCTCTGCGTGAAGAACCTACCTCTGATATCCTTCCTATATCTCCCACCATGAACCCTATAGTTATGCCCCCTTGTAATAGCTCCATCCACCTGAGGAAATAGTCTTTGAACGTTCACTCGATCTATCCCCTTCATCATTTTATAAACCTCTATTAAGTCTCCCCTCAATCTCCTCCGCTCCAGAGAGAACAGCCCCAGCTCCCTCAACCTTTCCTCATAAGACCGACACTCCAAACCAGGCAGCATCCTGGTAAATCTCCTCTGCACTCTTTCCAGTGCTTCCACATCCTTCCTATAGTGAGGTGACCAGAACTGCACGCAATATTCCAAATGCGGTCTCACCAAGGTCCTGTACAGTTGCAGCATAACCTCACGGCTCTTAAACTCCAACCCCCTGTTAATAAAAGCTAACACACTATATGCCTTCTTCACAGCTCTATCCACTTGAGTGGCAACCTTTAGAGATCTGTGGATATGGACCCCAAGATCTCTCTGTTCCTCCACAGTCTTCAGAACCCTACCTTTGACCCTGTAATCCACATTTAAATTTGTCCTACCAAAATGAATCACCTCACATTTATCAGGGTTAAACTCCATTTGCCATTTTTCAGCCCAGCTTTGCATCCTATCTATGTCTCTTTGCAGCCTACAACACCCCTCCACCTCATCCACTACTCCACCAATCTTGGTGTCATCAGCAAATTTACTGATCCACCCTTCAGCCCCCTCCTCTAAGTCATTAATAAAAATCACAAAGAGCAGAGGACCAAGCACCGATCCCTGCGGCACTCCGCTAGCAACCTGCCTCCAGTCCGAAAATTTTCCATCCACCACCACCCTCTGTCTTCGATCAGATAGCCAGTTACCTATCCAATCGGCCAACTTTCCCTCTATCCCACACCTCCTTACTTTCATCATAAGCCGACCATGGGGGACCTTATCAAACGCCTTACTAAAATCCATGTATATGACATCAACCGCCCTACCTTCATCAACACACCTAGTTACCTCCTCAAAAAATTCTATCAAATTTGTGAGGCACGATTTACCCTTCACAAATCCGTGCTGACTATCCCGGATTAATCCGCATCTTTCTAAATGGTCGTAAATCCCATCCCTAAGGACCTTTTCCATCAATTTACCAACCACCGAAGTCAGACTAACCGGTCTATAATTACCAGGGTCATTTCTATTCCCTTTCTTAAACAGAGGAACAACATTTGCCACTCTCCAGTCCTCTGGCACCATCCCCGTGGACAGCGAGGACCCAAAGATCAAAGCCAAAGGCTCTGCAATCTCATCCCTCGCCTCCCAAAGAATCCTAGGATACATTTCATCAGGCCACAATCTGCCACAATTTTGTCTTCTTGCTTAATTTATTAATGTCTCTTTGTAATTTTATGCTCCAGTCTACACTGCTTACTGTATCTCCAATCCTTGTGTCATTGGAAAACTTGTCAGCACCCCCTTCGCCCAATACCGGTCAATATCTGTGGAGCTGTGAAGAAGCGGTGACTTGGAGCTCACCAGGTTCCCATCTTTTAAAAGCTGTCATGATTTGTGCCATCGTAATGTTACGCCTCTGTGGGCAGACATAGAAAACATAGAAGATAGGAGCAGGAGGAGGCCATTTGGCCCTTCGAGCCTGCTCTGCCATTCATCATGATCATGGCTGATCATCCAACTCAATAGCCTAATCTCTCATAACCTTTGATCCCATTCGCTCCAAGTGCTATATCCAGCCACTTCTTGAATACATTCAATGTTTTGGCATCAACTACTCTTTGGGTGAAGAAATGTCTCCTCACCTCCGTCCTAAATGGTCTACCATGAATCCTCAGACTGTGATCCCTGGTTCTGGACTCCCCCACCTTCAGGAATATCCTCCCTGCATCAACCCTGTCTAGTCCTGTTAGAATTTTGTAAGTCTCCATGAAATCCCCCCTCATTTGTTTGAACTCCAGCGAAAACAATCCTAACCTAGTCAATCTCTCCTCTACATCAGTCCCACCATTCCCAGAATCAGCCTGGTAAATCTTCACTGCACTCCCTCAAGAGCAAGAACATCCTTCCTCAGAAAAGGAGACCAAAACTGCACACAATACTCTAGGTGTGGTCTCACCAAGGTCCTGTATAATTGCAACAACACATCCCTGCTCCTGTACTCGAAACCTCTCGCAATGAAGGCCAACATGGCATTTGCCTTCTTTACCGCTTGTTGCACCTGCATGCTTACCTTCAGTGACTGGTGCACAAAGACACCCAGGTCCCGCTCGCTGCACACTCCTCTCTCCCAATTTATAGCCATTCAGGTAGTAATCAGCCTTCTTGTTTTTGCTTCCAAAGTGGCTAACCTCACATTTATCCAAATTATACTGCATCTCCCATTGATTTGCCCACTCACCCAGATCATTCTAAGGATCTCTGCATCCGCATCACAGTTCACCCTCTCACCCAACTTGGTATCATCTGCAAACTTTGAGATGTTACATTTTGTTCCCTCATCCAAATCATTAATATATATTGTGAATAGCTGGGGTCCCAGCACTGATCTCTGTGGCACCCCACTAGTTACTGCCTGCCAATTTGAATAGCACCCATTAATTCCTACTCTTTGTTTCCTCTCTGCCAACCAGTTTTCTATCCATCTCAATACACTTCCCCCAATCCCATGCACTTTAACCTTGCACGATAATCTCTTAGCTCTCTGAGAGTGGGGGGTGATTGCTGTGGGGAGGCCTGATAATGATATGATACTGTATTGAAATGAGGTTCCTGATGTTGCATGGTGGGAAACCTGTTACATCAGGGGGAGGGGACAATTGCAGCAAGACTTCATGCCGATGTAAGACGCGACTTGGATCTCTCATGAGATCTTCCGCTCCTGTATCCAAACCCACCTGAAAAGAATGGGAGCGGAAATTCCTGGCCTCCATTTTTATAAATTCCAATACCAGTCAATATCTGTGGAGCTGTTTTTCAGTCATCAGTCAGGAATCAATGCCTTCAGGAGAGGAGGGGAGGGAATTAGCAAGAAAAAATAAATAAATTCCCCAATCAAAAATGTCTGCAGGTTTTTTAAAGATTAGAGGCAGAACTTTTCCCTGTGGGCTTCAGACCCCCACCATAGGCTCAAGTAGGAGTCAGAAGCCCATACTGTTTGGAGAACAGTTACTCCACTGTGATTTTCCCTTAATTGACCAAATGGTGTTCAGAGTGGGCTTGACAGCCAATTAAGGATGACAGGAAGGCTTTGAAGCTGGAGGGCCAGTGGAGCCCCCACCTCCCAGGCAGAAGCTGGCCTTTCAAGTGAGAGAGAGGGTGCTCAGAGATACCGGCACCTTCACTCCAACTGTTGTAAAATCCAAATCAAATAAAAAATGCCCTCAGCAACTAGGCCATGACAGTAGAGGGGGAAATACATCACAGCGTTGTCTGCTGCTGCACCTGAACCTTTTTAGGCAGGGAAGGTCCAGAAGCCATCCTGGAGAGTTGGCCCCACAACAGTCTGCTGCTGGGAGGCCGCCTCCAGTTGGCCTTGACAATATGCCTTAATTTTCCATTAGCAAGGTCAATCTGATTACTGCTGCTTGTGGGTGGGTCGCCTGACACAGAAGTGTCAATGTTTGGGTTAGAAAGTGATAAAATGAGACCAGTTGGATAATAAAGTGAATCTAATTGCAACCATTTCAACTGTCTAGGATTGTTGTGGTGACCTTCACCCAGACACATGGTCAGCCTTTTTTGTAGAAACACACTGCGCAGAAGGAGGTCATTCAGCCCATTGTGAACATGGCGGCTCTCTGAAAGGATTATCCAATTAATCCCGCTCACCCTACCTATTCTTTCTCCATTGTCCATAATTTTCCATTCAAATATTTGTTCAATTTCCTTCTGAAAGTTGTTACTGAGTCTGCATTGGCCACCAAATGTTTAGGCACCACATTTTACAGTTTCTCAAATGAAGGGTTTTTAATTGTGGAAGTAATCTAAAGTAGAAAATAGTATAAGAATACAGGTATTTTATTCATGTAACATTGATTTTGTGAACAATTTCCCAGCCAGTGTGTGTGACAGCCCAGCTCTTTCTCTCTTTCTCACTGCAGATGCTGTGAATTTGACTTTTGATCCTAACACCGTGAACAATTATCTCCGTCTATCAGATGTGAATCAGACAGTGACGGAATGTTACCCAGAGTCACAGGCCTACCCCGACCACCCTGAGCGCTTCGACAGCTTGTGGCAGGTGTTGTGCAGTGAGAGTATGGCCTGTGGTAAATTTTACTGGGAAGTGCATGGTCAGGCCTACTCACATAACTTCCTGGCCAAAGTGGGGATCGTGTACGGGAGGATGAGCAGAAAGGGGGCAGAGCGGTCCTGTTGTATCGGTGAGAATGCCATGTCCTGGTGCCTGAGTGTTTACCCAAATGGAGAAAACTGGCTCCGTTTTGCGACACGGCACAGAAATAAAGGTGTTAACCTTCCATCAACCAGGTGTGAGCGGATTGGGGTTTACCTGGATACTGATGCAGGCAACCTCTCATTCTATGCACTCAGTGATAGAATAATCCTTCTACATAGATTCCAAGCTACCTTCACTGATCCCCTGTATCCAGCCTTTGGTCTTTACTCCAATTCCTCTCTCACCATTCAGCAGTTTGAACGCCAGATATTGGTCTGAAAACCATAGAACCATAGAAAATTTATGATGTAGAAAGAGGCCATTCAGCCCATCATGTCTTTGCCAGTCAAAGAGGAAAAAAATAAGAAACTAGTTGCCCATTCTAATCCCACTTTCCAGCACCTGGTCCGTAGCCTTGCAGGCTACAACACTTCAGGTGCAGAATGACCACCAAACCAGGCAGTGAATTCCAGACACCTACCATTAACTGGGTGAAGAAGCTTTTCCTCATATTCCCTATAATCCTTCGTCTTAAATCATCTTAAATCTGTGCCCTTTGGTAATTGTCTCTGAAAAGGGCAGTAGGTCTTTCCTACTCTATCTAGGCCCATCATAATGTTGTACACCTCAACTAAATTACCCTATAGCCTCCTCTGTTCCAAGGAAAACAACCTTAGACTGTCCTGGCAACATTTTTATAAATCTTCTCTGTACTCTCTGCAGAACAATTATGTAATGTGGAAAGCAGAACGGTACACAATATTCCAGCTGTGGCTTAACCAGCGTTTTAACATTACATCCCTCCTCTTGTATTCTATACTTGTCCAATAAAGGAAAGTATTCCATATGCTTTATCACCTTATCCACCTGTCCTCCCACCTTCAGGAACCTGTGGATATGCACTTCAAAGTCTGGAATTCCTCTTCCCCTCTCAATATCTTCCCATTTATTGTGTATTCTCTTGCTTTGTCTGCCTTCCACAAATGCATTACCGCACACTTATCCAAATTGAATTATATTTGCCAATTTTCACCCCACTCAATCAAACCACTGATATCTTTCTGACGTCGACAGCTATCCTCTTTACAACCAACTACATAGTCAATTTTTGTGTCATTGGCAAATATCCCAAACATGCCTCCAACATTTAAGTCACGTGGTGAAGAAGGCATTCGGCATGCTCGGTTTCATTGGTCAGAACATTGGGACATCTTGTTGAAGTTGTACAAGACATTAGTAAGGCCACACTTAGAATATTGTGTGCAGTTCTGGTCGCCCTATAACACAAAGGATACTATTAAACTAGAAAGAGTGCAGAAAAGACTTACTAGGATGCTACCAGGACTTGATGGTTTGAATTATAAGGAGAGGCTGGATAGACTGGGGCTTTTTTCCCTGGAGCGTAGGAGGCTTAGGGGTGATCTTATAGAGGTCTATAAAATAATGAGGAGCATAGATCAGCTGGATAGTCAACATCTTTTCCCAAAGGTAGGGGAGTCTAAAACTAGAGGGCATAGGTTTAAGGTGAGAGATACAAAAGTGTCCAGAGGGGCAATTTTTTCACAGAGGGCTATAGGTTACATAGTATTTACAACACAAAGACAGGCCATTCAGGCCAACAAGTTCATGTGGTGTTATACCCCATACATGCTCCTCCCACTTCTCTTCATATAACCCCATCAACTTCAATATTTTTCTCACTCATATATTTATCTAGCTTCCCCTTAAATGTTTAGGGTATGTCAGGTTGAGGCAGATGAATCATGGTGGGTCTAAAAGAAAAGAATCAGAGAGAGGATAACAAAAAGTTTGAGGGAGGGGCATGTATTAAAGCTGTAAGATATTACAGAAATAGGATGGGGCAAAGCCAGGGAGCTATTTGAGTAAAGGCCTGAGAGTTCTGAATTTCAAGCTTTAAGACAGTCATGAGGACAGGGGTGATGGGTGTGTGGGACCTGGTTTGGAGTAGGATACACACAGCAGAGATGTGGACGGGCTGAGGTTTATGGGGGCAGGTTCTGAGGGAGAATGAACTGGTATCTTGTCCTTTGACAAACAGTTTTGTATTCAGTTGTTTTGTTAGTTTAGTAGTAAAGTTCAAATCTTCTTAGTGGTGATGGATTATGTTAGCAGCTCGCACAAGAAATAAAAAATTGTTTCCTCCAAGCTTGCTTGCAATTCGGATCTACATGTGCTAGGTCCCATTAAGACAAGCAGAACACAAACTTTGTCCTAATTTGAATAATTGTACTGTACAGCAGAGCTGGACACAAATTGTTGGCCATCTGAATGCTAAGCAGGGGCCCTGCAGCATGGTAGGCTAGCATGCGTTCCAGCTGGCCTCTACTGTTAATGGCAGCATGTTCCTCATTAAAGAAGTTGCTGCTGATTGCTAATACTGGGAAGCAAAGGAAATGGAGCACCAAGACAGAGAGGTGATTACGAATACGGTGATGGAGGTCAGCAGGAGGAGAAAGACCGTGCTTTCCGCAGTGGGTAGGAGGCCATCATTGAAAGTACTCTGAAGGGAATGGAGCAGGAGGGCACAGGGGTGAATGCTCAAAGTCTAGCCCCAGGGACCTGGCAGTTATACTAGAGGAGGTTTAATGATCTCTCATGATTAGCGAATATATCTTTACATGACATCTCCTACCCACCACCCCACCCCACCAATCTCATACTGCTCAATATAATGGGGAGGTGATGGCGTAGTACTAGACATCCAGAGACAGAAGCTAATGCTCTGGATACATGGGTTCAAATCCCATGCAGCTGGTGGGATTTATATTTAATTAATAAATCTGTAATTAGAAGCTAGTCTAATGATGACCACAAAGCCAAAGGAAGGAAATTTGTTGTCCTTACCCAGTCTGGCCTACAGGTGATTCCAGACCCAGAGCAATGTGGTTGACTCTTAACTACCCTCTAAAATAGCCTAGCAAGCCACTCGATTGTATCAAACCGCTACGAAGTTTAAAAGAAATTAAACTGGATGGACCACCTGGCATTGACCTCGGCACTGGAAAAGGCAACGGCAAACCCAGCCTGCTGAACTTGCATAATCTTCCTTACTAACAGCTGGGGGCTTGTGTCAAAATTGGGAGACCTGTCCCATAGACTAGTCAAGCAACGGCCTGACGTAGTCATACTCATGGAATCATGCCTTATAGATAACATCCAGACACCACCATCACCATCCCTAGGTATCCCTGTCCCATTGACAATTTCACAACCAAGTTTTCCTTACAGATTTCCTCACACTATTTAAAATGACTGATACTTCCAGAAGTGTGCTACTCTGAAGTGGAATTTATGCACTGAGGAGAACTAATGAAATTCTTGCCATTTGCAAACTAATGGTCCTGTCAACTTAAAATGTCTAAATATCCCTGACTGTAGCTTGAAATACAATCCCTCCATCCACCAGCTTCAGTGTTCACCCTGGGCTGAAGGGAAGTCACGGGGAGTGAGGAGTTGTGCCTTGCTGGCACTGGCTCGGGGAGGAGATATGAAAGCAGTCCCTTATTCATCCTCTCAGTGATGGATGGTGCATGGCACACAGAGATCAGCGAATGGACAAGGACTCCCTTGAAGGCTCAATGGATAAATTCTCCACCCAGTGCATTCAAACTGGAAGGTGATGCTGCCTGACCTAAGTATTTCCAGCATTTTCTGTTTTTGTTTCAGACAGGAAGGAGTCAAGTTCAATCTCAGGCCTCTGCAGAGTTAGTTTATTTTCAATGTGTAGCAGAGGCCTACAATTACAAACATACATACGAGCAAACAAATTAGGAGTAGGCCATTCAACCCCTTGAGCCTGCCATTCAATATGATCATGGCTGATCTGATTGTAACCTCAACACCACATTCCTGCCTACCTACGATGACTTTTTATTCCCTTGCTCATCAAGAATCTACCTCTGCCTTAAAGATATTCAAAGACTCTGCTTCCACCACTTTTTGAGAAAGAGTTCCAAAGACTCATGACCCTCTGAGAGAAAAAAACATTTCTTCATCTCTGTCTTAAATTTTTAAACAGTGACCGCTGGATCTGGATTCTCTCACAAGAGGAAATATCCTTTCCACATTCACCAGTCAAGACCCCTCAGAATCATTTACATTTTGAAGACATCTTCACCCTCCCTTTACAACAATCTGAGGTCCCTATCTGCTTCAAGAAGGTGACCATCATCCCGGTACCAAAGAAAAGCCAAGCAGCGTGCCTTGATGATTATCGTCCAGTGGCTCTGACATCCAACATTATGAAGTGCATCGAAAGGTTAGTCATGGCATGAATCAATTCCAGCCTCCCAGATTGCCTGGATCCACTACAGTTCACCTACCTCTGCAACATGTCCACAGCGGACGCCATCTCCCTGGCCCTGCACTCAACTCTGGAACACCTAGATAACAAAAACACCTATGTCAGACTCCTATTTATCAACTACAGCTCAGCCTTCAACACCATTATTCCTACGAAACCCATCTCCAAACTCCGTGGTCTGGGGCTCGGCTCTTTCCTCTGCAACTGGATCCTGAACTTCCTAATCCACAGACTGCAATCAGTAAGGATAGGCAACAACACCTTCATGACCATCCTCAACACCGGTGCCCCACAAGACTGTGTCCTCAGCCTCTCACTATACTCTTTATACACCCATAACTGCGTGGCCAAATTCCCCTCCAACTCGATTTTCAAGTTTGCTGATAACACCATTGTAGTGGATCGGATCTCAAACAATGACGAGATGGAGTACAGGAAAGAGATTGAGAATCTGGTGAACTGGTGCAATAACAATAATCTCTCTCTCAATGTCAACAAAACACAGGAGGTAGTCATCGACTTCAGGAAGCGTAGCGGAGAACATGCCCCTGTCTACATCAATGAGTACGAAGTAGAAATGGTCAAGAGCTTCAGGTTTTTAGGTGTCCAGATCACCAACAGCCTGTCCTGGTCTCTCCATGCCAACACTATAGTTAAGAAAGTCCACCAACGCCTCTACTTTCTCAGAAGACTAAAGAAAGTAGGCACATCTGCTACGACTCTCACCAACTTTTATAGATGCACCATTTAAAGCATTCTTTCTAGTTGTATCACAGCTTGGTATGGCTCCTGCTCTGCCCAAAACCGCAAGAAACTACAAAGAGTCGTGAATGAAGCCCAATCCATCACTCAAACCAGCCTCCCATCCATTGGCACTGTCTACACTTCCCGGTAACTCGGAAAAGCAGCCAGCATAATTAAGGACCCCACGCACCCCAAACATTCTCTCTTCTACCTTCTTCGGTCAGGAAAAAAATACAGAAGTCTGAGGACACATACCAATCGACTCAAGAACAACTTCTTCCCTGCTGCCATCAAACTTTTGAATGGACCTACCTCGCATTAAGTTGATCTTTCTCTATACCCTAGCTATGACTGTAACAATACGTTCTGCATTCTCGCCTTTCCTTCTCTATGTACGGTATGTGTTGAGTGTATAGTGCACGAGAAACAATACTTTTCACTGTATACTAATACATGTGACAATAATAAATCAAATCAAGTTACCTCCTAATCTACTAAATTCCAGCAGGACATATTAGATTTCAAGGAGGATTGAGTGGGACAAAGGGTATGTAAGATGCATTACCTGTGTTGACACATTAAAGTCAAATATTTTTAATAACTAAACATTCTGATCTTTAATTTCTTACCTTTTGCCATGTTTGTACTGACCATTATCCCAATTCACTGTGTTATACTGCAAAAATAAAATAAGCAACTTTTAAATAAAGACAATAACATTGCATTAAAGTCAGGCCATAAGCACAGAGAGAGACTGCAATATTCATTCAATGTACAGACCTGATTTGACTCATGACTGTGCTCTGTCCATGTACATCATCATGTGGAGATGCCGGCATTGGACTGGGGTGAACACAGTAAGAGTTTTAAAAACACCAGGTTAAAGTCCAACAGGTTTATTTGGTAGCAAATACCAAATATTTGGTAGCAAATAAACCTGTTGGACTTTAGCCTGGTGTTGTTGAAACTCTTACCATGTCCATCATCCACAGATTCTGGTTCAGGCATTTTTAACTCTGCTTCTGTTTGCAATGAGTGGGTCATACCCTTTGCGATCAGGAGGACACAGTGGTGGATTTGCCATGAAACTAAACATGCGGCGGTTTGGGGGCCCCAAAATGCAGAACAAATCTGACAAATGACTAAACTTAATAAGCATTGCAGTTGCAAAGCAGTCCAGGCTTTCTGCTATGGTGATATAAACAGGGCCTAGTTTTAAGGCTGATAAAATCGGATATCCTAAATTAAAGAATTGGGCATATTAAAATCAAACACAGTCAAACCTCAGGCAGGCCAATTGTACAAATACACAAACGTGTCTGCGCCTGACCCATCAACGACCCATCAAAGGTCGTTACAATCTATCGAGACTTAGCAGGAGATCATTGCACCTCGTTGAAATGCACCGGCCTATTGTTAGAAGCCCAGATCGGGCCAGACTTTCTGTCACCAAGAGTTCCTGTAGATACCTTATCTGATAAAAAGTTATACATAAGCAACAGCATGGAGATGGGACACCTGGGGGGTGGACCCTGGTGTCCTGTCAGGCAGACATCAAGAAACCCACTGGGTATTGGAACCCCTTCCTGGAACCTCATTGGCCGGAAGCCAGAGAAGTTTCTGGAAAGGCAAGCAGGCTGGGGGATAAAGGGACACACTTGGAGACACACAGGAGCGAAGACTCGATGAAGGAGGCAGCCTTGCCCATTCGGAAGACTGACCGAAGAAGGAAGGAAGGAAGAAGCTGCCATCGAGACTCACCTTCGTGACGACGGACCAGAGGGACTCAGAGAATCGGGCCTGCAGTTCAACTAAACCATCTTTAAGGGTAGTATACTTGAATCTGCTGGGGTATCCTCTTGTTTTATGTGGGTAATTTAAGGGTTAATAGTGTTATTATTAATAAACTTGTTGAACCTTTACTTGTGTTTGTCCTTTGTCCATCTTGCAAATAAGGACACCGGGGTAAAACCTTAGAGCAGTGGTTCCCAAACTTTTTTCACTGGGCCGCACTTTTGGAATAAAAATTTGCTCACGCCACTTACTTTTTTTATTGATAAGAAATACATTCAAAAACAAAAAAAAACAACTCCTTGCAGTGCTTGATTCATAACATAGAACCCAACTACTTTATAATATGATCATGGGACATCCAGAAAGTATAAAACAATGCAGCTGCATATCCCATGTTTAAATGTTTCTTTGATTGTCCTTGAATCTTCCCGCCACACTTGCCATCCTCTCTCGCCGCACCAGTGTGGCGCGCCGCACCCTTTGGGAACCACTGCCTTAGAGTAAGCAAACTGGTCAAAAGTATCTGAGAATTAACAGAGAATTAACTGCACTCTGCGAATTTATTCTGTGAACTGTAGTCTAAATATATATTTTTTAAGTAGTCTAGCAAAGAATTTTGCTTCGTAATTTTTTTGTTATCTCAGCAATAGCATATCAGTAACTAAGGGAAATTATCATTTGCCAATCTGTCTGTTTGACTATTATGCACCCTCCCCTGCTCTTTGCAACAATGTCCATGATTTGTCACTAGTATGTAATGGTTCAAAATCCTGTTTTTACAGAGCCTGATAAAAATGTGGATTAACTATGTTAAACCTAATTGAGTGGTCCATGGTCCACCTGTGGCTATGATCCTCCACTTTCAGATATTTTTAATATGCCTAGAATCAAGGTCAGGTTTTTAGCAATAATTAAACAATAATTTAGACTGGCAATCAAAACTGCCAAGAAATGAATGTGAGGCAAGAAGACAAAGCTCAGCAAAGAGACAATTTGTCATTTTAGTTTAAAACGCTTGAATAGTGGACATTCATCAAAAGGTATTGGCGAGGAAACATCTGATCTATCTGATCACTTAATTGAGTTGTGGGGAAACCACAATGCAAAAGTTCAACGAGTGCACTCTGAAGTGACAATGGAACTACAAAATATTGGTAATTTTGGCAAAGTAAAGGAAGAAACCTACAACTCAACAGGGTGATGGAGGGAAGCAGAAAGGTGGTCTGAGGGGAAAAAAATGGTGAAGATAGAGGATAGAAGGGACTTGAAGGGTAGGGGGGGGGAGGTTGAAAGTTGGTGGCACAGACAAAATACAACACCACACCATGATGATCAAGAGCTAGGAATGACACGGTTGAAAAATGATACTTGGAGAAAGTTGTCTGGGGAGGGGTCTAAAGATGAATCGGAGGAATCACCAACAGCAAATTTGGGTTGACTGAAGGGGCAACCTATTAATTATTGGCTCAAGGCATCCAGACCGTGGTTTAGCTGAGAAATGTTGACATGTTCTTTGACAAGGTCCCACATGGGAGGTTAGTTAGGAAGGTTCAGTCGCTAGGTATACATGGAGAGGTAGTAAATTGGATTAGACATTGGCTCAATGGAAGAAGCCAGAGAGTGGTAGTGGAGGATTGCTTCTCTGAGTGGAGGCCTGTGACTAGTGGTGTGCCACGGGGATCAGTGCTGGGTCCATTGTTGTTTGTCATCTATATCAAGGATCTGGATGATAATGTGGTAAATTGGATCAGCAAATTTGCTGATGATACAAAGATTGGAGGTGTAGTGGACAGTGAGGAAGGTTTTCAAAGCTTGCAGAGGGATTTGGACCAGCTAGAAAAATGGGCTGAAAAATGGCAGATGGAGTTTAATGCAGACAAGTGTGAGGTATTGCATTTTGGAAGGACAAACCAAGGTAGAACATACAAGGTAAATGGTAGGACACTGAAGAGTGCAGTAGAACAGAGGGATCTGGGAATACAGATACATAATTCCCTAAAAGTGGCGTCACAGGTAGATAGGGTCGTAAAGAGTGCTTTTGGTACATTGGCCTTTATAAATCAAAGTATTGAGTATAAGAGTTGGAATGTTATGGTGAGGTTGTATAAGACATTGGTGAGGCCGAATTTAGAGTATTGTGTGCAGTTTTGATCATCTAATTACAGGAAGGATATAAATAAAGGTTGAAAGAGTGCAGAGAAGGTTTACAAGGATGTTGCCGGGACTTGAGAAACTGAGTTACAGAGAAAGGTTGAATAGGTTAGGACTTTATTCCCTGGAACGTAGAAGAATGAGGGGAGATTTGATAGAGGTGTATAAAATTATGATGGGTATAGATAGAGTGAATGCAAGCAGGCTTTTTCCACTGAGGCTAGGGGAGAAAAAAACTAGAGGACATGGGTTAAGGGTGAAGGGTGAAAAGTTTAAAGGGAATATTAGGGGAGGCTTCTTCACACAGAGTGGTGGGAGTGTGGAATGAGCTGCCAGATGAAGTGGTGAACACTTTTAACATTTAAGAAAAACTTGGACAGGTACATGGATGGGAGGGGTGTGGAGGGATATGTTCCAGGTGCAGGTCAGTGGGACTAGGCAGAAAAATGGTTTGGCACAGCCAAGAAGGGCCAAAAGGCCTGTTTCTGTGCTGTAATGTTCTATGGTTCTATGTTTCAAATGCCAATTGAAGCAGTTTGGCACCTGAACTCTTGGAGCGCATTGCTGCGAGAATCTGTTATGGCTTGGGGAAACATTTGTTTTGGTCTGATTGCCCACATGCCCATCACAGAGAGATCTAAAGAGGAAAAGAGGATCAAAGGGACCATGCTGCTGCACATAAACAACAAGCTCAAGACAAGGCTCTACATTATCATTTGAATGGTCATAGCTTATAGGCCACAATGCTTGCAGTCATGAAATTAGTGCAAGGTTGTCAAGTAAAATCCTCTTTAGCTTTATAAATCTCATTAATGTCACTTTGATGTTTAACCAAGAAAACCTTTTAGTCAGTTCATGATTTAAAGAAAAAAATATTTTCCATTCAGCTTGAGGTTTGTCTAATTCCTTTCTAGCAAGAGCACTGCTTCTTTATTCTCAACTTTGAATTTAGGTCCAAGAACATGTATCCTTCTTCACGATTCTGTATTGTTAGTTTTGGATTCACCTGCTGTCACCCTCCTTGAATGCATTCCTTTCCTTAAAAGAAAATGTGGTTCAAAAGCACACTGGGCTTATAAATATAGGAATAGAATAAAAACAAAGAGATCGTGCTTAAACTTTATAAATTTATTAGACCTCAGGTGAATATTGTGGACACCACTTTTCAGGAACGATTTTATTAAGGGTACAGAGATGGTTTGCAAAAGTGTTACCAAGGATGAGAAATTCAGTTATGAGGGGAGGCTGAAAAGTTCTCCTTAGTTTAGTTTACTTATTAGTGTCACAAAAGGGCTTACATTAACACTGCAATGAAGTTACTGTGAAAATTCCCTAGTCGCCACACTCCGGTGCCTGCTCGGGTACACTGGGGGAGAATTTAGCATGGCCAATGGACCTCACCAGCACGTCTTTCGGGCTGTGGGAGGAAACCGGAGCACCTGGAGGAAACCCACGCAGACACGGGGAGAATGTGCAAACTCCACACAGGCAGGAAGTCAGGAATTGAACCTGGGTCCCCGGTGCTGTGAGGCAGCAGTGCTAATCACTCTGCCACTGTGGCACCCTTAAGGATGGAGAACGAGAGGGCACAGATTGAAACTAATTTGGTAAAGAAGCAAAAGTGATATGACAAATAAAACTTTTTCATACAGCAAGGGCTGGAATGAGGTGTAGATAGTCAAGACAGAAATAAATCGCATGTTATTCCCTATAGGGAATAGATAAATAACCAGAGGCCACAGATTTCAGCTCACTGAAAAAGATTAAGATAAATGTTTTCTCTGAGTTGTCAGAATGGGTTTCTGTGGAAGCTGATTCCATAAGTAATTTCAAAGGGAAATAGGTCAGAGAGTTCATGATGAGAAACTTACAGAGTTGTGGACAAAGAGCAGCTGCTTTTTCAACCAGCCAGCACAAGGAAGATGGACCGAACGGCCACTGTGTTTCTATCAAGCATGGCGCCTGAATCCGGTTGCTTGGCAACGTGGCAGTCAGGCGCGGAGCGGGCGGCTATGGCCAGGGTCCTGAGCGCCTCACTCAAGATGGCGGCGGGTTGGAGTTGGTGCTTGCGGCTGGAATCTGTGCTCAGGGCCAAGGGAGGCTGCCTGAACAGGAGGGGCTGGATACCGGGGTGAGTGAGGGGATTTTACCCTAGATCGTGTGCTGATCCCGGCTGGGTTTGTGTCCAATGCGCGAGGTATCGGGAATGTAGAGCCGAAGGGGTATGGGGGGGGGGAGGATGATGAGGAGGGGGGGGGGGAGGATGATGAGGAGGGGGGGGGGGAGGATGATGAGGAGGGGGGGGGGGAGGATGATGAGGAGGGGGGGGGGAGGATGATGAGGAGGGGGGGGGGATGATGAGGAGGGGGGGGGGAGGATGATGAGGAGGGGGGGGGATGATGAGGAGGGAGGGGGGGGGATGATGAGGAGGGAGGGGGGGGGATGATGAGGAGGGAGGGGGGGGGAGGATGAGGAGGGAGGGGGGGGAGGATGAGGAGGGAGGGGGGGGAGGATGATGAGGGAGGGAGGGGGGGGAGGATGAGGAGGGAGGGGGGGGAGGATGATGAGGGGGGGGAGGATGATGAGGAGGGGGGGGAGGATGATGAGGGGGGGGAGGATGATGAGGGGGGGGGAGGATGATGAGGGGGGGGGGGAGGATGATGAGGGGGGGGGAGGATGATGAGGGGGGGGGGAGGATGATGAGGGGGGGGAGGATGATGAGGGGGGGAGGATGATGGGGGGGAGGATGATGAGGGGGGGGGAGGATGATGAGGGGGGGATGATGATGGGGGGGGAGGATGATGATGAGGGGGGAGGATAATGATGGGGGTAGTGGGTGGGGCAGTGAAGGGATGATGGGGAGCTGGGGGGGGGATAGGGATATTCAGGAGGGGGAGAGGAAAGGGATGACTGCAGGGGGTTAGAGGAGGGGGAGGATGGGGATGTGGAAGAGAGGAGGACGGGGGAGAGCAGGATGGGGTGACGGAGAATGGCAGGAGGTTGATGATGAGGACGTAGTTTGGGGGGGGGCCCTGAAACGAGGAGTATGTTGGAGGAGGAAAGGGTGACGGCAGAAGTAGAGCGATTGATGGGAATGGAGGAGTGGGATGTTTGGGGAAGAGAGGTGTTGGGGGTTATGGGTGGATATCGGGTTGTGGGTGGTTGGGACTGTCAGGGTGGTGGGGTTTGCATGTGGCTGTCAGGCCAGAATGGGGATGTTGGTGACTTGTTGGTGACTGGGGTATAATTGCCAGAGGGTTGATGTGTCAGGGGTTTGGTGGAGGGGGTGATGGGATGCAGGTATGGGTGTGGGTGGGGCAGGAGGGGGATGTTACGTTTAAGGGGGCTGTTGGCATGGGGAGGTGGGTGTGAATGCAAGTGCGGAGATGCTGATTTCTGCCTCCTGGCATTGAACTATCTTTTCATTCCCCCACCCCCCTGCCTGATAAGGGTGATCCCTGTGCGGGGGTCTCGATACCACCCCCATTACTTGGAACCTGAGCTTAACAAGGAGCAGCACCGGATCCCTGTTACCGAGCTTGGGCCAGAGGAGAGTGCAGCGTTAGAGCTCAGGACTGTTCGACCCATAAAGGCTGCAACAAATAACCAGAGCAGCAGTGTCTTCAGTGACCCCTTGACCAGGTCAGTGAATCCCCGCTTCTTCCCTGCCTTTGTCCCCACCCTGGTCTGTCATCCAAAACTCTGCTCCTCATGTCTATGGCTTAACTCCTTATTGCTCTAATCCCAGCACCACAGCCCTCTGAAGTATTGAGATTCCTTTTCTATGGCCTTTTGTGCATCTGATTTTAATCAACATCTGGATTTATATAATACCTTTAACAGAGTAAAATTTCCCAAGATACTTTGTAAGGGCATGATCATAAACAAAATTTTAGACTGATGCACAGTGGCAGCAGTGTGCACCATCTACAAGATGCACTGCAGCAACCTTTTTAAAAAAAATTCATTTGGGGACATGGGCATCGTTGGCTGGCCAGCATTTATTGCCCATCCCTGTTGTCTGAGGGCAGTTGAGAGTCAACCACATTGCTGTGGCTCGAGTCACATATAAGCCAGGCCAGGTAAGAACAGATTTCCTTCCCTAAAGGACATGAATGAACCAGATGTGTTTTTCCCTCAACCAACAATGGTTTCATGGTCATCAGTAGATTCTTAATGCCAGATATTTTTATTGAATTCAAATTCCACCATCTGCTGTGGTGGGATTCGAACCAGGCTCCTCAGAACATTAGCTGAGTTTCTAGATTAGTAGTCTAGCGATAATACCACCAGGCCATTGCCTCCCCATAACCTATAAGGGCTCCTTCAGTAGCACCTTCCAAACTCATGACTTGTACCACCTCGAAGGACAAGGGCAGCAGATGTATGGGGACACCATACCTGCAAGTTCCCCTCCTAGTCACCCACTGTCCTGACTTGGAACTATTTCACTATTCCTTCACTTTGTGGGGTCAAAACGCTGAAGCCCCTTCCTAACAGCACTGTGCGTGTACCTACACTACATAGACTGCAGCAGTTCAAGGAGGCACTATCCAGCAGTGCCCACATCCCATGAACGAATAAATGAAAAGGGTTAGAGGACAGATCAGAATTAGGTTTTAAGGAGCATCTTAAAGGAGGGGAGTGTTAGAGAGGTAATTCGAGAGATTAGTACCCAGGGAATAAAGAAACACCCACTGCTGGAGTAATTAAAATCCAGGTTTGACTCTGAGCCAATGGAACTAGTCTGTGCAAGCCCTACTTCAGATCTATGTTTCTAGTTTTACAGTCCTGATCACATTCTCATTTTTGTTTAATAGCCTACATACAAAAAAAAGAGGAAATAACTTTTTATTAACTATTTTCAGCAAATTCATCAACATGATGATGCAGTGTGGTCAGAAATCACTGTCCAGATCAATCATGAGCAAGGTAAAGTCTGTTTTTTCACTTTACTGCAGGGTTTCCCTGTGATTCTGGGAGGGTAACAGACTGAGTAGAGGTGGAGAAAGGAATCTCTCCGAGGGAAAGGTAGCATCACTAAGACTCTGATTAGATTGCATGTTGGTGGGTTCATTTAGCCTAACACTAAACCACAATTAAATACACATTCTATTCTGAAATGACTCACCTCATTTTGGTCCCAGTACATCGGTGACAGATCTCTCCTCACCAGTATGGCACCCCAGTCAAGAAAAGAACAAAGAAAATTACAGCACAGGAACAGGCCCTTTGGCCCTCCAAGCCTGCACTGACTATGCTGCCTGACTTAACTAAAATCCCTCCCCTTCCAGGGACTATTCCCATATTTGTCAAAAGACCTTGGCATTATCAGCAGCAGCATTACACAGTAAGGGACCTGTCCCCACTAGTACTGTACCCCATTATCTTAGTGCCAAACCTGTCCCCAGGTATTATAGTGAGATTTGTCCCCCACCAGTACTGTAGTCAGTGGTATGCAGTACCAGACCTGCAATGGTCAGAATCTGTGACATTGTGGGTATTATTTCTAGTTCTACTGGTATATGTTTTCCTCCTAGTCTGTCATCCATTCATTATCAGGGGTCTCATTATGCCAGGGGTGGTTAAGAGCTGTTTATTCTGTGGTCTCTGCTAACTTCTCATAGGGAATGCAGGAGTGTGAAGTAGGATTATCATATCTGATCTAATGGGATGGTCGTGTTCCCTAGACTTTTGAAACCATTAAACGGAAGCAGATTGAAAGTTACCACAAAGCACCAGAGTCCGAGAAGGACACTATTGAGTGTAACCCGCACAAGATTTTCCACCAAGCTCTAGAGAATTGTAAACCGGTCATTGGTTTAATGAACATACAGCGAGGTGGCAAATCCTACCAGGTAAGGTTGTTCACTGCTACTGGGCACAATATTACTTTTCATCCTGGTTCTTTGCTTATATACTGAATTAACAAAAACTTCCTCCAGTTAATATCAAATTGGAGCTGTTGTTTCAGATTCCATTCTCTAGTAACTGACACTGGCTCTTGCTGGCAACAGTCTAACATTAAGCCAGTCTGTTCACAATCTTGGGTGTCACATTTGGTCCCAAGGTGAACTTCCAATCTCATACTCGCACCATCAGTATCACCCTCACCTCAGTCTTCATAACCTCTACATCATTCAACATTGCACCTCCCTCTGATCCTACCATTCCTACAGTATAGCATTGGGAGCATCACAATTTGGGTTATAGGCTCGAGTGGGGCTACTCTTTGCTGATTCACTAAATGTGATATTTTCATAGGTTCCGACACCCCTAACTGATAACCGCCGGCGTTTCCTGGCCATGAGATGGTTAATTACTGAATGTCGTGAGAACAGACATCGGCGGACTCACATGCATGAGAAGTTGTCACAGGAACTGCTTGCTGCATTTAAGAATGAGGGCAATGTGGTCAAGAGGAAACGGGAGCTTCACAAAATGGCTGAAGCAAATCGAGCCTATGCACACTACAGGTGGTGGTGATGAGACTCTGGCCAGGGGAGCATTGAAGTAGCAATTATCTAAAGCTCCCCACCCAGGACTGTCATGTTATTTGTTATCTGATCAGTGTGGATTGCTGTATATTGTAAAATAAACTATGTGCTGAAATTCTGTCCTTGGGTGAGGTGATAGATGAATGTGACTTGGTGCAAGTTAAAATACAAGAAGAATTTTGGATGATCAAGTTTGAGGATAGAATGTTGGAGGCTTGTGTAATTGATTAGTCCAAAGTTAAAGTTATGAAGATAGAAATAGACAGACTTGATGTCACAAGAATGGTCAGAAGCTCAGGGCAAACAAGAAGTCTTTCCAGTATTTAAATAGAGGAAATTTTTGCACTTCCACAGCTGAGAGAAAACTGCTTTTGGTTGCTTTCCAATTCCTGTGATTTCCTACTGTTCTCTCAGCTCTATCCGGCTTCCTCCTTGCAACCTTTATGGTCTGTATTTTAGTTACTCAATATAGTCAAAAGTCTCATCTGGAGAACCATTTTTATTTGCATCACAAATCATTCCAATATACCCCAATACAAAGTTCAAAATGCCAGAATTTAGGCTGAAGTCACATGAAATACACAAACACTCAATAACCACATCACAGGGGGAATCACTTTCATGCCTTTCCCAGCAGGCCTGTTTGGTGCAGTTGTAGAAAATGGAGCAGGCACCAATGAAACAGTGAAATGTAAAGTGCTAGTCCAAAAACACTAGGGCTCAAACTTTGCAGTTCACAATAAAATTAACATTTATTCAGTCTGCAACTCAGATATAGTAAATGGTGGGTTTATCCCAGAACAAGGCTGGAGACACCACCTGGTGGGACTTTTCTGGGTCGAAATGGTTCAGCAGGCATTACTGGGCTGGGTGTAGACTGTTCCTTCATTCCCTGGGCCACAACTTGGTTTTCAGTTTCATTATTGCCTAAAACAAAAGCACAACTGTTAGAACAAGAAACTACAGCTTCCTCCCTTGACACAGGAAGTATGCAAAATTCAATTTAATGAATATGAAAGTTATGATTGAATCAACATGCAAATGTAAAAGTAGACAATGCACAAGATTTAGAATAGGGCTGACTGCAGGCATGTGGAGCCTCCTTTTCCCTTGTGGCATCTGTTAATACACAAACAGGATGCTGGCAGGAGGGGCAGGCACTTCAGTCTCAGCTGAATAAAACCATCAAACTTGAATTTGTTCAGGACACCAAGTATTTTGATCCGATATCAGGCTAGGTTTAACCCCGATAGGGTTGGATCTTTAATCCTATTCACTGGGCCACGGTTACACCTAGGACACAGGGCAGGCTCCATGGCTGAGGGAACTTACCATTACAAGTGAGAGATTTGGAAGGGGTTGGATTAGCACCAAGGCCTGTACCACTTCAGAGTGCAGCAGCATCTGGTCTATTTGATATTAGACAGACACCTAGAGGACTGCCTTTTATTTCAGGTTACCATTGACAATCTCAGGCCATCCACCATATTTCACCCACTAGGCCCAGGGATTGAAGGGAGGAAAATGTTGATATTTGCATGAAGTGGTCGGAGGACTAGTGGTATAATGGAACATTCAATGCAGGCAGCATTATTACCCATCTTTCGGCTTCCATTCTGACAACAGTTCAATTGTTACTGGTGGTTGTATCCAGTGGTTCACATACCAATTTTTCATTTAAAGACAATCCAGTGTGAATGGGTTGCAACATATCAGTAGGCATGTGACCTGCTCCAAGACCTCCAACACTGATCAGTGAAAACAAGCATCAACAGGATTTACCTACCTTGCACCTACTACTTCCTGCCTTATCTGGGTCAATCTGCTCACTAAGACTTGCATCCCTAATATACCAACACCGAGATCCCTCCCCTCTGTTACAACAGAGCTAAACCCTCAGCAGGAGGAGCAACAAGAACTCCATCTATTTTCCCAGCAGAAATTACCTTTGAATATAATAGAGGTTGAACTGAAAATTGACAGATCATTGGTGAAACATTAGCGAGACAGAGGGAAAATAATGTCAATCTATTTTCTTTGCTAGATTGACACAGCATTGCACAAAGGGAAAATCTACATAGCAGCACAGCAGTGGAATCCGTAGATTGTTCAATGCATCATCAGCTGGAAGAGGTTCATTCACTTCAATGAGATACAAAGGTCATTAAAGACAAGTGAACGTTGTCAAATTTAGAGTACTTGACCCAATATTTATGGGGAGGTGGCAGCATAGTGATATTGCCACTGGTCTAGTAATCCAGAAACCCAGGGCAATGCTCTGGGGACCCAGCTTCAAATCCCACCACAGCAGATGAAATTTAAATTCAATATAGGATTAAAAGACAAATGACCACGAAACCATTGTTGTAAAAACTAATCTGGTTTACTAATGTCCTTTAGGGAAGGAAATCTGCCATCCTTACCTGGTCTGGCCCACAGCAATGTGGTTGATTCTAAAATGTCCTCTGAAATGACAGAGCAAGCTACTCAGTTTAAGGCCAATTAGGAATGGGCAATGCTGACCCAGAAAACACCACCCACATCCCATAAAAAAAATTGTGATGCTGCCACAACGTCCAAATTGGTCCAAGTAACATGCTGGTGTTGTAACCAACTGAACCTAATATTACAGAACAAATAATGTTCTGGCAGTCAATTCTTCTCATTCTACTGAAAGGTTTGCCTTCAATCTCTCAAAGCAAATGAAACAATCAGAAATTGCAGTCAGTGACTGAACAACTTGTGCACCTTAAGGGAACACCAATACATAAAGCAGGTTAATCCTTCTATTAAAATAGGGAAACAGAAGATGTTGCAGAGATATGTTAAGTGATTATCCACCAGCAATAGTAGTTTCTAGCTTTGAGAAGTTAGAAGCTCCTCACCATTTCCTGACCAGGGGTAGATGGAGTTAGTATCTGGCAACTTTTTGTAGCCAACAAGTTTATAAACAGTGCTATAATGTAGGTCAACACTCAAAAGCAACTGAAGCAAAGGACAGTCAGCACTTAACTCATTAAATGTTTTTAAGGCAAGGATAGATACATTTTAAACAGTAAAGGAATTAAGGATTAAGACGAGTGGGCAGGTAAGTGGAACCTAGTCCATGAAAAGATCAGCATAATCTTATTAAATGCAGAACAGGCTCAAGGGGCCAGATGGCCTGCTCCTAGTTCTTATGTTCTTAGCTTGACTGAGCCAGATAACAGGAAGCATTCAAGTAATTGTCAATGATAGCAGTGTACATTTGTTAATAATTTTCCCCCCAAAATCTAGATTCTTCCCATCCCAAGTTAGGGGTTTTTTTTTTAAAGTTGGTCTTCTGCATTTTCCCCCCCATTTTGCCAAATTAGGTGTGAAAGTTGTAGGCACCATAGTAGCATGTGTTCTGGACTGGAGAATTAGAATTCACAAAAAATAATGCCTTTCAGGACCATAAGATGTCCCAAGCACTTTACATAAAAAGCATTCATTGGCTATTTCGTCACAAAAAGGCAGCCAATTTGCATACAGCAAGCTCCTTCCTCCAAAACCAGCATTGTGATAACGACCAAGTCTGTTTTTGGAAGACGGCAAGGTGGATCTTTATTTTTTGGAAATAATAGATCAAGTGACCCCTTGAGCTTGCTTGTGTGGGACCATAAGTACAAGATCACTAATAAATCCAATAGGAAATTCTGGAGAAATTTCTTTAGTCCGTGAGTAGTTAGAATGTGGAATCTGCTAGCACATGTAGTCGAAGCAACTAACAGATGCATTAAGGCAACACTAGATGAACACAAAGGGGAAAAAAAGGATTATGCTGGTGGGGTCAGTTGATAAAGTGAGAAACTCTGGAGCATAAACCTATTAATGTGCTGTGTTTACCATGACCAAATACTGGAAGACTTATTCTACACCAGGGAACTAAACAATAGTGCAGAGAAACTTCCATTGGTTGCACTGTTAGAATTTTACTCAGGAATGGGGATGTTGACAAATTTACATTTATTGCCTATTCCTGGTGCCCATTAGAGTGCCTTTCCTTGAACCACTAGTTTTTGTCTTAATGGCACTCCTACAATGAGGGAATTTCTGGATTTTGACTAAGGAACAGTAGTATATCCATGTTCAGATGGTGTGCAAATTGGACAGGATTTTGCAGATAGCATTCCCTGATCCTTTTGCTCACCTTGGAGATTGAATTTTGGGGTGTTAAATTGAGCTTTGCAAACTGTGGCTGTGTATCTTCTAGGTTGTACATACACAGCAGCTACATTTGATATCTGTCACTTGGATATCCATCAAGCAACCTCCTCATCCCTTGATATTCGTTGAAGCTGCATCCATCCAGCTGAATGGTTGGTGTTTCATCACTCTCCAGTTGAGGCTAGTGAAGGGGCTTTGAGTGTTGTCAACATGGTGATGCTGTGGTTGGTGCAGCTTTGATCAAAGGTGATATGAAAGCTATTACTGCTGGGAATTGGTGAACCTTTTACTGACTGACATTGTCTAGCAGACTATTCTAATAGTCAAAAGTAGTACAAATTCTGCCCAAGTCTTGTTACTCTTGGCGTGTGGAATAGTTGCTGATTTAGTCTACAAATGTAGAATCAGCCCTGGCCCGGACCTTAGGCGGAGGGAAGGTTGTTGCTGAAACAGCTGGCTAGTGAAATACACTGCTTGTGGGTTACCTGCAGCAATGTGTTTGGGCTGCATTGATAAGTCAAATTTTTGACCAATACCCTCAATGAACTTCATCCCATTCCACCACTTGGTGTCCCATCTTAGATCACATTAATTAAATTGAAGTTATTGTATAATTTGTACTGCAGCTTGGTAGCCAGGCATGTTACATTAAATTTGCAGTTCTCTGGATGCAGATTTTGATTTTAGTCTAAACAGAAATTTGGTCCTAAAATGGTGTTCATGCTGTGTTTTCAGGTACTAACTTTTCTGCACTGGTCCTCAAATTAAACATTTCAATCCAGCTGTGTGAACATCTCAACTGCATCTTCAATTTGTGCCCATTCATAACCACCTCTGATCAATGAGTCTCCATCAAGTCATTTCTCAACATTTTCAGCTTATGCCAATTTCTTAGGCCTTTCAAGTCTCTTCAAACCTGTAACATGCTAGTGAAGTTGCACTGCATCTTTTCTATTCATTTTATACACTTAGTAGAGTCAGAAGCCAATATTCCACAACACAATTCAGTATTCCTTCTCATTTTGTACTTCATACATGGAGATAAAATTCAAGGATTTGGGTTTGAATTTTTCTGGCCACTTGTATTATCTGCACCTCAATGGTCCCTAGTCATCCTGATTTAAATATTTTTTTCCCCCATACTGAACTGCATTTGGCCTCTGTCCACAAGCCAGCAGATATCCTCCTGTAGGAGGATTTCACAATTCTCATGTCATAGCTACCAAATTGTCATCCTCAATAAATATCACTTGTTCCATCTGTCTGCATCATTTACATCAAGGAAGAACATTCTCAACAAGGAGAATTTATAGCCCTTCATCATTAACTGCACCAAATATATTTAGTGTGGAGAAGTCACATTGTTGGCAGCTGCAAAAAGGGAGCGAGAGAAGCCAACTCTGGGCCTTTTACAACCTCAATCGTAATGAGCAAACTGATGGCATCTCTTAACAATAGAATAGATTTAATAGTAAAAATGCAGCCATTTAGCTCAAGCCTCAAAATGTATAGCCCTGGCTGCTATTTTGTTATATGGAAACTACAGAAGCAAGATCCTGGTCATCTCTGTACAAGTAATTGACTTCAGTTTGCTTACAACCCAGTTAACCATATTACTTTCCCAATGATAATTGAGACAAAGCAAAGCTAACTTAGGCAAGAGTCCTGAAGGTAGAAAGAATTCATTAAAGTAAAGAAATCAAAGTGAATTAGAGTAAATCACTGTCCATGGTAGTTACCAATGGAACAGGAGTAAGCCATTTTTCACCCCTCAAGCCTGTGCTACAATGAGATCACAGATCAGCCATAATCCAATTTGTCTGGTATCCCTCAATACCTTTTGCTATCAAGCTCCATTTAAAAATGATTTCCAATCGCAGAAGTTCCAAATGTTTTTTCAATGTGGAAAAGTTTCATTTTGTTCCCGAAAGATTAATTACGCTTCCAAACATCTGGACCACCCAAAGAGCAGATATAGTTAGTCCTGTTGCTCTTTAGAGTTCTTGTCATACTTCAACAGAAATTGCTGAATGACTCAGCTGGTAAAGATCCAGCTTTGCAAACAGCAAATATTAGGCAGCCCAGTAGTGCCTTCTAATTATTAAATTTTAAAACTATGAAGTTGCTTCCAGGACTTCATCTTGCTATGAGTAAAGCTTTCCTGTTTCTATTGATTTGAGGTATACAACTAGAACCCAAGCAAAAATATCCATTAATCATGAGGTTTACCAAAAGCAATGCAAAACCCTTCCATTCTCAAACTTTTAAATCCAGAAAACAGGAGACAAGTTCAAATGTACAGTTTGTGCATGCATTTGTTACCTGACACTCCTATTGGCCAGTGCGAACTATAAGGAGAGAGAAAGGAGGTTAGCAAAAGAATGGTGGCATTTCCACAATTCAGGTATTTTTCATATAAACTCCATAAATCTGAAGGAAATGGCAACCATCAGTACGAGGGTGGGCAGTTGGAATCTTTCCAGAGAACATTTGCAGAATTCTCAGCTTCACCTTTATCCCAGCAGATTATGTACTCAATTACTGTGTTCATCTTTACTGATGCCAAACTAAAAATCATATCTGTACCACAATACAGTACAAATGAGAATTAAGGTTATTGGCAAGACCAAACATGTTAATGTAACTTGGAAGTCTTTGAGGTGTCACAAGCGAGTTAAAAGGAGCATTGAAGCACATAGTCAAATGTTTTCCATGCAATCCCTTGTTTCTGAAAAGTTGATTAGCAAGTGCTCAATAATAAAAAGCTGCCTCTTCAACTTGATATTTCATTGGCTAAGTAACTGGAAGAATTAATTCTGAACAGGCGTTCATTGTGAATAATATGAAGTTAACCCCTGCAAAGATTTGAAGGACAACATTTTGGGCTGAAATGCAAGCCATCCTGCAAGTCCAAGATGACGGAAAGGTTTGGCTGCAGGACAGTCATGTTGTGCCAGATCTAAATATTAGGGTCATTGACTCAAGTCAAGATTGCAATATATACACAACTGCTTGTGAAGGAAAAAAACAATTGACTTGTTGCTTGGGATTACCAAACTGAAGCTTGACAGAATGTGCAGACAAACTATATTATACAGCATAATGACAGTGCACAGTAGTGAATTGAATAGATTTTTGAAAAGTACAGGGGCAATCTTACAGCTTAAGATCAATGGGGTGTTTTTCTTGGGGGGGGGGGGGGGGGGGGGGGTCAGAGAAATCAGGAGTGGCAAAGTGAGATCTACCAGTGCACCACCTACACACTTGTACAAAGTGCAGTGGGAGATTGGGAGGCCTGTGCAATGGTGCCCCTAGAACTCAGCAGCCAGCTTCCCAGTATAAATAGGCCCTGCCCACTCCCCCTACTAGTGAGAATCACATTTTCCCTCATTTTTTCCCCAAGTGCCATATGATTGCAGCTGGGAGCTCACCCAAAAAAAGTGCGAGATTCTCTTGTTCTTGTGCTTGTTTGGCATTTAGAATTTTTTGGCAAGATGTCCTTTCACATTTATCTTTTGGAACCATCCTTTACTAGCCTGGTGTTCGAGTACTCCTGACATACTCCTAATTTTTTTACATGCAAATTTATTTTCATTTCTAGAGAGATTTACATATTCATTATTCAGAGTGTTGTGGGCAGCTTGATATCCATTGCAAGGCTTTGCATTCACTGAATAACTGGATGAATGGTGAAGCACAACTTAGTTTTTGGAGAGGGAGTAGGGGAACTACAATATCAATCACAAGACATTTCATTTGCAAGATCTATTTCAAGACATTATCTTCCTTTTAGAGATCCATTCTACAATTTGTGTACAGGTAAAGGCACCATCAGTTCATGGATTAGATGATTTCCCAGGACATTTACCAGGTATCCCACAATTCCATCCTCTTCCATTAAAAACTGCATAGTGACCTTGAATTTAGTCAGATTGGAAAGGAAACCTGTCCAACAACAGCACTTTGACAGTCACAATCCAAAAGCCAGGACATGCAGAAGAGGAAGTTATTGGATTTGCAGAAGCCATGAGCCCAATGCATAAAATTGTAATGAGGTTAAATGACAGGCTTTATCAATTTGACTGACAGTTGGACAAAATTGAAAGTTGTGAACAATTACAATAATCTGTATTGTAAATGGGTAGAAATATTGATGTAGGAAACTTCAATTATTCCAGTATAGTCCTGGGAAAATAGCAAAAAGAAATAAACGATGGCTCCTGAAATGAGTGCAGGAGAACTTTGATCAGTGGTTTTCCAACCAAACAAGAGCAGTGTTAAATCCAATGTGGTAGGTGGAACAGATTTAAAATCAGGGAATATACAACAATTTCATTATTATACATTTGGAAATTTATTTGATAATGCTCTGTTTCAATGTGCAGCAAGTTTAAAGTGGTTATGGAAAAAGGAAAGGTACAATGATGTGAAGGACTGGAGGACTGATTTCAGTGAGCTTCAAATAAAAGATCAGACTAAACTGTAAATGGTGATGCCTCCAATCAGGTAGAGACTGGAGATTTTCATGGAGGTGGGGAGGGTGGCAGTGCATGCTGGATGAGTGGAGAAAATGAAGGAAGAGACTCATGATAAATGTCAGGTCCATTGTGAATTTCCAAATGTACAAAAATGAAATTGTTACATATTCTTCAACTGAAATCTGTCCAAATACCCCATTTCCAGAACTAGATTGAATATTGCTCTTGTTCAGTTGGGAAAATGCTGATCAAAAAGTTCTCTTGCACTCAATTTCGGAGCTCATTTATTTCCTTTTGCTATATGTAAATATCTCTAGAAATGAAAATAAATTTGCATGTAAAAATCAAGCAGAAGAGAATATCTGAAAATAGACTAACTAGGCAACTAAAGGAAACAAATATTTTAATGAGTTAAATGATAAGATTGGTTTTGATTACAGCCTCACATGGAATTCTTTGTGGAGGTACAGGGCATGACTTCAGGAACTGAATGCTTTGCATTGGTCTTTACTAAAAGACAATGCTGCAAGTGTTGCAATAAACAGAAACTTTGTCAATGTCAAAGCAAAGAGTTGCTCCTGATGGAATACATCCTGTTGCTGAGGGAAGGATGGAAATAGCATAGGCTCTGGGTGGGAGAGATGTCAGAGGGCTGCAAAGAAATAAACCCAGCAACCATAACCACCACTTAATGTTACTGGGAAAAAGCAAGAGTTTAGTCAACACTGATTTGCTGAAGGAAACTGGGTTGTGTTATTCAATTAAAATAACAGGTTGAAGCTAGTGAATATGGACTTTCAGAAGTTGGATAAAATGCCACAATTAAAGCACAAGATTAAAGGACAGTAATAAGAAAATAGCGTTGAAAGGTTATTCCAGCTGGAGGGAAGTATACAGCGATACTCCCCCTGCGGTCAGTATTAGGACACCACTCATGTATATTAATCACCTGGACTCGGATTTAACGGGTATAATTTCAAAACCTGCAGATTACATGAAAGTCAAAAGCAAACTGAATGGGATAGCAACTTAAGATAAAGGCTGGTACACTCCTGACAGATGAAATTGAATAAAGAACTTGAAATGATGCATTTGAGGGCAGGAGGTGCAATATAAAGTCAGTATAATTTTTTAAAGGGGTCCAGAAACTGAGACCTGATCAGGACACCAACAATGGCAGTGGGAATAAGAGCAGAGAAACTAATCTGACTAGAGTCACCAGTGGTGCTGGCAGAGAATAGACAGACAGCAGTTTAAATTAGGAATAGAAATAACCAGTTAAATTAACCAATAATATTTTACTCAAGTATTAGGAACATTAGTATACAATAGGTCTAGAAGCATTGTAAAAAATATTCAACTAGGTTCTTCTAAAAGAAGGAATTGAACAATTTTCTTAGATCATGTGCAATGTGGGATCTTTAGGACCATGTGTTTTAGGGAGGAGCCATGTGCGTGGGAATTCTTTATTAAATTCATTCATGGAATGAGGGCGTCAAGGTCTAGGCCAGCATTTATTGTTCAACACAAGGTAATGGTGAGCTGCCTTCTTGAACTGCTGCATTTCATGTGTTGGTACACCCAGTGCTCTTAGGAAAGGATCACCAGTATTTTGATCCAGCAGCAATTAAAGAACAGCAATATGGTTCCAAGTTAGAAAGTGTAGAGCTTGGAGGGGAACTTGCAGGCAGTGGTGTGTTCCCAAGCATCTACTGTCCATGTTCCTCTAGATGGTAGAGGTTGTGGGTTTGAAAGATGCTGTTTAAAGGAACCTTGATGAGTTCCCACAGCACATCATGTAGATGATAAAAATCTGTGCGTTTGCAGTGGAGGGAGTGAATGTTTGCAGATGGGGGTGCCAATCAAGCAGGTTGCTTTGTTCTGGATTGTATCAAGTTTGTGTCATTGGAGCTGCACTCATCCAGGCAAGTGGAGAACATACCATTGCACTCTTGACTTGTGGCTGAGGAGTCAGGTGGCAAGTTACTTGCCACAGGATCCCTAACCTCATACCTGCTCTTGTAGCCAGATCAAGTAACTGCCTCCCCCCTCAGGATGTTGATAAAGTAAGGCTTATGTTAACACTGCAATTAAGTTACTGTGGAATTTCCCTAGCAGGAGAGTCAGTGATAGTAATGCCAATGAATATCAAGGGGTGGTTAGATTCTCTGTTGGAGGTTACTTGCCACTTGTCAGCCCAAGCCTTGATATTATTCAGGTCCTGTCACATTTGGACAGAGTCTGCTTCAGTATCTGAGTCGTCAAATGGTGCTGAACACTGCAATCTGCCACACTTGACCTTATGATGGAAGGAAGGTCATTAATGCTGAAGCTGGTTGGGTTTAGGACATTACCTGAGGAAGGCCTGCTGTGACAACCTGGAACTTGAGATGATACACTCCTTCCTTTGCACCAAGGACTTCTGCCAGTGTAGAGAGTTTTCCCTCCAGTTTTGAGGGACTCCCTGATGCCACACAAATGTGGCCTTGATGTCAAAGGCAGTCACTAATTTGTCCATGTTTGAACCAAGGCTGTAATGTCAGGAGCTGAGTGGCACTGGCAGAAGTGTGTCAGCAAGCAGGTTATTACAAAGCAAGCACCACTTATAGTGCTGCTGATGACCCCTTCCATCACTTTACTGATGAGTAGGCTGATGGGGCAGTAATTGGTTGGGTTGGATTTATCCTGCATTGTGTACATAGGACATACCGGAGTAGTTTTCCACATTACTGGGTAGATGCCAGTGTTGTCAACTACTGTAACAGCTTGGCTCAGGGCATGGCAAGTTCTGGAGCACAAGTCATTGGTACTATTGCTGAAATATCATCAGGGCTCAGCCTTTGCAGCATCCAGTGCCTTCAGCCGTTTTTGTACATCACATGGAGTGAATCAAACTGGCAGTGATGCTGGTGACCTGCAGAGGAGGCCTAGAAGGGTCATCCACACAGCACTTCTGGATGAAGATTGCAGCAAATGCTTCAGCTTATGAAGTGAAGGTAGTTGTTGAAACAGCTGGAGATCGTCGAGTCTGGCACACCACCTTGAAATCCAGCTCCTTGTGCTTGAGAGCATTATATTTCCTGGGCTAGAAGGAGAGGCTGATTGGTCTAAAGTAGTTAGCAATGCTGAATGGTCTTGTGTGGCAATTACAGACTAAAAAGGCAAATCATGTCCAACAAATCTAGTTTAACTTGAGGCACTCTTGTCTAGCACATTATGTAGACTTCCATAAGGCACCACAAAAAGCTTAAAAAAGCAAAAGCACATGGAACAAACAAAATGCTGTATTCAACAGGTCTGGCAGCAACTGTGAAGAGAGAAACAGTTAACACTTCAGGTTTGAGACATTTCATAAGAACTGTAAACTGCTACAAATGCAAAAGGATTAAAGCAAATGCAAAGACAGGAAAAGTGGAAAGAGGAGAAAGGTCTGTAATAAGGAAGACTGCACTGCTCCACAAGAAGCTGACATGGACTCAATGGGCTAAATGCCTGCCTCCTGTACAATAATGTGCCACTATATGGGTTTTGAGAGAGATTAAGTGATAAAAGTGAATGATGTTGCAGATATCATCCCTTCTCATGATCATTTTCCCCATTTTCTGCCCAGAGCTTCTATTTTGTTCTTCCCTCCCCTCCCTTTTTCCTCTATGAAGTTGCAAAAAGGGAGGGGAGGGAAATAGATTTAATGAGTGAGGAAAACTCTGGCAGATGAAGTCCAATCAGCAGTGAGGTTCCGCAGCACAAGCAAAATATGTATTACAGCTCAGCTCCACAGATGGCAAAGGACATGGTCCACTTGCAGAAAGCACACTATGGAAGGAGGAAATGCAGGGAGAGCATGGGCAGCTTCTTATTTGCTATACTCTATTCTTTTCACCATTTGTCACTGGGCATGGTGCAAAGCTATTAACTTAAGAGTCTCTTCTTAGTGTCCTTTCAGTGTGGTGCAAACATTGAAATCTTCAGGTTACAGCAGGTGCAGGATTGGTCATCCTTCAGGGGAAATGTGGGTGCAGGGGCAGCAGCATTGTAAGCAACATTGTACCATATGCTACCAGTAATAGCTTTATAGCTATGCCTATGAACAAAAAACAAACATTTCTAACCAGGGCTTAGTGGATTTGAACAGTTTAGGTTTGACATTTGGGAACTTATTGTACCTGGAAATTAGGGCTTGAATATCCAGTGCCATTTGGGCATAATTAAGGGGAGTGGGAAGAAAGAAAGAGGTCACAACTGTGGCAAATATCTAATCCATGGCTCATCTGAGGTAATGTTCAGCTTTTAAGTTAACTGTAGAAATGGGGGTAAATGCAAGTAAAGCAACTCGGAGTCTACTATACTTGGGGCCATGTTGACTTAAGGAACTAAAAGCTATAAAGGCAAGAGCCATAAGTGGGCTTACTTAGCTGAAGATGTGGTCTACACTGCTAGTAAAGAAGTATAGTCCAGAGATACGTCACAGGTAGACAGATTTGATCATTAAGGGAATTAAGGGTTATGGGGAGCAGGCGGGTAAGTGGAACTAAACCACTATCAGATCAGCCATGATCTTATTGAATGGCAGGGCAAGCTCAAGGGGCTAGATGGCCTACTCCTGCTCCTATTTCTTATGTTCTTATGTAGATGTTGTTTTGGGGATTAGAACTAAATTAGTTTCAAAATTGAAAGGCTACATTGTCATGGAGGATGAGATAAGGTGGTTCTCTGATTTCAACTGATCGGTGTTTGCAGGGGGAGGAAGTGTTTTACAGCAGGGGAAGAGACTATACAAGGGGTGCTGCTGTTAGCAAGCTCTAGGCAGTTAGAGCTTGAAGTGCCTCAAGGAGCCATTGGCACATCTGATAGTTGCAGATTGGACCTTGTAGTTTGCAGCTCAGGAATCCAGGGAGCAGTTTGGGCTCAGAAGTCCTGGGATGCTGAACAGGTGTAGGTCTTTGATCCTATGCTGGAAACTATTAGGGCTCAGAGAAACCCTGGGAGCCATTTATAGCTCAGTGTAGCCAGGAGAATAGAGTTTGGAAAAAGCCCAGGAGCAGCAGCAGCATATTGAGGCTAGCAGTCTGCCAAGTTGGAAAGGTGCTGCTAATTAGAGGTGGGAGTGCAGCTTTGTGAATCCATGGAATGCAATCTCAGAAGAAACTGAACCATCAGGAGGAGGGAGTTTGAGAAAATTCAGAGGCTAAATTTTCAAAAAAATGAATTCCTCATCAGGGAGATAGAATTACTGAGTTTGCAATCAGTGACTCAGTGGGCACTGCTGAGGAATCCATGTGATGGTCTTGGCTACATCTGCCATTTAATGTGCAGTGTGGCAGGTTCAACTATGGCAGTGGCTAGCACTGCTGCCTCAGTGTCAGTGATCTGGATTCAATTCCAGCCTCAGGTAACTGTTATGGGTTAAGGGATAGGGATTGTTGTTGGTGCAGGCTCAATAGGCCAAATGGCCTCTCTGCACTGTAGGGATTCTATGATTCAATTTGCCTGTTAATTCACACTTACCCTCATGTTAATTCTGATATTGTAATTATTTTACTGATTTTGCAGTGAAGTTTATTTTGTTCATTTAAAACCATGGAATCCTAGTGGCTATCTGGAATTTCAAACTTTGTCTACTTTAAACAAAGTTACTGAGGCTTAACAGCAAGGTATAGGCAGATTTATTAAATTAATTAGAATTTTGTAGCTGTTTTTACAGTAGTAAAATACTAGATGCAAGGGCAACTAAAAACAAAGGATGAACTTACTGAAGAAAATAGAGACTCCAGATGGATAAAAACCTGGAACCTGATGGCTTTGATACCAGAAGCTTTAATTAATTTTCAAGTTCCTTTAATTCTAGAATTGTTCCATTAGATTGGAAATTTGTTAATGTTGTTCCATTAATTAAGGTTGGCAAAAGAAACCAGATAACTATGGGCTTGTTGGATTAATGTCAATTGGGGAGTAGCGCTAGAATGACAGCATAGAGTGTCAGCTTGGATTGTTCAGTCACTGATTAATTGACAAATGTAGGCAGTATGTCAAGGTTCCAAACGAGAGCAGCAAATAATTAAAGCACAAAGGTAATAAACGACTTGAGGCTGTGGGTATAAAAGAAAGATGTTCCAATTGGTGGGATGTGACAAGTGAGTGTAGGGTAACAAAGTTTGCAGACGACACAAAGATAAGTGGAAAAGTGAATCGTGTGGAGGGCGTAGAAGGTCTGCAGAGAGATTTGGACAGGCTGAGTGAGTGGGCGAGGATCTGGCAGATTGAGTATAACGTTGACAAATGCGAGGTTATTCACTTTGGAAGAAATAGCAAATTGGATTATTATCTAAATGGAAAGAAATTACAACATGCTGCTGTGCAGAGGGACCTCGGGGTCCTTGTGCATGAGGTGCAAAAACCCAGTCTGCAGGTGCAACAGATGATCAAGGAGGCAAATGGGATGTTGGCCTATATCGCAAGGGGGATAGAATATAAAAGCAGAGATGTCTTGCTGCATCTGTACAGGGCATTGGTGAGGCCGCAGCTGGAATACTGTGTGCAGTATTGGTCCCCTTATTTGCTGAAGGATATATTGGTCTTGGAGGGAGTGCAGAGAAGGTTCACCAGGTTGATATCAGAGAGGAGGGGTGTTGATTATGAGAAGAGACTGAGCAGATTGGGTTTGTATTTGTTGGAATTTAGAAGGCTGAGGGGGGATCTTATACAGACCTATAAGATAATGAAGAGGCTGGATAGGGTAGAGATTCTTTCCACTTAGAAAGGAAACTAGAACTAGAGGGCACAGCCTCAAAATAAAAGGGGGGTCGGTTTAGGACAGAGTTGAGGAGGAACTTCTCTCAGAGGGTGGTGAATCTCTGGAATTCTCTGCCCACTGAAGTGGTGGAGGCTACCTCATTGAATATGTTTAAATCATGGATAGATGGATTCCTGATCAGTAAGGGAATTAGGGGTTATGGGGATCAGGCGGGTAAGTGGAATTGATCCACTTCAGATCAGCCATGATCTTATTGAATGGCGGGGCAGGCTCGAGGGGCTAGATGGCCTACTCCTGCTCCTATTATGTTCTCAAGTGGTGCACTCCCATCAGGGATCAATTCTGGAGACACTACTATCACTTAACTGGCTATTATATCTATTCCTTCATATCCTTGCTAGCTACTGGAGGTGTCCCAGAGAATTGGCGAGTAGCTAATGCGGTTCTTCTGTTCAAGAAAGGAAATTGAGATAATCCAGGAAATATAGACCGATGAGTCTCACATAGGTGGTTGGGAAGCTATTGGAGAGGATTCACAGTATGGCTTAATTAGGGAAAGTCAGCATGACTCGGTGCAGGGCAGGTCATGTCTTACTAACTTGATTTTTTTTGAAGCATGTGGCAAAGGTAAATCGAAGAAGATAGTGCAATGGATGTTGTTTACATGGATTTTAGTAAGGCTTCTGACAAGATCCCTCATGGTAGGCTCATCCAGAAGATTAAGATGTGTGGGATCAAAGGTGACTTGGCTTGCCCATAGAAATCAGTAGTGGTGAAAAGGTGTTTTTCTGGCTGGAGGTCCATGACTAGTGGTGTTCCACAGGAATCCATACTGGGACCTCTGCTGTTTGTGATGTATACAAATGACTTGGATGAAAACATAGGTGGGTGGGTTAGTAAGTTGATAGAGTTGCAGATGGTGTAGAAGGTTGTTAAAGGATACAACAGCAGGTTACAGATATGGGCAGAAAAGTGGCAGGTGGAGTTTAATCTGGGCAAGTGCAAGGTGATGCACTTTGGGAGATCAAACATTAAAGGCAAGTATTCAGTGCTAACATGCAGAGGAATCTTAGGGTTCAAGTCCATAGCTCGCTGAAAGTGACCACACAAGTAGATAAGGTGATTAGAAAGGAGTATGGCATGTTTGCTTTTATTGGTTAGGGCTTTGAGTACAAGAGTCAGAAATTCATGTTGCAGCTGTTCAAAACTTTGGTTAGGCCGCACTCAACATTCAATTCAGCTTGCCACATTATAGAAAGGATGTGGAGGCTTTGGAGGGGGTGCAGAAGAGGTTTACCAGGATGCTGCCTGGATTAAAGAGTATGAGCTATAAGCAGAGGCTGGGCAAACTAGGGTTGTTTTCTTTAGAGCAGTGAGGCGAGACCAATATAATTTTATAAAATTATGGAGGGGCATAGATAGGGTTGATAGTCAATCTTTTTCCTAGAGTTGCAATGTTGAATACTAAGGGGGCATGCACTTGAGGTGCAGGAGTGGGCAGAGGGGAGGATTCCTCTCCCCCCCCCCCCCCCCCCCAGAGTTCTAGGTGTCTGGGGTGGTATTGCAGGCAGCTATGATAGGGCAGTTTAAATAAGCACAAATATCAAGGAATAGGAGGAATATGGACCAAGGGCAGGCAGAAGGGATTAGCTGAATTTGGTGTCAAGTTCAGCACAACATGCACTGAAGGCCCTACATGCTATGTTCATCCAAGTTATGATAAAGTTAGGAGGGACCAGCAAGTTATAAAAGGATGTGAACAAATTAAGTGGTGGGCACAAAGGCAAATGAGAGTAGACTCACTTCAGTTATTATTAACCCAAATATTTAAGCATGCTCACTTGTATTTAACAGGAATTTAAATCAAAAACATACAACAGTAATACTGGCACCTCATTGCCCTGCTGGAAATTTGGTTGGTGCTTGTTAGTTCACATTGAACCATTTTTCTGCACTGCTCACCAGGCTCTTGGCTTAAAGAACTATTGTTCACATTTCAGTTTTCAAAACAAGATTTAAAATGTGGGTGAATGAAAACACATGCATGAACAGATTGTACAAGGCACAATGGGAATGAAGTAAAATGCAGGCATCAAGTTACATGCATGGGAATCATGCCAGCAATTTTCATGCTCAAGTTGAATAATTTTCAAAAGGTGCACAACAATCCTGGCAAAAAATTCAGACACTGAAGCATAAAGGTTCATTAAAGCAGTCTAGATATTGACCTGATCTGCCATTAAATTCAGGTGTCAGACAAATACCACGGAGCTGATTAGAAAGGTAATAAAAAAGGTGTATTCTCAGTAAAATACCAATATAGACCTATAACCAGCTGTAATACCAATTTTATCCAATTGGAGTTTAGTTCAGAAATGTTTGTGGTGCAAAATGCCTTCCAATTGGTATTGAGGGATTAAAACTAGGTAGAACAAGAACAGTCTACAAAAGTCTGGCCCCTTCATTCTCAAGTTGGAAGGGTTTGGACTCAAACTTTCCCTAGTAGAGCAAGACAGCTAGTTATTACAATCAAAATAGGCTGGACAACACTCCCCAAACCCAAACTAAAACTAGCAAGAGTGATTGTAGCAGTTCCATCCAACCCTGGGCTGGATTTATCTGACAAGGATAAACTTGTTAATTGCAAACAAGCTGAATGGAGAGATGTGTGAACCACATTCCAACATCAAAAGTCTTAAAAATCTGACCAGAATGTGCATTTAACTAGACTAGAGTCAATATGCTCAAAGCACTGAAGTGGTCAACACTGCAACCTAAAGCCAGTATAAACCTGAAAATGTTCAGTGGTTTTAACAATGGAAGACCAGTTTTAAGATTTAAGTCAGAAATTCCAGTCAAAACATAGTGTAAAATGCCCGATTAGCTGGGATGCATGGAAATTAGTACATAGCAAATGCTCTGCTAACAGCCATGTGTTCATGGCCTCCAGAGTTCTGGTTTTCTATAGGAACCCATTACTTTCCCACTGACTCTTCTGTACATGTTCTAATAGGCAACAAAACAAATATGACATAAGCAAGATACCCTGCAAAATCCACCATGGAGTGGTTAGGTGCCAACTCCTTGCTGCAAAATTTCAGCAGTTGAATTAGACATGGCTTTAATTCTCAGGTAATAAGGAGATTAAAGAACCTCTAGTGAGCGAAGTCACTGGAATGAAATAATGGTTAAATCTATATGCCTCAACCATGGCCATGCATGGAAATGTCATGGAGACAAAGGTTCCTCCTCAAGAAGCCAAGAGTGCAACAGTTAAAGGTACTTTTCCTAATAGTGAAGTAGATGACTGCAGCTACTGTCCAGCATCTCAAGAAACCCGCAATAAAAATAATAATTAGTTTAGATCCAGCCCTTTCATGGAAGTCACTCCTCTTTTCCCCCATTAATTTTGCCACCATCTACATGGACTATGCAGCCAAATGGGAATGAGTTTAAGAATTCCTGTGGCTCATCTATAATTTAGGTGCAAGATCTGTAATGAGATGGTCCCACAGGTCCCCAGGAGAGAAAAATATCAAGGCTTGGCACAAAACCTTGCCAATAGTCAACATTTATGAAGGGAGCAGCCAAAAGACAAGTGAATGATACAGATAACACTATTACAAACACTTGTTTCAAAGTAGCGTCTGCAATGCCCAATTATAACCAGAGCCCACATTTAACACATTTCTTAAACAGGAGTGCACAACATCCTCTTCCACAACAAAACAGACCCAGCCACAAGCAGGATGCTTTCATAATTTTAGCTTTCAATTCAATAAATCTGAATGAATCCAGTTGAACGCAGAATTCCAAGTCTAGGATTTACTCAGAAAAGATTTCCAAGTTCCTCCATTACCAGTGGCCCTTCCAAGCTCTAGTTCCTACATAGTTATTGAGCAAGTCTTGAAGACAGCACACCAGTAACTTTTAAGTACCCAATGATTGATAACATTCTTGCAGTGAGTTTCACAGGACAGATCAATTTTGGCCTAGGTGTAAGTTACTGAAAGCTAAAAATTGCAATCACTGGAACCAGGCTAACATGCTTTTATGATGCCAAAGTATAGATCAAATTCACATATCACAGGAGCCAAAAGCAAGTGTGACTCAAGTTAAAACTACCTTAAGTGTAGCAAATCAAATCGTTAAGTGTTAGTCCATGCAAAGCATTCAGCAGCCAACAGCTGACACATGGAGGCAAGATCAGGACTGTAAGCAGTACTGCACAAGGAAATCCAGCCAACAAAGATAACTTACTGCAGTTTGAACTTTACATCTAACCCATGTAAGCTTATTCAATGAATAAACCAGAGGCTTCATAGGGTAGTTTTTGGGAAAAGGTCGAGAATAAGCAAAACAAATTGCCACCATGCTAATTACACTAGAATCTTACTTACATGAATCTGGACACTTTTGATCTTTCCCAGTTGTGAAGTCCTAGATTAAAAACATTAACAAGACATTAGAACCATAGAATCCCCAAGAGCAGAAGGCGGCCATTTGGCCCCATCAGGTCTGCACCAACTCTCCGACAGAGCATCACATCCAGGTCCACCCCCCACCTTATCCCCTTAATCCCACATATTTACCTGGAATGGAACCCACATCCCTGGTGCTGAGAAGCAGCAGTGCTAACCACTATGCCACCTTAGACCAATTCAAACTGTTAAAAACAGGAACAGACAAGTTGACTATACTAGTTGATCTGTATAAAGGACAAACAGCTGATTACATTTTAGGTACAATTAAACCACTTGATTATGAACATGTGCTATGACAATTCATGAGCACATGAGGCTCAGTGGGACAAATTGACCATGGAACCATTAATGCTGCACCAGTACAGAGCAAGATCCCAGGTCCACACAGCCAAGTTAGTTCAGTTGGGGCACTACACGATGTCTCGCATTGGACCCCAATATCCTAAGGGAAAAGAATAGAAAACCATGGTTGCACCTGCAATCAAGTGATAATGTTAAACCACGACCCCATCAGAAATACAAACAAAATAAAATAGTGCTGGAAATACTACAGTCACAATAACTACTAAATTACAGAAAACCAAAACACTGCAGGTCCTGGAAATCTGATACAGAAATTGCTGGAAATAATCTTTGCAGAGAGCAGATCTGTTGAATTTGCTTTCCAAAGGTGTGCTCCAATTGACCACAGCAATTCAGTGATTAAGGAGGGAGTCCTGGCCCCGATTAATATTTAGCCACCCCTTCAGAAGGGTGTTCAGCACCCATGAATGTGGGGAACACATTCACTGCAGTGTCATTTAAACAACTAGATGGAGGACTGGAGGGAAACAGTGTCAGAATGAGAAAGTATTATGAATATAATTGGTGAACGCTGAAGCACAAATTGTAATGGGAAAGTGATACACCATTAGCATGTGGCTTGGGCTAGAGTGGGATAACAGATTGGTTAGCCAAGAGGAAACAATGGATAAACGGTCATTTTTGGGTTGACAAGCTGCAAGTGCCACAGGAATCAGTGCTGAGGCCTCAACTATTTACAATCTCAATTACTTGGATGAAGGAGCAGAGAGTATGGTAGCTAAATTTGCCAATGACACCAAGATAGGTAGGGAGACAAGTTGACAGGAGGTAGAGTGGTTGCAAAGGGATATAGATTGATTACACAAGTGAGCAAAAATATATTAGCAGATAGAGCACAACATGGGAAAAATGAACTTTTCCAGTTTAGTAGGGAGAATAGAAAAGCAATGTGCTATTTAAATGGAGATTGCAGTGGTGTAGAGGAACCTGCATGTCGTGGTATATGAATCACATGGGACTGCTGTGGCTGCAGTCATTGCAACAGCTTAAAACCAAGTGGTATGCTAAGGAAAGGCTTGACAGGCCAATCAGCCAGAGTTAACTTCAGTCATTTAATAAAGTGCCTCAAAAGATAGTGGAAAATTAAAGCTCATGGTTCAAGGGGTAACATTGGCAAGGATAGATGTTTGGCTCGATAACATGAAATAGAATAGGCATAAATGGGTACTTTTATGGTTGGCAAGATGCAACAACTGGTGTGCCACATGAATCAGTGCTGGGGTTTGACATTACAATTTAAATGACTTGGATGAAAGGACCAAAGGTATGGTTGCCAAATTTGCTGTTGACATTATATGGGCAAAGATCTGGCAAATGGACTATTGTGGGGGAAAACCAAAATTGTCCATTTTGACAGCAAGAATAAAAAAGCAAATCATCCAAATGGAGAAAGATTGCAGAGGGACCTGGATATTCTAGTGCATGAGTCGCAAAAGGTTAGTATGCAGTTACAGCAAAGTGATTAGGAAAGTCAATAGAATGTAACTATTTATTGCGAGGGGAATGGAATACAGAAGTAGAGAGATTATGCTTCAGTTATGCAGGGCATTTGAGACCACAACTGGAGCACTGTACAGTATCAGTCTACTTAAGGATGTAAATGCATTGGAAGCAGTTCAGAGAAGGTTTGCTGGACTAAAAGCTGGATTAGGAGGGTTGTCTTATGAGGAAAAGTTTGACAGGCTAAGCTTGTATCCACTGGAGAGGCGATTTGATTGAAACAAAATCCCAAGAGGTCTTGACAAAGGGAAAGGATGTTTCTTCTTTTAGGAGCATGTAGAATTAAGGGTCACTAGTTAAAGGGGTAGCCCATTTAAGACAGGTGAGTTTTTTTTTCCCCTTTATCTTTGGAACTCATCCTCAAAAGGCAGTGGAAGCAGAGTCTTTAAATATTTAAGCTAAAGATAGATTCTTGATAAGCAATGGGGCGAAAGATTCAGGATAAATGGGAATGTGGAGTTAAGGTTAAAATCAGATCAGCCATGGTCTTACCAAATGAAGAGCAGGCTCAAGTGGCTGAGTGACCTACTCCAATTCACATGTTCAATCCATCATGTATTACAAGATACCCAGATACTCTGCAGCAAAACAATTCCTCAAGTTACAAGTCCATCAGAAGTGAGACTGGTTTAACCGGTATTTACCAGAGTGTTTGGGGGTGTTTTCACAGTGTCGAAGATGCCACTTGTCTTGCCACCAGGAGGGTTTCTTCGTGCCTTTGGATCTGGCGTTTCAGTGGTAGCTGCTCCAAAGATGCCACTGCTCTTCCCACCTAGAAATAGCAGAAAAGTAAGACTGGACAGCAAAAACACAGGAGCCATTTCCATACCAGTCAACTATACCTGGATTTCAGCTTTCTAAGCATATGGTGCAAGAGAAACATTTTCTTACTGTATGATCAACTGTATTGCAGCAAAAAAAAAAAGGGGTCGTGTTTGGCTAGGCAACTAGTTAATTAGAACTAATCCTCCCTCATTAGTATCAGTGGCATTATGAAAGTTTGGTAATTGGCAGCTGCGGCACTGCTTTCAACATGTGTTTGTCTCATATTTCGACTAGCTATCAGAATGTATAACAACCAATACGTACCAGGACAGGAACAGGAGAGACAGCAGAGCTTTGCTATCCATGCAGGAATTCAACTAAATCTACCTGGAAATGCATTTTACATAAAAGCTGTCTTTTCAGGAAAAAAAAAAGTGTCCCCAAATGGTTTAAAGTTACATCTAAAGAACAAACAGGGTAGGACATTCAGACCCTCAAACTCATTCAATATGCTTGATCCATATCTCAACTCAAGTACCAGAACATACAGAAAGCTGGTTACAAAACAGAAGCTACAAGATCACAAAATTGCTACTCCATAGTAGGCTGCCATTTGACCCACTGACTGTACCAGCTCTCCAAACAACCATCACAATTTAGTGCCATTCCCCTGCCTTAACACATTATCTTTCTATCCAAATAATCATCTAATGCCCTCTTGAATGCCTCAATTGAACCGGATTCCAGCATGCTTCCAGCAGTAGATTCCAGACCCAAACCACTTGCTAACATCACATATGCTTCTTTTACCTGAACTAGGTTATGATCTCAGAATCCTCCACCGGAGGCTGCAACACTCTTACTGAAAAACTTCCATAAATCTTGAGCCCCCACCAACCATTGAATTAGCCCTCGGTTATCTCTTCGAGCATTCAGATCAAAATCACAAAATAAGGTTACATCATGTTCAGCACCTTGGAAAGCCAGTGGTACAGTCTACTCCAATCCCTGGGTTACAATGTGTAAAGGATTCTCACTGCAATGACACATCTTTGGTGATACTGCATCTGCAGTGCTTTATATGCCTTCAGTTTCCTTATCCAGAGGAAGAACCAATGTCCTCACTAGTACTGTTAAAGAGGGTGTAAACCAACATGCAGGGGGAATGGGCACCAAAATATAGCATGTTCTTGGGAAAGATTTCAGGCTGGAGGGTGACCTGATTGAGGTCTTGAAGCACTAGAGTAACAACCCCCTGGACCAGATAATGCCATCCCAGGGTTTCAAAGGAAGTAGGTGAGAACATTGCAGGTGTCCCAACTACAATCTTCCAAAGTTCTCCCAATTTGAATACTGTTCCACTAGATTGCAAACTTGTATACATCATTCGACTGAAGAAAGGGGAGAGGGGAAACCCGGACATTCAACCAGTTAGTTCAACATCTATCATTGTGAAATTGCTCAACTTTATAATTTATGTTAGGGTGACTTTGAGGTGTGCAATGCTCAGCTGATCGACGCATGGGTTTGTAGAAAGGTCAGTCTGATCAACTGAATTGAATTTTAAGCTGGAAAAGCGTGAGGGATCCAGGTTCAATTACAGCCTTGGGTCACTGTCTGTAGTGTTTACATGTTCTTCCTAGTGCCTGTGTGGGTTTACTCTCGTTTCCTCCCACAGTCCAAAGGTGGCCATGCTAAATTGCCATTGTGTTCCAAGGTGTGTAGGTTAGGGGATTAGACATGGGGTTATAGGAATAGGGCCTCGGTGGGACTCTGCCAGAGAGTCAGTGCAAACTTGATGGGTCAAATGATTCTATGATTCTAAGTGGACAAGGAAATTTGATTTGATGCATTATTGCAACATGTATTGGTATACAGTGAAAAATATTGTTTGTCACGTGCTATACAGACTAAGCATACCCATTATGCAGGGGAGAAGATGCAGAATATAATGTTAGTCATAGCTAGGTATAGAGAAAGATCAACTTAATACAAGGTAGGCCCATTCAAATGTCTGATGGCAGCAGGATGTTGGATGTTATCAACATGGAGGTCCAGAAGGCAATTGAAGAGACTATTAATTAAAATTTATGGAATTGAAGGCAATTCATTAACCTGGTTGAGCAGCAGGAGACAGTAGGGATATGTGCAGATACTCATTGGCACCACCTCAATGGTGTTGTGCTGCTTCTTCAGCTCAAGTCCCACACACGTAGAAACTTCCTCTAAACATTGGAAATCAAACCCATTCCTTCAGCCTCCATCCTAGCCACTGATTCAATCCCCTCCCTCTCCACTGGCAGGCTGAAGTAGACTGATGCAATTTAAGTGTCCTATCGGAACACAAATCAGCTTCTGAACACATATCCTCAATAGTTTATAAAAGGAGCAATATAGGGCAGGAGATCGGCCTGGTGAGCCAGTAAGAAAGGGAATGGGGTGAAAATTCAGGTTCATGCCCAGTTTCACACCTCACGATCTTGCCAGCCCTGTTTTCCCATCAATTTAAATATTACTAATGTGCCCTGGACACACCATCCAGGCTCACTTACCTTAGTTCACTCGCTGGTCAGGGTTGATAATCAGGGTTTTTGGTGGGGGTTAGGGGGCAATGTGTACGGAGTATACTGGGAGATTGAGACACCTGCAGAGTGGCACCCCTAGAATTCAGCAACCATCTTCAAGTGAGCTTCAGACACCCCCACCCCACTGGCAAGATTTACATTTCGGTCTGAGTAGTGCACAGAGTACCTACCTAGCTACCTATTGTTTTCTCACTCGTTCACAATCTTTAAAAAAAATTACACCCATAATCTTTGACTTGTAAATTCATGTCTTGGGACACATCACAGCTTTTCAATTATCTAAACACCTGGTTTCATCCCAAAAACAAAATTTCCTGTACACTTGTCTGTTAGAACAGCAGATTAACATTATACACAGTTTGTTCTGGCAACATAAACCCAAGTGTGAACTGGATTGTCTCTTTGGAATTGATTCCCAGTTTCTCCAGCACAATCAGTCAATGCAACTTCCCATATGTCTTCCCTGTTCCTCAACCAAAGTATTTTTCCCTCCCCTTGCATGGTTGACATGGTCCTCCACCATGTCTTATCTATTTCATAACTGTTCTCAGCCCACCCTCTACCTTAGAGAAGGATGATAGCGTTCCCATTGTCCTCACCTTCCATCTCTCCAGTATTTATAGTCAACAGATCACCCTTGGCCATCTCTACCACCAGATACATCTTTCCTCTGCTTTCCCTTTTCAGTATTTCAAAAGGGACTGCCCCCTACATCCACTTCAGTCACACCCAACCACCCCTCCTTTCCTACAGTAGCTTTCAGTGCAAGTGATACAAGAGCAACTCTTTTAACCACTCCATTCTTTCCATCCAAGACCCCAAATACACTTTCAAAGTGAAACAGCAATTTGGTATTTACTTGTACTTCAAATTTAGTTTATTTTATTAGCTGCTCAGTATAGTTGCTTCTTCATTTGAGACCAAATGCTGACAAGATGACCACTGTGTGCACAAGTGTCCCTGAGCTACTGGTTACTTGTCATTTCAATTCTCCACCTTGCTCCCACACTGACCTTTACTTGTGGCTTGAGAGTGTATTCCAGTGAGGCTCAGCACCTCATCCTTCGCCTTGACCCTGTACAGCCTTCTGGACACATCATACCCTCTGCCTCCATTTTGTTTTCTTTGCTGGTTCAATTTTGTCTTGTTCCTTTCTTTATCCCTTCATGTTGCATTCAGATGGCTGCTATGCAACTAATCACATCACCTGGACAGATCTTTATTTCTACTAGACCCAATACCACACCCTTTGGCTTTTGTACAATTAAGCCTTTTGACCTCTCCTGCCTAATCACAGACCTTCCCATTTATTTTTCCTCCTTCACCATCCCACCTCCGTTCACTTGTTCAACCCCTATTATTTTTTCTTTTAGTTCTGATGAAGGGACATCAACCCGAAATGAGCTGTTTCTCTCCTGCCACAGATGCTGCCTAACATGCTACACATTTTCAGAATTTGTTTTTATTTAATATTTCCAGCATTTACTACATTTTGTTTTTGCATTACAAGGTACTGCACCTGGTGGGTTGCTTCTTCTAGCCACAGGTTGATTTTCCACTGGTGGTCCAAAGATATTCGATGCCGTTTTGTTTGAACGAGAATGCACTGGCTTGACATTTTCCTCCACCCCGAAGGAGATGCTGGATCCTCCACCGGGCGGCTGCAACACTCTGCTTACAAAATGAAAAAACAAACTTCCGTAAATCTCCAGTCGCCACAACATTGAATTAGCCAATTAGGTTTTCTACCAATCACAAAATAAAATGTTACATCATATTCAGCACCTTGGAAAGCAAATGGTACATTCAACTCCAACCCCTTCACTACAAGAGGTCAAGTGTAAAGTCTCACTGCAATGACACCACCCAGCTTTGGCAAGACCACATCCACAAAGGCAGGACCCATGTCCTCATTCGTGCTGCTCAAGTGTGTGTAACCAATATCCAGGGGAACATGTGCCAAAATGTAGCACAAGAGAAACAAGACTCAAAGGATTGAGAGAGAGAGAGAAAGGTAGCATTAGAATAAGCAATAGTAAGGTGGGGTCAGACTAAGATTACCCAAAGATCTGAATTAAGTTTGCAATACACATGTAAACACGAAGTGTGGAAAGGTTGGTGAGCAGAACACTCAAAAATGTTGTTATGGCAATAAGATACCTGCTTCAAAAAAGGGCAAGGCTGGGTGCTAAACATTCCTGAATGGAAGGTGTTCAGGAAAGATAGGCAACAAAGAAACAAAAGAAAAAGGACTGGCACTATCAAAAGAATTAGTGCCACAGAACAACAGTAGATTGTAATGGTTTCTTAGTGCTAACTAAGTAAAGGTGCCATTTGTACTGCACAATGAGGCCACCAACCAGAGAGAGGTGCAATTTACAGACTTCACGTGCTTCATTAAGTGGGGTGCCCAGTTCTGGACTCCAACTTTGAGGGGGATGGGGAGTCATTTGGGAGTGTACAGTATGGTCAAGAGAATAGTAAGAACAAAGAACAATACAGCACAGGAACAGGCCCTTTGGCCCTCCAAGCCCGCACCGCTCCCCGGTGCAGGATTGAATCCTGAATCCAGGATCCCCACCCAATTTTCCAGCCTATCTACATCCTAATATCCTATCCACCGAGCTGTCCCTCACAGCTACGATGCTTTGTTCATCACAACCTATTAACTCACCCCCACCCCCCCATTCCAGACCATGTGATCTCCATGAGTTTTAACACCAGGTTAAAGTCCAACAGGTTTATTTGGTAGCAACTGCCATTAGCTTTCGGAGTGCTGCTCCTTCATCAGATGGAGTGGAAATTCCGCTCTATCTGACAAAGGAGCAACACTCCAAACACTAATGGCATTTGCTACCAAATAAACCTGTTGGACTTTAACCTGGTGTTGTTAAAACTCTTACTGTGTTTACCCCAGTCCAACACTGGCATCTCCACATCACGAGAATAGCCCCAGGGATGAGGAAGTTACACGAATAGATTGGAGAAGCTGGGACTGTTATCTTTGTAGAAGTGATAGTTGATGTTCCTATTGGTGGAAAGATCAAGAACCTGACAACACCAATTTAAGGTGATTGGCAGAAGCAGCATTGGTGCAGCAAGTGGTTTGGATCTTGAATGTTGAGCCCAAATGTGCATGGAGGAGGCAGATTCCATAATGGCTTTCAGAAGAGAATCATTTACATGGTTGCAGGGAGTGGGACTTGGCAAGTTGTGCAGAGAGCTGGCACAGACATGACAGACTGAATGGCCTCCTAGGCTGCAACCATTCCATGATTACAACCACAAGAGTTGTGATAATGGAGGAATTCAATCATTTTAATATAGACTGGAATAGTAATAGTTTAATTGGCCTCAAGTGCATCTGCATCCAACTCAAAGAAAAAGGCATTGTTGGATATGACCCTGGAGACCAGGTGGACCAAATGAATCATGTGTCAGTAGGTCAACATTTAGGGAACAGCAATCATTAATTATGAATTGTTTCTTGTTCTTTTTCCAGAGTAAAAATACTTAGGTTGGGAAAAGTCAATTAAAGGGAGACAGTGGTATTGTGGCTGAATTATAATCCAGAGACCCAGCATAATGCTGGGGGACCCAGGTTCAAATTCCACCATGACAGATAGTGAAATTCGAATTCAATTAAAAGTCTAAGGATGACCATGAAACCATTGTCAATTTTTGTAAAAACCCCAAAAAAGAGCTTACTAATGTCATTTAGGGAAGGAAATCTGTCATCCTTACTTGGTCTGACTTGTCTATGTGACAACAGATCCATAGCAATGTGGTTGACTCTTCAATACAATCAGGAGTGGGCAATAAATGCTGGTCCAGCCAGTGACACCCACATCCCATGAATGAATAAAAAAAACTGGTCTGAGAATTGATTTGGCCCAGATAAATGAGAATTAAAGATTAGAAGGCAAAAATATAATGGAAGAATGGTTGCCTTAAAGTGGAAATGGTTCAGGTAGTCAAGGTACATAGGGCTGGATGGGTGGAGGTGGAAAGAGGTCAGACATCCTGGTTGAGAAAGATGTACAAAAAGGGAACGTATGACAGCTATAAAAAGATCTACTAAACAAATGAGAATCAGGCTGAATATAGAATGCTCAGAGGGAGTAAAAGGTGATACAGGAGAGGAGAGAGAGAGAGAAGAGACTAAGCTAACATGGAAGAAATTCTAAAAGGCATATCAGAAGGGTAGTTAAGCGAGTGAGTGGAAAAAAAAAAATCAGATAACAAAAAGGAAACCTACCTAGACAGGTAGAGGGCATTGCGAAGATGTGTGTCTTCACCAAGGAAAATGCTGCCCAAGTAATTGTAAAAGAGGAATACTGGAGATACTGGATGAGCTACGAATTGATAGCAGAGGCTTTGGAAAGCTGGCTGCATTTAAAACTTAAGTCACCAGAACCAAATGGGATGCACTGAGGATGTTGAGGAAGCAAGGGTGGAAATTGGAAGTAATGCCCAAAGTCTTCCCATCCTCCAGATAAAGAAACACTGAAGAATTGCAAATATTACACCCTTGTTCAATGAAATTTCAAGGGAAGCAGTGAAATGTGTTGGAGATGACCATTGTCTGGCTCTTAAATGGCAAGCAACATCTGTTGCCACACATCAGCCCAAATCTGAAAGTAGCCCAACTTGCACAAAGCCAGAGGGCTTTCAATATCCGAGGCATTGTGAATGGAACTGAACACTTGTGAAATTAGAGAGCATACACATTTCTAAGCTTACTTTGAAGGGAAGGTTAAAGGTTGGGCCTAGGGCACTGTCCTTAAACTTGGGATGAATCCAAGAATCAAAACCGTCTAGCCTTGTACTTGGTCTGAGTCCAACTAGGGGGGAGCTCTGCCCATGACCTCAACATTGCCAAACTCCAATTTTACTAGGCCTCCTTGATGTCAATGGCAGTCACTCAACTTACTTCAAATTCAGTTCTGTCCATGCTTGGCCCAAGTGTAATGAGCTCTGGAACCCAGCATCCTGGTAGAACCCAATTTAAGCAGTAGTGAAATAATTGGTGAGTGGCTGCCAACTATCCCTTGATTCAAAGAGGATGGCTACTCATGGTCACATGTTTCTGCTTGGATTTTCATGCAAGAGTTTTAACAACACCAGGTTAAAGTCCAACAGGTGTATTTGGCAGCAAATGCCATTAGCTTTCAGAGCGCTGCTCCTTCGTCAGATGGAGTGGATATCTGCTCTCAAACCGGGCATACAGAGACACAAAATCAAGTTACAGAATACTGATTAGAATGCGAATCTCTACAGCCAACCAGGTCTTAAAGATACAGACAATGTGAGTGGAGGGAGCATTAAGCACAGGTTAAAGGGAGGTGTATTGTCTCCAAACAGGACAGCCAGTGAGATTCTGCAAGTCCAGAGGCAAGCTGTGGGGGTTACTGATAGTGTGACATGAACCCAAGACCCCGGTTTAGGCTGTCCTCATGTGTGCGGAACTTGGCTATCAGTTTCTGCTCAGCGACTCTGCGCTGCCGTGTGTCATGAAGGCCACCTTGGAGAACGCTTACCCAAAGATCAGAGGCTGAATACCCATGACCGCTGAAGTGCTCCCCCACAGAAAGAGAACAGTCTTGCCTGGTGATTGTTGAGCGGTGTCCATTCATCCGTTGTCATAGCGTCTGCATGGTTTCCCCAATACACCAAGGAGACTGATTCTCACCCATAGATCTTTGGGTATATGCGGCAGTGGGAGATAGTGCCATGAAGTAGTGGGATCCAGATTGCAGAATTTCCTTCCTTTTCTGCTACTACTGTGCCTCATGTTTAAGACTAGAATCTGGTGCACAATTTTGTTTAATGTGGGGACCTTGGGGCAGCATCATTGTCCACTAGTACTACAGCTGTAAGGCTTCATACCCTTTGTTCAGCTGTTTAATATCATATTGAGTGATGTGAATTGGCTGAAGTCTGGCTTGTGATGGCAGGGAACCTCAGGAGGGAGGCCTGGACGGAACAACCACAAGACATTTGCCTGAAAATGGTTGGAAACATTCCAGCCTAGACTTTCACCCAATTTGGAATCCACCATCAAGAAACTTTGAAGGATGACTGTGGATGCTCACTGAGTATATTCCAGGCACATCAGTAGATTTAGCCCAGGCTGTGGCAAAGTTTACCCTCAGCTCACACCCATCCTGTTCCTGTATCCCTTCACCCACCTGAGCAATCTAATCTTGAATGCAGAAAGTAAACTCCACCATGTACCAAGCCACAGTATGAACATGCATCTCGAGAAAAATGCCAATTTGCACTCCTCCCACAGCCTGCAGCTTCAAAAAGGGTGGGCTTTTAAAACACTCCATTCCTAAAGGAAGTATAAGGAAGCTCACTTCAATTTAAGATCAGAGGTACCACTGAATGAATCGAGCCCCAGATAATGAAGCAGACGCACACCTCAGAAAATAATGTAATTCTCTATACCAAATCACAATATACTTGCATTGAAAGAATCCCACACCAGAAGTATTTTAAACAGGAGCATATTTAAAATGCCAGAAGTGTCATTATTGACTGAGACAACAGACAGCAAATGCACAACCACTCCCTCTACTTAGCAGCACCGGTGCTTAAGTTTTGAAATGGCACCAGAGGCTGAACATTAAATCTAAACCATGAATTAATCACAGCTCTGCAATGCGTGCATGAATGGCAGAATGCAATGTTTAAATAAGCAAATCTGATTGCAAGTTCTAATGACAGACAGTTTCCCAGTGCTGCATGATCACCTGGCACAGACAGTATCAAGCCAGACAAAAGGTCTACACCCAAACTCGAGCAGTCTCCTCTTTACAGATGCAGACAATTTTTACATTTCAGCAAACACAGGAATATACAGACTAATCTCAGAACACAACTAGCTTTAGCCATCATTACCTTCCTCTTAGGAAAAAAATTGGGGTGGGGCAACAGTAAAGAAAGACCAGGCTCCTGTCCAATCAATGACTCTCAATCCCAAGAACAGACAATTCTTGAAATAAGATAGCACAGCATGCATCCACTGATAAAACGGATGAAAGACCCACCCATGTTTCTGGGCAGTATATTGTTTTATGCATTGTTATGGCATGGAACATTGCTGATTCAGTCATTCAAAAACCTATCCTAGGAGTGTCAGATTCATCAATTACAACAGCAGTATAAAAATGGATGGCAATTTGTGTTCAAGATGTACCCTGTCAGAACCAGACCATTCAGCTGTCTCTTTACAGTCATTCGGTACCCTTAGGAAACAAAGAACATTTTTCACATGGGTAAAACAAAGGGTTCATTTTGCCCAATTAAGGTCAGTGCTGCAGTACTGTTTATAGATGTGCCAACGTCCTGCAGCAGCTGTTAATGGACTCCACCATTGAGCCCAATGTCCACAATTGGCTGATATAGAAAACTCACAGACACTGCATCTGCCTCAAAGAACTAGATGTCAATTGGCTTGAATAATGCCAACAGGACAGCATCGCTGGTGCCAGAAAGGGCTACATCCCCCAGTATGTACACCCCACAACAGGGGGGGGGGGGCAACACCCCTAGACCAACAACAACCCCTCCCCCAAAAGCAGTGGCCCATCTCCATCCCAGCACTGATCCCCACCCATTGGGGAAAAACACCTTTCCCCTGCAGATAAGAGGTTGGAGACCCCACCCTAGGAGGTCTGCAGGGATGGGGATGGTGCCAGGGTGCAGATTCCACGCCCAGGATGACAGCAGCACCCCTCCCCTCCTAAAAAAAAAAGTGCAGACCCTGCCCCAGAGGGACAAGAGGGATCTGACACCTCAGGACACAAGAGTGTGCAAACCTCGCCCCTGGGGGAAAACAGGGCGGCACTCGCCCTAGGTGTGCAGAGATGGATGTGGGGGGATTATCCTGTGGGGGGGGGCGGGGGAGAATATCCTGGGATAAATGACCAGAGGAAAGACGGGAGGAGACCCCCTCAATCACACACCCACGGCGCGGATAATCGGGATACCTGGAGCTGCTGCGGCCTGTCGAGTCCAGGCCCTGGTATGTGGTGGTTGTGGTCATTTCAGACGCTGGTTGTTGTCGTCGTCCTTTCTCGTTCTCCCGTCCGTTAGCGGCTCTTGTCTCTCTCGCGCGGAGCCCAGCGCTCGTCGCTGCTTATTTATAAAGCCCGCGGCAAACCCCGCCCCCGCTGCTCTCCCGTTGGTTCAAACCCCTGGCTGTCCCCGGCCTTCACTGGCGGCTCGCACCGACTCCCGCCAGCCTATTGGTTAGCGGCGCTGTCAGTTACTGGCGGGAGGCGGGGCGGCGCGCGGGAGGCTGACCTCATCAGCGGGCTTTGTTTGAGCTGAGGTGACGTAATGCAAGAATCCAGGCAGAGGCAGAGGAGGGGCAAAACTGGGAAGGAATAGGGCAAAACTGGGAAGGAATAGGGCAAAACTGGGAAAGAATAGGGCAAAACTGGGAAGGAATAGGGCAAAACTGGGAAAGAATAGGGCAAAACTGGGAAGGAATAGGGCAAAACTGGGAAAGAGAGCAAAACTGGGAAGGAAAGGACAAAAGTGGAAGGAAGAGTAAAGCTGGGGGAGGTGGCAAGACTGGGAGGGGACAAAATTGCAAGAGGAGTGGCAAAACTGGGAGAAGAGACAAAGCTGGGATGGGGAAAACTTGCAATGGGGATAAAATTGGGAAGGGTATAAAACTGCAGAGGGCAAAACTGAGAGTGAAGGGCAAAACTGGGATAGGGGGCAAACCTGGGAGAGAGAACAAAGCTCGTGGGGGAGAGCTGGGAGAGATGGGGCAAAACAGGGCAAAGTTGGGAGAGAGTGAGAAAATCAGCACCTTCAATTAGTGTTCCATGCTGTAATACATAATTGCTACATGCAATCAGAGCCTCCTGTGCTTCTCATTGACTGTCCACATCAAGGAGGGAGCACGATAGGATTGGCACTTAGAGGAGAAGTGAAGTGGGGCAGCAAGAAATGGTGAGATCTTGTTTCAACTCATGGGGAAGAGCATAACTAGAGGCCATCAATATAAGATAGTCACCAAGAAATCTAATTGGGACTTCAGAAAAACTTCTTCACCCAAACAGTGGCGAGAATGTGAAACTCACTACTGCAGGGGATGGTTGACACAAATAGTATAGATGTATTTAAGCGGAAGTTGAATAAGCATATGAGGAAAAAGGAATAGAGGGTTACAATGGTGGATTTACATTAAAAATATGGGAAGAGACTGGAGTGGAGCCTAAACACTGGCAGGAACTGATTATATCTGGGTCATATATCCTATGTAATCCTCTTCAAAAGGTTCATATTGTGGCATTTCAGTGTCACACATGTCGTGTTCAGATGGACATCTTATTGCTAGCATTGTGTCCAGGATAAAGAGGCTTAATCCAATATGCAGCCCCCTAACAAACATCTGATGACAGCAGGAAAGAAGCTGTTCTTGAGTTGGTTGGTATGTGACCTCAGACTTTTGTATCTTTTTCCCAACAGAAGAAGGTGGAAGAAAGTATGTCCGGGTTGTGTGGGGTCCTTGATAATGCTGTCTGAGGCAGCGAGAAATGTAGATGGAGTTGATGGATGGGAGGTTGGTTTGCATGATGGACTGGGCTATGATCACAACCCTTTGTAGTTTCTTGTGGCCTTTCTCCCTGTGTCTGCATGGGTTTCCTCCGGGTGCATCGGTTTCCTCTCACTGTCCAAAGATGTGTAGGTTAAGTTGAGTAGCCATGCTAAATTGACCCTAGTGTAAGGGGGATTAGTAAGGGTAAATGTGCAAGTTACGGGAATAGGGCCTGGATGGAATTGTGGTTGGTACAGACTCAATGGGCCAAATGGCCTCCTTCTGTACAGTAGGGATTCAATGTTGCTACAGAGATGTGAACTTACTGTGAGAGAAAGGACAGTGATACACGAGTGTAGAAACTGCTTGACTCACTAGTACTCACAGTAGCTATAGTCATTGTGTCGGACATAGAAGTTGTGAAAACCATCCATCAAACTGAGCAGTGACTGGAGAGCTGCAACTTGCCCTTTTCATTTGGTACGGTTCCCTTTGGTAACTCGTTCAAGTGCAATTTGAACCCAAATGTTGGCATAGGGTTCGCCACATCATTGTTGAATCCAAATAAATTTGATGACCATATATTAGTGCCTCCTGCTCTCACTATGAACTGGAAATCATTGACTTCGTTTCCAATTCCCACCCTTCCTTTACATTCGCCCCTGACTCATCCCTGACTCTTCCCTTTCCTTCTTCCACTTCTATGAACTCCATTTTGGAGATAACCTAATATTCACTACAAACCCACAAACTTCACAGCTATTTTGACTACATTTCCTCACATCCTGCTTCCTATAAGGCTTCCATTCTCTCAGTTTATGTCTCTGTCACCTCTATTCTGATGATGATACCTTCCACACCAGTGCTTCAGGTATGTCTTTTCTTTTTGTTCCTCAACCAAGTTTCCCACCAGTGGGGTTGATAGGGGATGGGATAGGGGATGGATCAATTTCACACATTTCTGCTCTCATCCCTTCCCCTCCCTCCTGCAACTATAATAGGGTTCCACTTGTCCTCACCTTCCAACCACCAGCCTCCATATTCAATAAATCATCCTCTGCCATTTCCGCCAGTTCCAGCATTCCAATGGAACTGTTTCTTCTGAGATACTCTAGTCCACTTCTCAGTCACCTATAACAACCTCTCCCTTCTCTACACCTTTCCATGCAAACACAGGCGATGCAACACATCCCCTTTTACCTCCCTTCTTCTCACAGTCCAAGGCCCCAAACACTCCGACCAAATTAAACAGCAATTTATTTGTACTTCTTTCAGTTTAGTATACTCTTTTCAGTGCTCACAATGCAGTCTCTTTTACACTGGGTGACCAAACACAGGTTGGGTGACCACTTTGCGGAACTCCTCCGCTTAGTCTTCAAGCATGGTTCCAGCTGCTTGTCTTTTTGATTCTCTGCTTTGCTCCAAGTCTGATCTTCCTGTCCTTGGTCTGCGATAGTGTTCCAATGAAGCTCAACATAAGCTCAAGGAACAGCTCCTTATCTTTCGACTTGGCACTTTACAGCCTTCTGGACTCAACATCGAGTTCAACAGCTTTAGGACATAATCTCTGACTTCATTTTCTGTTTTATTTTGTTTTGCTGGATCAGCATTGTCCTGTTTCTTTATCCCTTCATGTTGCATTCAGATGGTTGCTAAGTAACCATTCATGCCTCATTTGCACACGGCCTTTATTTATTTACTTATATCCATTACTACTTTCTTAGGCTGTTGTATCATGAAATCTTTTATTATTTAATCTCTTCTGCCCTCCCCCATCACAGACTTTCTCTTTTGATCTTCCTGCCCACTCCCTCCACTTACATTTCTATCATTCCTTCTGCTCTAATTAAGTCATCCTGACCTGAAAACTTTAACTCTGTCCCGCCACCCCCTCCCCACCTAGATGTCACCTCTCCTGCTGAGTATTTCCAACATTTTTTGACGTTATTTACTGAGAGTCTGTCCTTTCACAAAACTCACTCTGTTTCCCTAGGGGTTGAAGCTTGACATGTTGGGATAGGTTCCGAGTCACACAAACTCTCCTGTAGCAAGAATCTCTGTGTAGTGACATAAGCTGGAACCCTGGTTGGTTCGTCTTCTATCCAGGCTACTGAGGCTACCCGTCTCAGTCACTGGCCCAAATTGTGATCAGCAATTGCAGCACAGATGAGGGATTGAATCTGGAAGATTGCCCGTCTGTTCCCTTCGAACACCACTGGGCTTCGCGCACATGGCAACAATTGGAACACCCAAATCCTCAGTTCAGTCCTTAGGAACATGACGGTGAATCTACTAAACAGTTGAGAGCTCTATTTCATCCCGCAGTTAGGAAGTCCAGTCCTTAGGGCTGCCCCACACACTCAGGGTTTAAAACAATATGGGAAAGCAGGCAGTGTATTGGCCCATGACCCAACAGAACTCATCGGCTGATTGCCTCCAAATTATTTCTCATTCAGTCCACAGGTAATTTGAAGATGGGATTCACACATATGGCAACAGGTTAATGTTGTTCTAGAGTGAAGACTAAGTCTAAACCCTTGTGAATTAGCATTTAAAATATCACAAGTTCTCTGCTGGCTCAGCGAAACCAACCTATATACACCAAGTTCTGATCCTGCTCTGGGACTGTTAGCTGATCTCAACGGGGACAACTATTCGACCACTGCATTGGACTCATAGCCCCCTGGACCTATGTGGTGGTGGGGGTGGGGGGACTGGGGAGGGAGAGAATTCAGCCATGGCTCCCTCTCCTCGACTGTGACACAGACGGTGTATCAGACCCATACATGCTGCCCTGCCAGCTCTTGTAATGCTATTTATAGAGCAGTCATGTTGGTCTGGAGGGGGCAAAATCAGCCTCTGACCATCCAGGGACACCAACATTGATGGAAGTGTGTAAGTGGGGAGAGGCCTAAACTCAATGTTAGGAAACAGGTAGTTTAAAGCAACATATATTTGTATTGTGGATATTAGAAATAAGGTACAAGTTTAGACTTAATTCGTGTTTCTGTAGTTGTGTGCTGAAAAAGGTTTAAAACTTCAGTTAGCTCATGTGAACCAAATGTGCCTGGTGTCTGTGGGTTTTGGTTTCGTTTCAAACTATGCCTGCATTATAATTAAAAGCTTTATGATGTTAAAATAGGAGTTTAAAGAAAGACTAGGCTGTTGCTTAGCACCCAGGAGCCCACACTAAAATGCACAAGTTCTTGTAGTTGGAAGCAGATACCTGAGAAGAAAGCAGCTCTCACAGAAACTGCCAACAGAGAGGCAGGACAATGGAGCAAGGGACAGAATGCAAGTCCCAGAAGTTAAAGAACAGATAGTTCTAGAAACTAGGGGATGAAAGAAAAGTCCCAGGAAGACTGAAATCAAAAGGACAGAGACATGAAATCTGAGCAAGGTATTTATTGTTCACTGAAGTTAAAGAAAGGGACAGAGCAAGGCTCCCAGTTACAGACAGAGCTGAATGGCGCAGACTTGGTGAAGTTGGCTAGCGAGAAGCCAGACATCAGCGCCATGACTTCTTGGACTTCCCTAATATGAGAATCAGCAGCTTGTTGATGCTGTCGATGTTGGTGCGGAGCGTAGCAGTGGCACATTCCTTTCTCTGCTTTCTGCCATTACACAAGCTCCAGCAATGCATCTTGTAGATATATAGTTCATACTGATGATACTGTGTGTTAGTGGTGGAGGGAGTGAATATTTGTAGATGGGATGCCAATCAAGCTGGCTGCTTTGTCCTGGATTCTGTCAAATTTCTGGAGTGTTGTTGGAGCTGTACTCATCCTGACAAGGGGAGAGTATTCCATCACACTCCTGACTTGTGTCTTGTAGCTTATGGACAGGCTCTGGAGAGTCAGGAGGTGAGTTACGAACTGGTGGATTCCTAGCCTCTGACCTGCTCTTGTAGTCACAGTATTTATTTGGCTAATCCAGTTCAGTTTCTGTTCAATGGTAACCCCTAGGATATTGATAACAGCGAAGGGGAGGGGGGAGTGGTCAGTGACGGCAATGCTATTGAATGTCATGGGGCAATGGTTAAATTATCTACTGTTGGGCCTGGTCATTGTTTGGCACTTAAAACATTGACTGTTACTTGCCACTTGTCAGCCCAAGCCTGGATATTGTCCAGCTCTTGTTGCATTTGGACACAGACTGCTTCAGTATCTGAGGAGTTGCAAATGGTGCTGAACATTGTGCAATCAACAGCAAACATCTCCATTTCTGAGCTTACAATGGAAGGAAGGTCATTGATGAAACAGCTGAAGATAGTTGGGCCAAGGAACTCCTGCAGTGATGTCCTGGAACTGAGATGATAGACCTCCAACAATCACAATCACCTTCGTTTGTGCTAGCAATAACTCCAGCCAGCAGAGTTTTCCCTCCAATTCCCATTGACTCCATTTTGCTAGGGCTATGCTTTTCCCTCTAATTGGTTCCCTCATCACCTGCCGCAGTTCCAGTCTAGCAGCTATGTCCTTTGCGACTCGACAAGCTTGGTCAGTTATGGTGCCACTGTGGTAATGGAAATTGAAATTCCTCATCCAGTGTACATTCTGTGCCCTTGCCACCCTCAGTGATTCCTCCAAGTGATGTTCAACATGGAACAGCACTAATTCATCAGCTGAGTGGGGGCAGTATGCGGTAATCAGCAGGTTTCCTCACCCATATTGGATCCAATGCCATAAGACTTCATGGGAACTCGATGTTGAGGACTCCCAGGACTCATGACTGTGCTACCACCTCTGCTGTGTCTGTCCTGCTGGTGGGACAGGCCATTCCCAAGGATGGTGATTTCTGGGACATTGTCTGTAAGATATGATTATGTCAAAATGACAATGTCAGGCTGTTGTTTGACTGGTCTGCGGATGCAACTCTCCTGATTTTGGCACAAGCCCCCAGCTGTTTCTAAGGAGAACTTTGCAGGTTGACAGGGCTGGGTTTGCCCTTGTTGTTTCCAGTGCCTAAGTTGATGCTGGGTGGTCCTTCCTTTTGTACACTTTGTAGCAGTTTGATATAATTTAGTAATCTGCTAGGTCATTTCAGAGGGCATTTAAGATTCAACCACATTGCTATGGGTCTGCTCTCACATGTAGTCTTAAATATGTTGGAGCATTCACAACCCATTGGGATAGAAAATTCTGAACATTCACATCCCTTTGAGTAAAGATATTTCTCCTTATCTCAGTCCTAACTGATCAACCCCTTATTCTGAGATTGCCTCTGTGTTTTAGTTTTCCAGCCAGGGGAAACCTCTGTCTACCCTGTCAAGCTCCTTCAAAATTTTGTATGTTTCAATGAGATCACCTCTCATTCTTTTAAACTCTAGAGTGAAAAGGCCCAACTTACTCAGGACAACACTGTCATCCTAAGAACTAATTTAATATAACTTTGCAACACTGGCTCCATGGCAAGTATATCCTTCCATACACCTGGAGACCAAAACTATGCACAATACTCTAGGTGTGGTCTCACCAAAGCCCTGTACAATTGTAGCAAGACTTCCTTTTTCTCAGACTCCAATCCCTTTGTGATAAAGGCCATTGTGTGGTTTGCCTCCCTAATTGGGTGGCACGGTGACAGAATGGTTTGCACTGCCTCACAGTAGCAGGGACCCAGGTTCAATTCCGGCCTTGAATGATGGTCTGTGTGGAGTTTGCACGTTCTCCCCGTGCCTACATGGGTTCCTCTGGGTGCTCCGGTTTCCTCCCACAGTCTGAAGATGTGAGGGTTAGGTGGATTGACTATTCTAAATTGCCCCTTAGCATCAGGGGGATTAACAGGAGAAATGCGTGGAGTTACGGGGATAGGCCTGGGTGGGATTGTTGTTAGTGTAGGCTCGATGGGCCCCATGGTCTCCTTCTGCACTGAAGGAATTCTATGAATTGCTTGCTGTAACTGTATTCTAACTTGAGTATGTTATAAGACACAACATTCTCTGAATCATTTAGAACTTACACACATTTTTTTAAAATGTTGCTTTTCTTACTACCGAAGTGAATAATTGCCCACTCCATCTGCCACCTTGTTGCCCCTCAGTTAACTTATCTCTTTGCGTCTTCCCCACAATTTACATTCCCACATAACTTTGCATCAACAACAAATGTAGATACATTATCCTGGATCTCTTTGTGTAAGTCATTAACATAGATTGTAAATAGCTGAGGGCCCAGAACTAATCCTTGTGGCACCCCACTAGTCACAACCTGCTGATTTGAAAATGCCCCACTTATCCCTATTCTTTATTTCCTGTCTGTTAATCAATCCTCTATCCATGCTAAAATATTACGCCCAACTCCATGAGCTCTTAACTTGCCGATCAGCCTTTTGTGTGATATCTTAGAGAATGGCTTTTGGAAATCCAAGTTTACTACAGGTACTGGTTTTCTTTTAACTCCCCTACTGGTTACACCCTTAGAAAACTAATTTGTCAAACACAATTTCCTTTATACTATTTATACTATGATTTTGTAAGTGCATTGTTAAAGTTTTCCTCAATAATAAATGTTTCCTGTTTCCCTTTTTCTTGAATTGCTGTGTTATCACTAATGATTCCGGGTGCAAGTTAACTGCTGCTGAGCCTGACCAGTCTGTGCCAAGTTTTCTGATTTCAGCCAAAGTATTGGGCATGTTCTAAAACTGGCCCCAATATCTCCAGTCCCTCCTGGAGAGGAGCATTCTCTTTAAGTGGGTTTAAGGGCAGACTTCCTATTTTCCAACCATACCCCCAGTAATCTACCAACAAATAAGCCTGTACATGAAGGAAAATGGCCACTAAAGAATGGGACAACTATCAGCCATGGCTGGATGATAGCACCAATGCCTGAATTAGGAGGTCATGGATTCAAGCCCCACTCTGGGACTTATTCGTGAAATCCAACTACACTCCAATATTTTGCTCAAAGTTGTTGAGTTTTGGATGAGACATTGAATCAAGCCTGCATGTAGATATAAGTTTCCAAAGCAGGAGAGTTCTATCCAGTGTCCTGGCCACTACTTATTGCTAAATGCAACATCACTAAAACAGAAGTCTCACACCAGGTTAAAATCCAACAGGTTTCTTTGGAATCACGAGCTTTCAGTGCTGCTCACCTGATGAAGGAGCAGCGCTCCAAAAACTTGATTCCAAATAAACCTGTTGGACTTTAACCTGATGTTATGAGACTTCTTACTGTGCCCAACCCAGCATTTCCACATCACCACTAAAAAAGATTACCTAATGATTTATGTTACTGTCTTGTCAATTATATTTTATGGTTTATTGACATCAATTACATTGTTACATCGATTACATTGTTACAGTTGAGAAACAGGTGACAATGTATTAACGATCTTTGAGCACATAAATATGGGAAACTTGTATTTTAATTTGATTTTGTAAGTTTGCTTTGAAGTTTTGATTGTTATAGTGCCACAGCAGGTGCTGTCACTCATTAATTTAATTTATTGATTTTTGTTCTATCACAAGAGACTATAAGAGGAAAGCTGTGACATGAGGTGAAATCGGAAGCGAGATATGAGACTTAAGTCAAACTCTCAAAAAAGAAAAGCTCTGTGCCTTGGTTTTGATTTCACCAACTGGCTTGATCGTATTAATTTATTCCCGCTGTTGTAGGACGTTCTGATGGTCAATTTACATGGTGTTTTCCTACATTACAACAGATACACACAATTCATTGGCTGAAAAGCACTTGGGGGCCACCTGGGGAATGTGACGGGCACTGTATAATCAGAGAATCCCTACAGTGCAGAAAGAGGCATTTGGCCCATCGAGCCTGCACTGACAACAATCCCACCCAGGTCCTATCCCCATAACCTCACGCACTGACCCTGCTAATCTCCCTGACACTAAGGGGCAATTGAGCATGGTCAATCAACCATCAACCTAACCCGCACATCTTTGGATTGTGGGAGGAAACCGGAGTACCTAGAGGAAACTCTCGCAGACACCAAGAACATGCAAACTCCACACAGACAGTTGCTTGCTCTTTTTACTTTGCTAGAGGTTGTATTTGTAGAATGCATTTGTAAAATAATACATCAGACTAACTGCCCTCAGCAGCACATCAATGGGGTGGCATTGGGAGTTTTCTGATGAGCATCAGTTGAAACCAATGTTAATGGAGTGTTAAAAGTAATGGTGGAGAACATGGGTACATCTGCCCCTACTCAGCACTTGCCTGGTTGACTCCAGTTGGCCATTCTCCAGTGTCTCACCAATTAGCTGTGCATTTTCCCTACTACTTCTGTAGTAGGGAAAATGCTTGAATCTATCAAGGAAGAAATAGTGAGACACCTGGATATAAATTGTCCCATTGGTAAGACGCAGCATGGGTTCATGAAGGTTTGACTAATTTAGTGGAATTCTTTGAGAACATTACATGTGTTGTGGACAATGGGGAACCTGTGGATGTGGTGTATCTGGATTTCCAGAAGGCATTTGACAAGGTGCCGCACCAAAGACTGCTACATAAGATAAAGGTGCACAGTATTACGGGTAATGTATTAGCATGGATAGAGGATTGGTTAACTAACAGACAGCAAAGAGTGGGGGTAAATGGGTGTTTTTCTGGTTGGCGATCAGTGACTAGTGGTGTGCCTCAGGGATCAGTGTTGGGACCGCAATTGTTCACGATTTACATAGATGATTTGGAGTTGGAGACCAAGTGTAGTGTGTCAAAATTCGCAGATGACACTAAGATGGGTGGAACAGCAAAATGTGCAGAGGACGCTGAAAGTCTGCAAAGGGATATAGATAATTTAAGTGAGTGGGCGAGGGTCTGGCAGATGGAGTACAATGTTGGTAAATGTGAGATCATCCATTTTGGTAGGAATAACAGCAAAATGAACTATTATTTAAATGGTAAAAAATTGCAGCACGCTGCTATACAGAGGGACCTGGGTGTCCTTGTGCAGGAATCACAAGGAGTTGGTTTGCAAGTGCAGCAGGTAATTAAGAAGGCAAATGAAATTTTGTCCTTCATTGCTAGAGGGATGGAGTTTAAAAACAGCGAGATTATGTTGCAGCTGTATATTCTGATGAGGCCACACCTGGAGTACCGTGTACAGTTTTGGTCTCCTTGGGGTGCAGAGGAGATTCCGGTTGCAACTAGGTTGATTCCGGAGTTGAGAGGGTTGGCTTATGAGAAGAGACTGAGTAGACTGGGGCTATACTCTTTGGAATTCAGAAGAATGAGGGGAGATCTTATAGAAACATATTATGAAGGGAATAGATAAGATAGAAGTAGGGAAGTTGTTTCCACTGGCGGGTGAAACTAGAACTAGGGGGTATAGCCTCAAAATAAGGGGAAGCAGAATTAGGACTAAGTTGAGGAGGAACTTCTTCACACAAAGGGTTGCGAATCTGTAGAATTCCCTGCCCAGTGGAGCAGTTGAGGCTATCTCATTGAATGTTTTTAAGGCAAGGATAGATAAATTTTTGAACAGTAAAGGAATTAAGGGTTATGGTGAGTGGGCGGGTAGCCGAGTCCATGAAAAGATCAACCATGATCTTATCGAATGGCGGAGCAGGCTTGAGGGGCCAGATGGTCTACTCCTGCTCCTAGTTCTTATGTTCTTATTATATGCCAATATGGTCAACTACATGTTATGGGGACATAACAGCCTGGTCTGAACCGGTCATTGTTCACTGTCTCCAAACAGATTCAAACACAAGTCAGCAGAACTGAAGCAACAACCCAGCTGATTGTCATTTGAAGTATTCAAATGACAACGCTTCCTACAATGTCACACTGGAGTCGGGCAACAATTCAATGAGAATGCTTCTGACTGAGCCAAGCTGACACATTGATAAGAGAGTAGGATATTCTAGTTCTCCATTAGGCTGCTAATTTTAATCAGCAGGATCTAAGAGGAAACTTTCAGGCTCCCCATCAATTGACTGAGTGAGAGCAATCCAGCCTGAAGGTTTTCATTCATTTGCCCACATTGGAGTTTGAAAGACTCTGCAATATAAACTTGGTCATCCATGAAGTGTGACATGCAGATCATGGATTATACCCACATCCTGTTGTCTTTGCAGTGTAGGCAATTATTATTTTAACCAGCTGAGCCAGAATCCCATTATAACAGAGATGCTAAACATAACCATTTAGTTTTTAATTATTTTAATAAGGAATTTATGAAACAACAGAGACACACAAGGAAAACAAAATGAGAGAACCCATCTTCTGACCTATTTTACACTACTTTAATACAGCACCAAGAATGCTCTGTGGGTCTACATCAATACAAATTGTATAAAATAATGGGTTTGTCCTTACACTGATACAGGAAATGGCAACCATTGAGCGAGCTATGCCAGTTTCAACCATCTGAAAACAATGAAATGAATAATTTATCTTATTACAAACAGATAGAATAAAAAAATAGTTTGCTAAAATGGATTTTTTTGGGGCTTAGAAATCTGGTTTGGTCGCGTATTCATACTGCTGCAGACTTCAGTAAAAACCATTTTGATTCTGATTGTTCTGTATAAACTGGTCATTTTTATTATTTAAACTTGAATGTAATAAGATTAACCAGCAAACCATAAAAGCTCTTATGAAGGTGTACGTGGACGTAAAATATTCTACAAGTGTTTTCGAAACTGCTGCTGAGAGTAACTTGCTGCTTTGTCAGAAGCGTTGATGATCCATGGATCAGACAATTACATGGGATATGAAAGCAGTTAGTACTGGCCCCCAGTCTGCTGCTGGAATACATCAATCGTGTCTTCATCTTCCATCTCCAACTGCAACACAAGACAACTGTTAGAACGAGAGAAGGCCCACCATCAATACAAAGCAACATCTGCCGTACTGTGGTTGACACTGGAAATCTTTCACCTTACCTCTTCCTCAGTTGTGACAAATTTATATTTTCTTTCTCGACCCCCCCGCCCCCTCAGTATCATAGAATTATACAGAACCAGGGACGAGAGTGGGTGAAGATAAAAAAATTCTGAAATCTTGTGACACAGAATCATGTACACGCTTTATCGCAATGTGGTAAAGTCACTGCAGCATGAGGGGCCGGAAAATCATAGCACTTTTTATGATCTGTAGTGAATGCAAATGCTTTCAGACCACTTCAGATAGGTGGAGTTATTAGACTTCCAAGTGGGTAGAAACATTTGTTTACCTTTTTTAAAAATCAAAAACTATGGACCAATGCATTTGTATAAAATCACCTCAGCATTTCAGCATTCAATGCAGTTATTGTATGTAATACAGGAGGAAATCCATATTTACAACAGAACATGACTTCACTGGATTATGTACAGCTACCCCTAATGCATTCCTAATATGTTCCTAAAAAACACGCTAAATGAAAATCACTTTCCCATTAGAAACATGTAATAAGGGTGAGTTATGTTCCTGACCTGTAATTTTAACATTAAAAATCTATAGCTGCCTTTAATCTACCTGGCTCAAAAATCATTCAACTAACACTAATATTAGAACACTGAACAACCCAAGAATTCATCCTACTTATCTCCAAAAATGCCATTTCCTACTCCTCTCCCCCAACCTTCCAGGTTGCCCCTTCCCTCCCCACTTCCACCTGCTCACAGTTTGCCTCCTCCCCCTTTCCCTCCTCCTACCTTCCTGCTTGCAGCTTGTCCCTCTCCAACCCTCCTTCGTGCCATTTCCCTCCCCAATCCTGCCTCTCGCCGTTTCCCTCTCCAACCCTCCCTGTTGCTGTTTACCTCCTTGTGCTGCCCACTCACCATTTCCTCCCCTGTCCCCCTCCTCTCTGCTTCTTCCCCTCCCATTCGCCACTTGCCTTCTCCACCTCGCCCTCTTGCCACTTCTATCCCTGCTCCTCCTGCTGGTTCTATATGCGCATCAACTGCATTACATAAATTCTCCATTCTGTCAAAGACCTCAACCAAGTTATTCAAACACAATTTGCCTTTTATTTATTGATCCAAACTATCCCAAATGTCAATTAATTTTGTCCAAGATCATTGTGCCCAAATATTCCCCATCACCATTAGGCTGACGGGTCTGTAATTTCGAGGTTTATCTCTTTCCCTTTATTTGAAGAGTGGTGTAATGTTCCGATCCTTATTTCCTTCAGTAACTTCTTCCCCTCTCCTTCAGTAAAGAGAGATTTTATTGTCTCTACCTCAGTAACGATGGACTTCCTTTTCTCTTCCTCCCTCAATAGTGACAGGTTTTATTTGTTCTCTCTCTGACATGGTAACCGGTAGATAACATGGAGTGAACCTGAAACCGTTCTTGTCAGTACAATCCACCCAGCAAATTTACTAAATGAGTGATTCTGTGGCACTGGATATACCTTTGCCCCACAGTCTATGAGTCTTAGAATCCATCTACTTCCCATAGGAGATTCACATAGTAACTGTAAAGTCACTTTATCCTAACACTCCAATAAAATGCTACTGTCTTGATTTACTCTTACTAGCTCCCAGAAAATACTCCCAACTGAAGAGTTAATTGCTGTACTCCTCAGACTTCCAGGACTGGTTGTTATGGGCTGGTGTTCCAGAGACGGGCAAAGGGGGTAAAATTGACAGGAATATCTGCCTGGGCTGCACTTCACTAGTTACATTGGTAGGTGATTGGCATGTAGGAGCAGATTATCCATTCACCTATAGTAGCAGAAGCACAGGTCATGACAATCCTACAGCTGTAAAACTGTGATAGTATACTCCTAAATTAAAGGGATTCATCATGGGGTTGGCCAATGTCTGGAAGTGAACTAAAGTGCATACTCCAGGCCTAAACATTTATTTTACTGTGGAGCCTTATGCCAGGCAAGGTCATACCTGTGCAGGTGTGTCTGTCTCATTAATCGGCTGTCCATCAAATCGGAATCTGATTTGTCGAATTGCCAAACCCTAGAAATAGAAAAACAGGAACATTTGAGAGATCAAAAAATGTGCAGAAGTCAGTAGTTTTAGCACTCAACACTATTCTACACCATTGACTAATAGTGGGCACAGGAACCACAGCTTCTCAATAACTCAGTTAATGGTAGGGCGTTGGGGAGAGTTACAGAACAAAGACCTAGGGGTACAGGTTCATAGCTCCTTGAAAGTGGAGTCACAGGAGGACAGAGTGGTGAAGAAGGCATTCGGCACGCTTGGTTTCATTGGTCAAAACATTGAATACAGGAGTTGGGACGTCTTGTTGAAGTTGTACAAGATATTGGTAAGGCCACACTTGGAATACTGTGTACAGTTCTGGATATTATTAAACTAGAAAAAGTGCAGAAAAGATTTATTAGGATGCTACCGGGACTTGATGGTTTGAGTTATAAGGCTGGCTAGATTGGGACTTTTTCCTCTGGAGCGTAGAAGACTGAGGGGTGATCTTATAGAAGTCTATAAAATAATGAGGGGCACAGATCAGCTAGATAGTCAATATCTTTTCCCAAAGGTAGGGGAGTCTAAAACTAGAGGGCATAGGTTTAAGGTGAGAGGGGAGAGATACAAAAGTGTCCAGAGGGGCAACTTTTTCACACACAGGGTGGTGAGTGTCTGGAACAAGCTGCCAGAGGTAGTAGTAGAGGCGAGTACAATTTTGTCTTTTAAAAAGCATTTAGACAGTTACATGGGTAAGATGGGTATAGAGGGATATGGGCCAAATGCGGGCAATTGGATTAGCTTAGGGGTTTAAAAAAAAAGGGCAGCATGGACAAGGGCCGATGAGCCTGTTTCCATGCTGCAAACCTCTATGACTCTATAACTTTAATCAGTCTCTTCGGATCTGCTCTGTGATACAGTGTGACAGAATATTGACCCGTCTGCTGCCCTCCCCTCAAGGCAGTGGCCAATTTCATCTGTGTTTTCAAGGAAATACTTCCCACAGGGATGTGGAGATTTTTTAAGAAGGAGAACGACAGTGAGTCTGCTGGCTCATTTCTCTGCAGAAACTCATTGGCAGAGGCCTGCAAACAGGTCCATCATTCAGGCATTGCAGACAGTACAGGGAGATAGGTTTGCACAAGGAGCAGATTAGCAAGCGTGCCAAGAGACAATTCATTTTCCAAAAGTAAGGGGACAGGAAAGCTTTTCATTTTATAAAATTGTCCTCCCTGAAAGGGATATGGTCTGTCTGGAATACAGTGTCAAGAGTTGACAACAGTGATCATTTATCATGCACAATTTCTTTGGTGAATATCATGGTGGCCATTCAAGTAAATCAGAAACAAGCTCCATGCTGTTCCTATCCAAAGCCCCCCACACAACCACACTTTGCCACTTGTACACAGATCACTGGCAGTTACCTGGGGCAAAATCCTTGGCTTATTTCTCCCTGGTCTAAACCAGAAGCACGGAGGTTGACTGGAAAATATTTTTCAAAAACCCGTCATCTGAAAATCTTAAAACTCTCACTTTTCACTTGATTTATTATATCAGTTAAGATTGGTTAACTTAGCAAAGATATTGAAACCTGGATCCTCCTCCCACCATGTAGCTTAACATAACCCAGAGGGTATACTTACTGACTGAGCCAAGAGCAGTGATGGAGCTGTCTTTATCTCACCGACTGGTACTCAATAATGGAGCTTGATCACGTGCTGTCTTGGCTCCATATTTAACAGCGTCTCTAGCACTGAACCAGGGATAAGCTCAATAAGGCATTTTTAAAAGTTGTTCAGGGCGCAGACCTGATTTACTAATCTGCTTTAAGGGTAAAGTTCACTATTCTGTGGACATGGAATTCAGCATCAGACCTGTTCAATGATACAAGCCTTCACGTTCCCGTACCTGGCGTTCACAGTACGCTTTCATCAGTTTGCTTAGAGGTGTATGCTTTTTGATTTTGAACTGCACAACGGAACCATCTTGGCCTGCCACCTTCAGGTTAATGTGGTCGTTTTCTGATTTCAGTACATCCTGTGGAGGTGAAAAGGATGGGTATCAGCACATGTATAATGTCACAGATAAAATCAGATGGTTCACACTTTCCAACCAGAAATTACAACTAATTAATACTATACACGCAATTACGAGTGAACTTTTGGTTCATCTGGTAAAGCCCGTCTGTAACTAAGTCAACTGGAGTGGCAATTCAAATACATCGATTCAGTTCATGTCGGTATTTAACCTCCACATGAGCAAATACTGTAGTTCCAATCACAATACCAAACCTGTTCCCATATTCCGTCAACTGCTTTTACTTCATCCACCCTCACTTTCAATGTTAACAGTGAATTCCACAGTCTCACAACTCAGTGTGAAGTTTCTTCTGTCCTATGTTCCAAATCTGACATTTAATCTTTTGTGTTACCCCTCAACTATTCCCTTTTCTGTTTCTATCTACACTGACCCATTTTTTAGGAATTCAAACCCCGCAGCATGTTACCGATTAGTCTGAGAAACATTTTGACACTGCAGTCAGTTGCATTCAACCTATGGCACAGGAACAGGACATTTGGCTCAACTATTCTTATACTGGCATTATATTTTACACAAGCCAGTGCTCTTGGTCTAACTCAATCTAGCTTCCCCTTAAATGCATCAATGCTATTCACCTCATCTACTCCATGTGGTACTGAATTCCATATCTTTCCCACAATCTGAATAAAGACATTTCTCTGGAATTCTCCATTTGACTTATTAGAGGCTATTTTACATTCATGGCCCTCCCACAGCTTAAAACATTTTCTCTGTATTGCTACACTTTCAAACTCGTTCATAATTTCTACCAGTTATCCCTCAGCCTTCGTTCATCTCGAGAAAAGTCTGCTCAGTCATTCTTGAAAGGTGCAATCTCTCAGTTTTGATATCAGCCTTGTAAACCCAGATGATACAAATCGGTTTTTGTGACAACTGAACTCTATATTCAATTTGAAAGCAATGTACTCCAGTCCCAAACAAAACTAATTACATAGGTATGAGGGGAGAGTGGGCTAAGATGGATGCTGGAATCGATGACTAATTTTAACAATGAACTTAGAATAACGTAGTATGACCAAAGTCAACATTGTTTTACAAATTTATGAGTTTTTTTGAGAGTGTACTTAGCAGGGTAGATAATGGGGAACCACTGGATGTAGAATAATTGGATTTCCAAAAGGCATTTAATAAAGTGCCACACTTAATAAATAAGAAAATGCTCACAGAGTTGGGGCTAACTTTTAGCATGGATAGTGGGTTTGTTATGACAGGGAGCAAAGAGGAGGCATTTTCACGTTGGCAGGCTCTGGCTAGTGGACGTCACAAGGACCACTGCTTGAGGCTTCAGTTATTTATAATCTATATTAATGACTTAGACAAATTGCTGATGATACCGGCAGCACAGTGGTTAGCACTACTGCCTCACAGCGCCAGGTTCGATTCCGACCTCGGGGTCACTGTCCGTCTGGAATTTGCATGTTCTCCCCGTGTCCAAAAGGTATGTAGATTATGTTGATTGGCCATGCTAAATTGCCCCTTGGTGTCAGTGGGATTAGCAGGGTAAATACATGGGGTTACGGAGATAGGGCCTCAGTGGGATTGTGATTGGTGCAGGCTCGATGGGTCAAATGGCCTCCTTCTGTACTGTAGGGATTCTATGATAGAATGTAAGCTATGGGGAGGAAACAAAGAAACTGCAAAGAGACACAGACAGGTTAAGGTGAATGTGCAATAAGTGGCAGATGGAGTATAATGTGGAGAAATGTAAGATAATTCACCTTAATAGTAAGTGCAGAAAAGCAGAATTTTTAAAAAGCATGAAACTTGTTAATGTTGAAGCTCAAAAAGAACTTGATATACTAGTATAAGAAATTTGGAAATTTAGCATGCAGATACAGGAAGTAATTAGAAAAGCAAATTGCATGTTGGTCTTTATTGTAAGGAGGTTGCTGTAATTGTACAGGACTTTAAGATGACCGTACCTAGAATACTACATGTACATTTTGGTCTCCACAGTTAAGGAAAGTTGTACTTTCTCAAGAGGTAATCTCATTGAAACATATGAGATTCTGAAGGGGCTTGACAAAGTAGATACAGAGGTTGTTTCCACTGGCTGGGAAATCTAGAACACAGGGGCACAGTCTCAGGATAAAAGGGTCGAACATTTAGGACTAAAATGACGAGAACATTTTCACTCAAATTTTCCTCAATCTTAGGCATTCTCTACCCCAGAGAGTTGTGGATGCTCCATTCTTGAGTATATTTAAGGCTGTGACAGATATTTGTTCTCAGAAAATTAAGGAAAATGGGGAAAAGGAGGGAAATGGAATTCAGGTGCCATGATCTTACTGAATTGTGGAGCATGCTCGAGAGATCATGTGATTGACTCCGGCTCCTATTGCTCATGTCCTTTATTATGAATCCAGCTTGGGGATAGAGGCAGTGATCTTGTTGCCACTGAGTTCTCACTCTGGCAGTGGTGTGAACTTCTCACCAAAGCACCCAACAATTTAGCAATTAACAAAGAGACTGCAAAGAGGCACAGACAGGTTACGTGAATGGGCAACAAATGGCAGATGGAGTATAATGTGGGGAAATTAGAGATTTTTCACTTTTATAGTAAGTGCAGAAAAGCAGAATTTTTAAAAAGCATGAAACCTGTTAATGTTGAGGTTCAAACTTTCAATACAATTTAGTTGTTGTTCCAAATTCAGGTTGGATCTGGAGATAGCATGCCTATGCAATGATGAGATACGGGACTAGTGGATACAGATCTGCCATTGTATAACAATGGATCTGTACAGTTTTGGTGAGCTCAGATAAGATCAATTGGAGATGGTTAATTAAATTTCTCCAACAAGCATATTGCTTTAATATTTTCTCAGCAAATTAGTACACCATACTAAGCAACCCAAATGAAAAAAATGCATTTTATGCCTTTATGGGATGTGGGTATCACTGGCAAGGCCAGCATTTATTGCCCATCCCTACTTTCTCATGAGAAGGTGGTGGTGAGCTGCCTTCTTCAACTGCTTCAGCATACAGGTACAGCAAATGGTTAAGGAAGGCAAAAAGAATGTTGGCCTTCACTGAAAGTGGGACGGAGTCTATAAGTATCGTAGTCTTGTTAATGCTTACGATGCTATTCAATGAGATAATGCCTGATCTGATTGTGGCCTTAAGTACACTTTCCCGCTGGTCCCTCATAACCCTTGTAGATCAAAAATCTGTCTAACTCAGCCTTGAATATATTCAATTACCCAGCATCCTCTTCCTCTTTGGGGAGGGGAAGAGAATTCCAAAGATTAATAATCCCAATGCAATTTCATCCCTCTAAGTAAAGCGACCAAAACTGTAAATAGTACCCGAGGTGCTATTTCATCAATGATCTCCAGAGTCATAACAAGACTTTCCTACTTTAATACTGCATCCCCCTTGCCTAGGATTACCCCAGATGATCCATGGTTTTGTTCTTGGAATGGCTTGGAATGGCTTGCTGGGCCATATCAAAGAATAGTTCAAGTGTTAACCATATTGCTGTCAGTCTGGAGTCATATAGGCCAGATCAGGTAAAGAATCCAGATTGCCTTCGCAAAAGGACATTAGTGACTACCAGGGTTTGTAAGATCAAGTTCAACATTCACTCCCTCGACCACCAGTACACAGGGGCAGCAGTGTGTACCATCTGCAAGATTCACGGCAGCAACCCACCAAGACTCGTTCAGCAGCACCTTACAAAGCCTTGACCTCTACCATCTTGAAGAACAAGGGCAGCGGATGCATGGGGACAGCACCACCTGCAAGTTCCCCTCTAAACCACACTCATCCTGTCTTGGAAATGTATCTTCACTGTTCCGGGGACAAGATCCTAGAACTCCCTCCCTAACAACACTGTGGGTGTACTTATACCAAATGGACTCCAGCAGTTCAAGAAAGCAGCTCACCACTATCGTTTCAAATGCAATCAGGGACAGTCAATAAATGTTCTAGTAATGACCACATCCACAAACAAAAGAAAATCCAATCGTTTCATGCTCATCATCGCTAATATCGGGTTTTTATTCCAGATTTTATTTAACTAACTGAATTTAAATTCCCTAGCTGTCATGGTGAGATTTGAGTTCATGTCTTTGGATCATTAATCCAGACTTTCAGAGTACTAATCTAGTAATATTACCACTTTGCTACTGCACACTGATAGTAATTGAAGGGCATCTGTTAATGCATCTATCACTGCATGTCACACAATACTAAAAAGCTAGTACTTTTAAAGCTTTATTTCTCCAACCTTTTCTAACAATATATACAGCAGGCCGCATTTATAGTAAATCAATTACAAGAAACATTTTATTATAGCTCAATCTTGTCATTATCTTATTCAGTGACTCCAAGACTCAACGTTGTGTTCTTCTCAAACTATCACTTGATCTTAGTTGCATTACAACTTGTCAAAGGTTATGATCAAGAGCTAGTGAATATTATTTTTTTTAAATGACACCAACCAAGAACAAGATGTTCAATTCAATAACATTCCAATCAACAATGACTTGCAGTAATATAACATCCATAACATACTAAGACTTACAACATGGCTGGGAATTGAGCTGAATATAATGTCCAAGCACCTCTTTGAGTCTTTAAAGGAATGAGAATAACCCTGACAAGACCAGCTCATCCATAATAGCCCTCGAAAAGGTTGTAACCCAATATTGGATATTCTACCTTAGCTCAGACAGAAAACATGCATACGAATATACAAATTAGGAGGCATATCCCACTGAGCCCTTAAAGCCTGTTCTGTTATTCAATAAGATTGTGGCTGACCCTGATGGTAACCACAATTCAACATTCCCTCCTGTCTCCAATAACCTTTCATCCTCTTGCTGGCCAAGAATCTATCTACCTGTGACTTAAAATATTCAAGGACACTGCTTCCACCACCTTCTAAAGAAGAGTTCCAAAGACTCTCAACATTTAGAGAAAAAAAATTCTCCTCATCTCTCCTAAATGGGCCACCCCTTATTTTTAAGCAGAGGCTCCTAGTACTAGATTCTCCCATAAGAGGAACATCCTTTCCAAATCCACCTTGTCAAGACCCTCAGGATCTCATATACTTCAATGTGAGGTCCCTATCTTCTTCAAAAAGACGATCATCATCCCGGTACCAAAGAAAAGTCAGGCAGCGTGTCTTAATGACTATCATCCGATGATTCTGACGTCCACCATTACGAAGTGCTTTGAAAAGTTAGTCATGGCACGAATCAATTCTGGTTCCCAGATGGCCTGGATCCAATACAGTTCGCCTACCACCGCAACAGGCCCACAGCAGACGCCATCTCCCTGGCCCTGCACTCAACCCTGGGACACCTAGATAACAAAGACATCTATGTCAGACTCCTATTTATCAACTATAGCTCAGCCTTCAACACCAATATTCCTACGAAACGCATCTCCAAACTCCGTGGCCTGGGATTCAGCTCCTCCCTCTGCGACTGGACACTGAACTTCCTAATCCACAGACCGTCGTCTGTAAGAACAGGCAACAACACCTCCTCCGCGATCACCTCAACACCGATACCCCACAAGGCTGTGTCCTCAGCCCCTTACTATACTCCTTATACACCTATGACTGTGTGGCCAGATTCCCTTCCAATTTGATTTTCCAGCTTGCTGATGACACCAACGTAGTGGGTCGGATTCAAACAATGACGAGACAGAGTACAGGAAAGAGATAGAGAACCTGGTGAACTGATGCGACGACAATAATCTCTCCTTCAATGTCAACAAAATGAAGGAGATAGTTATTGACTTCAGGAAACATAGTGTAACACATGCCCTGTCTACATAAATGGGGACGAAGTAGAAATGGTTGAGAGTTTCAAGTTTCTCGGTGTCCAGATCCCCAACAACCTGTCCTGCTCCCTCCCCGCCGACACTGTAGTTAAGAAAGCCCATCAACGCCTCGACTTTCTCAGAAGATATGTCTGCTACGACTCTCATCAACTTTTACAAATGCAGCATAGAAAGCATTCTTTCCGTTTGTATCACAGCTTGGTATGGCTCCTGCTCTCCAAACTACAAAGGGTCATGAATGAAGTCCAGTCCATCACTCAAACCAGCCTCCCATCATTGACACTGTCTACACTTCCCGCTGCCTAGAAAAAGCAGCCACCATAATTAAGGACCCCACGCACCCCGGACATACACCCTTCCATCTTCTTCCGTTGGGAACAAGATACAAAAGTCTGAGAACATGTACCAACCGACTCAAGAACAACTTCTTCCCTGCTGCTGTCAGACTTTTGAATGGACCTAGCTCACATTAAGTTGATCTTGCACTACACCCCAGCTATGACTGTAACACTACATTCTGCACCCTCTCCTTTCCTTCTCTATGTATGGTATGCTTTGTCTGTATAGCGCGCAAGAAACAATACTTTTCACTGAATACTAATACATGTGACAATAATAGATCAAATCGCATCTTACTCTTCTAAACTCTAGCAATTACAAGCCTAACCTGTCCAACATTTCCTCATGAGACAACCTGCCCAATTGAGATATTAGTTTGGTAAACCTTCTCTGAACTGCATCCAATGCATTTACATCCTTCCGTAAATAAAGAAACCAATACTATATCGAGTATTTTAGATGTTGTCTCACCAATGTCCTGTAGAACTGAAGCATAATCTCCTTACTTTTGTATTCAATTCCCCTTGCAACAAATGATAACGTTATATTATCTTTTCTAATTACTTGCTGCACCTGCACGCTAAAATTTGTGACCCATGTTCTAAGGCCCCTAGATCCTTCTGCATCCCAGAGCCCTGCAATCTTTTTTTTTAGAAACCCTACAGTGCAGAAGGAGGCCATTCGGCCCATCGAGTCTGCACCGACCACAATCCCACCCAGGCCCGACCCCCACATATTTTACCCGCTAATCCCAGGACTCTAAGGGGCAATTTTTTTAACCTGGCCAATCAACCTAACCCGCACATCTTTGGACTGTGGGAGGAAACCGGAGCACTCTCACCATTTACATGGTATTTTTCCTTACCATACTTCATTTGCCAGGTGTTTGTCCACTCACTTATCTATATCCCATTGTATCCTCTTTGTATGCATCTAACAGGATCTTTGTAAACAGTGCAAGGCATATTAAATAAGGCCACACTGAACACATTGCAATGACCAGAAACTATAAATTTGAAACAAAAATGATCCATTACACCTTTGAGTCTACAGTACTCATTTTCATGGATAATTGGTGGACTCTCTAATTTGATTAATGTTCTGATCGAAGAGGATAATTACAGACAGAAGTGAAAAAGAGATTGCTCAGTTGGTGAAAACTGTGTAACTGAACCATACATAGAAGACTTCATAGTGAATTCTCACGTACTAATCAATTAGCTTCTTTCAACTTAAACATTATTACACCATTTGTAATGACCATTTTGAAATGTCTATAATGGTTCTTGGATTAAAGTACCCAAGTGCAACATAATCTATGTGGAAAACTTGAATATTATTGCACTTCCTCTGATGGCCATTTTAAAATGTTCACTCAGTCCTAATTTAGTGCAATAACTACTTGTATGGCATCTTATTGAAAATCCAAATACATTACATTTACTGGTTCCTCCTATCCATCGGCCAAGTTACATCCGCAGTAAACTCTAACACATTGTCAAACACAATTTCTCCTTTATATTTTCTAAGTGTCTTATTACCACATCCTTAATAACAGATTCTAGCATTTGCTTACTACTGATGTCTCTTCTTTCTTTCTTAAATAAGTGAAGTTATGTTTGATATCTACCAATCCTTTGGAATTCTTCTAGAATCTAAGGTATTCTAGGAAAGCTAAATCAGGCTTGTCCAGGCTGGATGTGGCCCACAAAGCCCTTCTGTGCAACCTTCGGAGCCAGTTGTCAAAAAAACAGATGAGTTGGAATGAGAGATTCTGCATTGAGCTGCTCCTCCAATCATAGCCCGTTTCTCTCCCGCATTTGCTATGTGGGAGAGAAACAATGTGTGATTGAAACTTAGAAACCCTACAGCACAGAAAGAGGCCATTTGGCCCATCGAGTCTGCACCGACCACAATCCCACCCAGGCCCTACCCCCAAATCCCTACATATTTACCCACTAATCCCTCTAACCTCCACATCCCAGGACACTAAGGGCAATTTAGCATGGCCAATCAACCTAACCCACACATCTTTGGACTGTGGGAGGAAACCGGAGCACCCGGAGGAAACCCATGCAGACACGAGGAGAATGTGCAAACTCCACACAGACAGTGACCCAAGCCGGGAATCGAACCCAGGTCCCCGGAGCTGTGAAGCAGCAGTGCTAACCACTGTGCTACCGTGCCGCCCAACATCCTTAATAAGGATTGGGGTAGTGAATACTGGCGTGTGCGAGCCCAGGGGTGGGGTGATGGCGAAGAGTACGTGTGGGAGTGGGAGAAGGAGAAAAAAAAGCACATGGCACGAGTTGGAAAATTTGTGTTGAGGCTGGGAGGAAAGAGCATGCCAGGGTGGGAAAGAGTGTGTAGGGGTGGGGAGGAATGAGCATGTGGATGGGAGTGTGTAAATTCACTTGTAAGTTTATGCTGAAATTTATCTTTTCAAACTCACTGATCGACCTCTTGAGCGAGCAAAAAAATTGAAATGTGCCTTCCCCCACCCCACAGGCGAAGGTTGGACAACTCTGATCTGAATCAATGCATCGACTATCTCTGCAGCTATCTCTTTGAAATTCTAAGATGGATTAGTTCATTAGAATATGTTACAATTAACCTTCTTCATTGAGTCAGAAGAACCCAGATGGAGGCCATTTGGCTCAAAGTCGATGTTTTAGTATTATTTCTTTAAGTCCCTCTTTCTCGTTGCACCCTTGGTTCTCCAATATTTCTGTAATTTATTTTCTGTTCTCTACCATGAAAACTAATTAACATAAAATATAGGAGCAGAGGAGACAATGTGGCCCATTGAGTCTATTCAGTCATTCGATATGATCGTGGCTGATAAAGTCTGACATTTCCTTATCCCCATTATAATTTTTCCTGACTCTTATTTCTAACCGACCCACGTTTACTTTCACTAATCCCTTCCTATTCAAAGGCAAACTGTGCCCAACAAACTTGATTGTGTTCTTCAATGAATCATAATGTGATTGATGTTGGACTTTCATAAGATGTTCAATAAAGTGCTACCTACGAGACTAGTTAGTAAAATCAAAAGCAGTAGGATTAAAAGAGCAGTGTCATCATGTATGTGAAATTGGCTGATACAGAAAGCACAGATTAATGGTAAATGGCTATTTTTCAGACTGGAGGGATTGGTGTTGGGCCAACTGCTGTTTGATCTATATTAATATTAGGTATAAAAATTTCAAAGTTTGCAGATGACAAAAAATTGGAAATGAAACAAACATCAAGGAAGATAGCAGATGATTTCAGGAGACAAACAAATGAAACAGATAGACACATGAAAGATTAATGTGAATGCTGAGACCATGAAGTGATGCATTTTGATCAGAAGACTAAGGAGAAGCAATGTAAACTAAATTCTCCTATTGGGAAATGAGTTAGGACAGGTGATGGATGTGAGTGTGAGGGAACACTTTGGATCCAGTGATCATAATGCCATTAGTTTCAACCTGATCATGGATAAGGATAGATCTAGTCCTCGGGTTGAAGTTCTGAACTGGAAAAAGGCCAAATTTGATTAAATGAGAATGGATCTGGGAAGTGTGGATTGGCACAGGCTGTTCTCTGGTAAGGATGTAAATGGAAAGTGGGAGGCATTCAAAGGAGAAATTTTGAGAGTGCAGGGTTTGTATGTTCCTGTCAGGATTAAAGGCAAAGTAAATAGGAATAAGGAACCTTGGATCTCGAGGGAGATTGTAACATTGATTAAGAGGAAGAGAGAGTTGTCTGAAATGTACAGGCAGCAAGGAACAGATCAGATGCTCGAGGAGTATAAAAAGTGCAAGAAGCTACTTAAGAGGGAAATCAGGAGGGCTAAAAGAAGACATGAGGTTGCTTTGGCAGACAGAGTGAAGGAAAATCCAAAGAGCTTCTATAGGTATGTTAGGAGCAAAAGGATAGTGAGGGATAAAATTGGTCCTCTTGAAGACCAGAATGGTAGACTGTGTATGGAACCAAAAGAGATGGGGGAGATACTAAGTGGTTTTTTGCATCCATATTTACTGAGGAAACGGGCATGGAGTCTACGGAAATAGGGCAAACAGGTAGGGAGGTCATGGAACCTTTACAGATTAAAGGGGAGGAGGTGCTTGCTGTCTTGAGGCAAATCAGAGTGGATAAATCCCCAGGACCGGACAGGGTATTCCCACGGACCTTGAGGGAAGCTAGTGTTGAACTTGCAGGGGTCCTGGCAGACATATTTAAAATGTCAGTATTCACGGGGGAGGTGCCGGATGATTGGAGGGTGGCTCATGTTGTTCCGTTGTTTAAAAAGGTTCCAAAGGAAATCTGGGAAATTATAGGCCACTAAGTTTGACGTCAGTGGTGGGCAAGTTACTGGAAGGTGTGATAAGGGATAGGATCTACAAATATTTGGATAGACAGGGACTTATTAGGGAGAGTCAACATGGCAGGTCATGTTTGACCAATCCATTAGAGTTTTTCGAGGAGGTTACCAGGAAAGTGGATGAAGGGAAGGCGGTGGATGTTGTCTACCTGGATTTCAGCAAGGCTTTTGACAAGGTCCCTCATGGGAGGTTAGTTAGGAAGGTTCAGTCGCTGGGTATACGTGGGGAGGTAGTAAATTGGATTAGACACTGGCTCAATGGAAGAAATAAACCTGTTGGACTTTAACCTGTCTTTCCATGGAAGAAGCCAGAGAGTGGTTGTGGAGGATTGCTTCTTTGAGTGGAGGCCTGTGACTAGTGGTGTGCCGCAGGGATCGGTGTTGGGTCCATTGTTGTTTGTCATCTATATCAATGATCTGGATGATAATATGGTAAATTGGATCAGCAAATTTGCTGATGATACAAAGATTGGAGGTGTAGTGGACAGTGAGGAAGGTTTTCAAAGCTTGCAGAGGGATTTGGACCAACTAGAAAAATGGGCTGAAAAATGGCAAATGGGATTTAACGCAGACAAGTGTGAGATATTGCACTTTGGAAGGACAAACCAAAGTAGAACGTACAGGGTAAATGGTCGGACTCTGAAGAATGCAGTTGAACAGAGGGATCTGGGAATACAGATACATAATTCCCTAAAAGTGACGTCACAGGTGGATAGGGTCGTAAAGAGTGCCTTTGGTATATTGGCCTTTATAAATCGGAGTATCGAGTATAAAAGTTGGAGTGTTATGGTAAGGTTATATAAGGCATTGGTGAGGCCGAATTTAGAGTATTGTGTACAGTTTTGGTCACCTAGTTACAGGAAGGATGTAAATAAGGTTGAAAGAGTGCAGAGAAGGTTCACAAGGATGTTGCCAGGACTTGAGAAGCTGAGTTAGAGAGAGATTGAATAGGTTGGGACTTTATTCCCTGGAGCGTAGAAGAACGAGGGGAGATTTGATAGAGGTGTATAAAATTATGATGGGTATCGATAGAGTGAATGCAAGCAGGCTTTTTCCACTGAGGCTAGGGGAGAAAAAAACCAGAGGGCATGGGTTAAGGGTGAAAGGAGAAATGTTTAAAGGGAATATTAGGGGGGGCTTCTTCACGCAGAGAGTGGTGGGAGTGTGGAATGAGCTGCCGGATAAAGTGGTAAATGCGGGGTCACTTTTAACATTTAAGAGAAACTTGGACGGGTTCATGGGTGAGAAGGGTGTGGAGGGATATGGTTCAAGTGCAGGTCAGTGGGACTAGGCAAAAAATGGTTCGGCACAGACAAGAAGGGCCAAAAGGCCTGTTTCTGAGCTGTAATTTTCTATGGTTCTATGTCTTGAAGCAGCTGCAGGACATTCTGAAGAGGGAGGGTGAACAGCCACTGGTTGTAGTGTACATTGGTACAAACGACATAGGCAAAAAAAGGAATGAGGTCCTAAAAGCAGAATATAGGGAGCTAGGAAGCAAGCTGAAAAGTAGGACCTCAAAGGTAATGATCTCAGGATTACTACCTTGCCACGTACTAGTCACAGTAGAAACAGCAGGATACACAGGATGAGTACGTGGCTAAAAAGATTGTGCGAGGGGGAGGGTTTAAGATTCCTAGGACATTGGGACCGGTTCTGGGGGAGGTGGGGCCTGTACAAACTGCCCAATCCTGGGCAGGATTGGGACTGATGTCCTTGGAGGGGTACTTGCTAGAGTGGTTAGAATCATAGAATCCTATAGTGCAGAAGGAGGCCATTCGGCCCATCGAGTCTGCACTGACCACAATCCCACCAGGCCCTATCCTCATACCCCCATGCATTTACCCTAGCTAGCCCCCCTGATACCAAGTGCAATTTAGCATGGCCAATCCACCATCCCGCACATCTTTGGGCTGTGGGAGGAAACCGGAGCACATGGAGGAAATCCACACAGGCACGGGGAGAATGTGCAAACTCCACACAAACAGTGACCCAAGCTGGAATTCGAACCCGGGACCTTGGCGTTGTGAGTCAGCAGTGCTAACCACTGTGTTGCCCTAGGGTTGGGGAGGGTTTAAACTAATATGGCAGGGGTGTGGAAACCTTGGCAAAGATTCAGAGCGGTGGGGAATTAAGAACAAGAGGAAAAGACAGCAAGGAGAATAAGGAAAGTGATGAGCAGAGAAATTATGAGCCAGAGTCAGATAAGGAACGAGTAAAAAATAACAGGAAAGGGAAAAGAAATGTTACAAGTGCCCACCTTAAGGTTTTGTACCTGAATGCTTGTAGCATTCGGAACAAAATGGATAAATTAGTTGCACAGATAGATGTAAAGGGATATGATATAGTTGGCATTATGGAGATGTAGCTTCAAGACGAGCAAGAATGGGAACTAAACATTAAGGGCTATTCAGTGTTTGGGAAGAACAGACAGAAAGGAAAAGGCAGTGGAGTTGCATTGTTGATTAAAGAAATTTTTTAATAGGATATTGAGGAAAGATGATGTGGAATCTGTATGGGGTCGAGTTAAGAAACAACAACGGGCAAAAAAACATTGGTGGGGTGGTATACAGACCACCTAACTGTATTGGTAATGTTGGGAAAAGCATCAGACATGCATGTGTTAAAGGAACATTTGTGATTATGGGCGACTTTAATCTGCATATAGATTGGGAGAGTCAAGTTAGTCACAATACAATAGAGGAAGAATTTCTGGAGTGTATACAGGATGGTTTTCTGGAGCAATACTGGAGTTGAGGAACCAACATGGTAGCAGGCCATCTTGAACTGGGTTTTGTGCAGTGAGAAAGGATTAGTTGGCAAACTAGTTGAGAGAACACCCTTGGGGACTAGTGATCGTAATATGGTAGAATTCTTTGTCAAGGTGGATAATGATGTAGTTGATTCTGAGACCAGAGTCCTGAATCTCAATAAAGGTATCTATGATGGTATGAGGCATGAATTAGCCATGAGGAACTGAGAAACATTACTGAAAGGAAAGACAGTGAACAGGCAATGGCAGGCATTTAAAGAACAAACAGAACTCCAAAAGTTATTTATTCCTGTTTGGCGCAAGAGTGGTAAGGAGATTGTGGCCAAACTATGGCTTACAAGGGAAATTAGAGATACTATCAGATTCAAGGAAGAAGCATACAAATTGGCAAGAAAAAACAATAGGCCTGAGGAACAGTTTAAAATTCAGCAAAGGAGGACCAAGGCATTGATTAAGAGAAAAATAGAGTCTGAAAGTTAGCTAGTAGGGAATATAAAAACTGACTATAAAAGTTTCTATAAATATGTAAAGAGAAAAAGATTGACAAAAACGAATGTAGGCCCCTTACAGTCAGAAATGGGAGAATTCATAATGGAGAATAAAGAAATGGCTGAGGAATTAAATTTGTACTTTGCTTCAGTTTTCACAAAGGAAGACATGAATAATGTATCAGAAGTGCTGAGAGAAACATGTTTTAATGAGGAGCTGAAGGAAATCAGCATTAGCAGAGAAATGATTTTGGGGAAATTGATGGAATTGAAGGTGGATAAATCTCCAGGTCCGGATAATCTTTATCCCAGAGTACTTTAAGGAAGTGGCCCTGGAAATAGTAGATCCATTGGTGGTTATTTTTCCAAAATTCTTTGGACTCTGGAATAGTTCCTACAGATTGGAGGGTAGCTAAGGTAAGCCCGCTACTCAAAAAGGGAGATAGAGAGAAAACAGGGAACCATAGACCAGTGAGCCTAACGTTGGTACTGGAGAAGTTGCTAGAGTCTCTTATCAAGAATTTTATAACTTGGCATTTGGAAGACAGTGGTATAATCAGACAAAGTCAGCATGGATTTATAAAAGGGAAATCATGCTTGACAAATCTATTGTAATTATTTGAGGATGTAACTAATTGAGTTGACTGAGAACCAGTGGATGTGGTTTATTTAGACTTTCAGAAGGCTTTTGACAAGGTCTCACATAACAGATTATGTAAAGTTAAAGCACATGGAATTGGAGGTAATGTCTTGAGATGGATAGAGAGCCGGTTAGCAGATAGGAAGCAAAGAGTAGGCATAATGGGTCTTTTTCTGATTGGCAGTCAGTGACAAGTGGGGCTCCACAGGGATCTGTGCAAGGACCCCAATTGTTCACATTTATTAATGATTTGGAAGAGAGAACTGAATGTATTATCTCCAAATTTGCAGATCATACAAAGTTGGTGGGAGGTGAGCCGTGACGAGGATGCAGAGATGCTTCAGAGTGATTTGGACAGGCTGAATGTGTGGGCATCAGATGCAGTATGATGTGGATAAATGTGAGGTTAGATTATTACTTGAATGGGTGTAAATTGAGAGAGGTGGATGACCTTGGAGTCATCATATATCAGTCGCTGAAAGTAAGCACGCAGGTACAGCAGGAAGTAAAGGCGGCAAATGCTATGTTAACCTTCATATCGAGAGGATTTGAATATAGGGATAGGGATGTTTTGCTGTAATTGTATAGTGCGTTGGTGAGGCCACATCTGGAGTATTGTGTGCAGTTTTGGTGTCCTTATCTGAGGAAGGATGTCTTTGCTATAGAAGGAGTACAGCAAAGGTTTACCAGGCTGATTCCTGGGATGGCAGGTCTGTCATATGAGGAGATCAAGTCAGTTAGGATTATATTCACCGGAGTTTAGAAGAGTGAGAGGGGATCTCATAGAAACTTATAAAATTCTAACAGGGTAGATTAGGAAAGAGTGTTCCTGATGATGGGGGCGTTCAGAACTGGGGGCCATAGTTTGAGGATAAGGGGTAAACCTTTTAGAACTGTGAGGAGAAATTTCTTCACCCAGAGGGTGGTGAATGTGTGGAATCCACTACCACAGAATGTAGTTGAGGCCAAGATGTTGTCCAATTTCAAGAAGAAATTAGATACAGCTCTTGGAGCTAAAAGGATCAAGGGAAAGGGGGATCAGGATATTGATTTGGATGATCAGCCATGATCAAAATGAATGGCAGAGCAGGCTCGAAGAGCCAAATGGCCTACTCCTGCTTCTCGTTTCTATGTTTATTAAGTCTTTTGTGATCTGAAACTCAGTGCCTGAAATAAATGCTGGAAGCAGAATGAATAGGGTATTGGAGTTACCTGGAAACGTAAAGCTTTCTCTGGACAAAAAGCAAAGGAGTGGAACTTATTGGATAGCTTTTTCAAAGAGCCAGCACAGGAATGATGGGCCAAATAGCTCTCTTCTGTGTTGCAAGATCTTACAATGCCTTATCATGCCTGCAGGCCAACCCAAATTACTTATATATCAACTAAAAATGCTGGATAAACTCAGCAGGTCTGGCAGTATCTGTGGAGAGAAACAGTCAACATTTCAGATCTAAATGATCCTGCTACAGAACTCCAATGTATTAAGCATTATGTAGATAAACAAAACAGCCAATTTGCATTCAGCAACATCACAAACAGCAAAGAGATGCACTGGGAAACCTCTATGAAACATCATGGTAACTTTCCCTCAGCAGAAACTTACAAATGTCTCATTTTGAAGATGAAACCGTAACAATGCAGCACTCTTGATATTAGTGTACATTGGTGTTAGTATACATGCAGTTTGAACCTGCAAGTTACTGACTCAAATACAAGAACAACAACTGAATCAAGTTGACACGAGACACTTTCACATATCTTACAGAATCCACAGAACAGTAGCAAACAATTCGGACAATTTGTTTCATGCCAGTTTATATTCCATACAAGCCTCCTCCTACCATTCTTCACTTAACCCGATCAACCTATCCTACTCTTTTCACCCTCACATGTTTATCTATCTTCTCTTGAAATGCAAGTATACTACAACTCAACCGGTGAGGTTATGTGCTCATTCCAACTGCTCCTTCAGTAAAGAAGATTATTCAGAATTGCCTGATCGATTTAGTAATAACTATCATGTATTTGACCTCTCTCCAACAAGTTAAACCATTTTCTACTCTGTCAAACCCTATTGCAATCTTAAAAGACACCTGGTCATCCCTCCGCCTTAGAGTTTTTTTTATTCAAAGGATGTGGGCATTGTTGGTTAGGCCAGCATTTCTATTGCCCATCCCTAATTGCCCTTGAGACGGTGGTGGTGAGCTACTTGCTTGAACTTTTGCAGTCCATGTAGTGTAGGTACACCCACAGTGCTATTAAGCAGGTTATTTCAGGATTTTGACCCAGAAACAGTGAAAGTACAGTCCCAAGTCAGGATGATGTGTGGCTTGGGAGGGGAACTTGCAGGTGGTGGTGGTGTTCCCATGTATCTGCTGCCTTTGTCCTTCAAGGTTGTAGAGGTCAAGTGTTTGAAAAGTGCTGTTGAAGAAGCCTTGGTGAGTTCCTCTGCATTCTTGTAGATGGTACAAACTACTGCCACTTAGCATGGAGGGAGCAGATATCGAAGGTGGTGGATGGGTGCCAATCAAGCAGGCTGCTTTGTCTTGGATGTTGTTGGAGCTGCACCCATCCAGGCAAGTGGAAAGTATTCCATCACACTCCCGACTTGTGCCTTGCTGATGATGGACAGGTTTTGGGGAAGTCGGGAGGTTAATTACTTTCCCCAGAAAGCCCAGCCTCTGAACTACCCTTGTAGTATTTATATGGCTCGTCCAGTTTCGCAGAATGTTGGTGGTGGGAGATTCAGTGATAGTACAGTCACTGAAATGTCATGGGGAGATGGTTAGATTCTCTCATTTGTTGGAGATGGTCATTGCCTGGTATTTGTGTGGCATAAATGTTACTTGCCACTTATCAGTCCAAGCCTGAATATCATCCAGGTCTCGCTTCATATGGGCACAGACTCCCTCAGTATCTGAAAAGTCATGAAAGGTACTAAACAATGTGCAATTGCTGGTGCCATCCTCATTTCTGACGTTATAATGGAGTGAAGCAGCAGAAGATGGTTGGGCTTAGGATGCTACCCCAAGAAACTCCCGCAGTGATGTTCCAGGACTGAGATAATTGACCTCTAACGACCTCAACCATTTTCCTTTGTGCTAGATTTGGCTCCAACCAAATGATATTTCATTCCCTTCCCCAGCTATCCAATACCATATCTGAAGTCAATTTAAATAAACCATAAATTATCTACAGGTTTGATTCTTGCATACATCAACAATACTGAAGTGGATCCTAAACTCAGTGAAATAAATAAAACAATACCTAACATTTTATTTAAATTCAAATATCCTACATTAGCAGTTAACCTCTCCCTACTTTCTTACATTTCGTTTTGTTCAGATTCCTCCAATATCTTCTCATCTCTAAAAAACATTATTTTGCCATTTATACTGTCCTACATTATCCACTGATGATGTTTTATATCAAATGGTTTTATATTAAATAGTTTGCAGGCGATTTAACTCACTAATTCCCTCGCTATGATTGGTTGATTCTCATGTTTCCAACTTTATCAAGATGCTCAATTCTACTTCAGTTTTCAGTTCTGATGGCCGCAGAGTGACAGCACAACTCCAGCCAGAGTGGTAATGATTGGATACGTCAAATCTCGCCCAGCAATTGCACAGCTGGAAATGACTTGGGTTGATTTTTTTGTGGGCGAAATAATCCTGCTTTTAACAGGAAACTTTTGCTCGTGTTTTGGTCCCAAGTTCTGTTTGTTTTGGTCCATATAATTTCTATTTAAATAAACTCACATTTTTATCCTGATCCTGCTCAACAATTCTCTCTTCTGGTGGCACCGATAGGTAGGAAATAGTGCATCATCCAAGCAGATATTACTGATGTACACCATGACAATGTGGGGAAATTAGAGTATCAAAGTACAGCCTGATCCTGACCTCACCCTTTCTTTACTCAGAGTGGTGAAAATGTTAAACTCAATACCACATGGATTTGCTGGGGTGAATAGCATGAACAGAAAGGATATGTTGAAGGGTACCATTCGATGGGAGAGGGGTGTGCCATACATGCTGACACAGATCAAATAACCTGTTTTTGTGCTGTAAATTCCATGTAAAACACTCACCATTCAGAGCAGAGATGACTAGACTTTGACTCCCTAAACTATAGACACAAACAATTTGGAACATACCAAAAATAAAACAGAAAGGCACACACTGGGATCTAATCCGAGAATCTAGTCTTTATGGCACAGCTCCTTACAGAATAGACTCTCAGCAGGAAGGTTATGAGCAGCATATTTCAAATGTAAAGACACAATCAGTGAAAGTAGGTATAAAATTTACATAATATGTTTGCATGCAATTTCCTGGTCTCATCCCAATGATCATTTGTCTACCCAGAGGTGTAACATTACAAAATCCAACATGACGACATTGCAGCATTCATGACTATGAAATCTGCTCAGTACCAAACAACAATTTCACAACCTCTCTCACTTGCAGTTCTAGAGTCTGTACCAACTCCTCTAAACTCATAAGCATTTGTATTTGTTCACAGTTGTCTGTGCATCTGCACTCTACACCACACAAGTGTGTAAGCAGTGTTTAGTTTCAAAGAGAAAACAAGAATAACCAGTGAGAGAGTGAAAAGCACTGACTGGCCAGAAAAGGAAGATGTGATAAATAAAGGAGTCTCTCTTAGGCCAACCAAATCTTACACCAGGGAAAGTCATCCTCAATGATTACTAATTACAAGAACATCCTAAATTACATGGCTTATAAATCACATCTCAACTTTCTCCCCTATTATTGAAGGCTATCATTCTAGTTCCAATTCTACAGATACCCATCTCCTTCTGATGCTTTGCACAATTGGCTAATGTCTGAATCTAAGTAGTGACTATTCACAGGTACTCCGACTATGTGTGGAGATGAGGGGTAGCATTCATAATTGAGCCCAATCCAATCCCTTTTACAGAAGGGATGACTGCACAGAAATCAGATCTGTAAACAGATACATGTCCCTTTCTCCAGCTAAAGAACACTGGGTCCAGTTGTGGGACCTCAAGTGTAACTACACAGTCTGCAGATTAAGCTCCAGAAACTGCACATGACTCAGTTATAGACAGATTGCAGCCTTCCCAAAGCCCTAACATAAACAGTGTATAAATCATCCCCATGGGGCTAGAGGCACCGCATCGCCACTACCAAACTGATAGCATCAGCAACACAAATTTGGTTTCCACCCATGGTCCATATCTTCACTTTGCTAGCCTGTACGGATGTCTTTCATAAAAAAGGTGGTCATCATCACATATGCAGTCACGTTAAAATCACAATTTTGGCTTCTGTAATCACATTATGTTTTACAAAGCCATTGAGTGGGAGCTTTTCTTTCACAGGACACTGCCTTGTATTTGTAAATACTGTAGTCTTGAATGACCACTGGATGTCCCAATGTGGTTTACAACTAGTCACTGCTGTTATGTAGGAAACGCGACTGCCGATCTGCACAGAGCAAGCTGCCACAAACAGCAACATGATAGCAGACGATCTGTTTTTGAGACGTTGACCAGGAGACTGTGGGGATAGCTCCCCTGTTTTTTGTAAATAGTAAATAGTGCCATGGAATCTATTATATCCACCTGAGGAGTTCAGATTGTGAATGTACAGTAGTATTGGCTCTTAATGTAGGTGGCCTGATACAACCCAGCCATTATATATTAATTAAATTGGCCATTTAAAACTACCAGGCTTGGTCAGCCTGGGTATTCGGGATGACTGCAGCCAGATGATGATTATAATGCGGCAGACAGGGAGGGCTGAGGCTTTGGGATTCTCTCGACGCACACCGGAGGACTGGGGCCCCCTCCAGCTGCCAGATCTGGCCAGCCCGGCCCCGCTGAGACCCAGCCTCAGGCCTTAGGCCCAGGCCGCTCCGAATATGGCGGCAAAATTTCAAACGGGGCCTCAGGAAGGCAGGAGCGACCTGGAGCCGAGCACTCACACGGCAGAGTCGGTGGCCAAGGGGCGGGGAGACCGAGAGAAGGCGGCGGGAGGCCGGCTGCTGGGGCCCGGCCCGCCCTTCCTCACGCTGCCCGTTACCTTAGGCTTCTCGTCCGCCATTGTGTCTTCTCGCCCGCGTCTCCTCGGCACAAAGAGACAGAGAGAAGGAGCAGGAGAATTGGGGAGGGGAGGCGAGTGCGCGCCCCCTAAACACGGCGGGGGCGCGCACGCAGACAGCCAGCAGCCCGACGTGCGCGCGCCCGCGATCGGCCCCTGTCCCCGCTGATTGGCGGGGCGGCCGGACCGTGAGGCGGGAGAGGGGAAGGGGCGGGGCCAGGGGGGTCGAGCGCGCCATGCGCGCGCCACAGAGATGTCCACCTGACCACAGGTGACGTCACCGGCTGCGCGTGCACGGATGCAGGAGATCCCGGGGAGCGATGGGGGTTGTGATTTTGGGGTTGGGGTTGGTGTTGGGGGTGGGGGTGATGGGGGGGGTGATGGGGGGGGTGATGGGGGGGGTGATGGGGGGGGTGATGGGGGGGGGTGATGGGGGGGGGTGATGGGGGGGGGTGATGGGGGGGGTGATGGGGGGGGTGATGGGGGGGGTGATTGGGGGGGGGGGGTGATTGGGGGGGGGGGTGATTGGGGGGGGGGGGTGATTGGGGGGGGGGGGTGATTGGGGGGGGGGGGTGATTGGGGGGGGGGGGTGATTGGGGGGGGGGGGGTGATTGGGGGGGGGGGGGTGATTGGGGGGGGGGGGTGATTGGGGGGGGGGGTGATTGGGGGGTGGGGGGGTGATTGGGGGGGGGGGTGATTGGGGGGGGGGGGTGATTGGGGGGGGGGGTGATTGGGGGGGGTGATTGGGGGGGGTGGGTGTGGGGGGTGGGGGGTGGTGGGGGGGGGGTGGTGGTGGGGGGGGGTGGTGGGGGGGGGTGGTGGGGGGGGTTGGGGGGGGTGGGGGTGGGGGGGGTGGGGGGGGGTGGGGTTGGGGGGGGGTGGGTGGGGGTGGGGGTGGGGGGGGGGTGGGGTGGGGGTGGGGTGGGGGGGGGTGGGGGGGGGGGGGGTGGGGGGGGGTGGGGGGTGGTGGGGGGTGGTGGGGGGGGGGGGTGTGGGGTGGGGGTGGGGGGGGTGGGGGTGGGGGTGGGGGGGGTGGGGGTGGGTGGGGGGGGGGGGGTGGGGTGATGGGGGTGATTGGGGGGGGGTGATGGGGGGGGGGTGGGGGTGATGGGGGGGGGTGGGGGTGATGGGGGGGGGGGGTGGGGGTGATGGGGGGGGGGGGGGGTGATGGGGGGGGGGGGTGGGGGTGATGGGGGGGGGGGTGGGGGGGGTGATGGGGGGGTGGGGGGGGGGGGGGGGGGGGGTGGGGGGGGGGGGGTGATGGGGGGGGGGTGGGGGTGATGGGGGGGGGGTGGGGGGGGGTGGGGGTGATGGGGGGGGGGGGGGGGGTGGGGGTGATGGGGGGGGGGTGATGGGGGGGGGGGGTGGGGTGGGGGGGGGGTGGGGGTGATGGGGGGGGGGGTGGGGGGCGGTGATGGGGGGTGGGGGCGGTGATGGGGGGTGGGGGCGGTGATGGGGGGTGGGGGCGGTGATGGGGGGTGGCGGCGGTGATGGGGGGTGGCGGCGGTGATGGGGGGTGGCGGCGGTGATGGGGGGTGGCGGCGGTGATGGGGGGTGGCGGCGGTGATGGGGGGTGGCGGCGGTGATGGGGGGTGGCGGCGGTGATGGGGGGTGGCGGCGGTGATGGGGGGTGGGGGTGGTGGGGGTGATGGGGGGTGGGGGTGATGGGGGGTGGGGGGGTGGGGGTGATGGGGGGTGGGGGGGTGATGGGGGGTGGGGGGGTGGGGGTGATGGGGGGTGGGGGTGATGGGGGGTGGGGGGGTGGGGGTGATGGGGGGTGGGGGGGTGGGGGGGTGGGGGTGATGGGGGGTGATGGGGGGTGGGGGTGATGGGGGGTGGGGGGGTGGGGGTGATGGGGGGTGGGGGGGGTGATGGGGGGTGGTGGGGGTGATGGGGGGTGGTGGGGGTGATGGGGGGTGGGGGTGAGGGGGGGTGGGGGTGAGGGGGGGTGGGGGTGATGGGGGGTGGGGGTGATGGGGGGTGAGGGTGATGGGGGGTAGGGGTGATGGGGGGTGGGGGTGATGGGGGGTGGGGGTGATGGGGGGTGGGGGTGATGGGGGGTGGGGGTGATGGGGGGTGGGGGTGATGGGTGGTGGGGGTGGTGGGGGTGAGGGGGGGTGGGGGTGAGGGGGGGGGGGGGTGGGGGTGAGGGGGGTGGGGGTGATGGGTGGTGGTGGGGGTGATGGGTGGTGGTGGGGGTGATGGGTGGTGGTGGGGGTGATGGGTGGTGGTGGGGGTGATGGGTGGTGGTGGGGGTGATGGGTGGTGGTGGGGGTGATGGGTGGTGGTGGGGGTGATGGGTGGGGGTGATGGGTGGTGGTGGGGGTGATGGGTGGTGGGGTGGATGGGGGGTGGGGGTGATGGGTGGTGGGGGGGTGGGGGTGATGGGGGGTGGGGGTGATGGGTGGTGGTGGTGGGGGTGATAGGTGGTGGTGGGGGTGATGGGGTGGGGGTGATGGGTGGTGGGGGGGTGGGGGTGACGGGTGGTGGGGGTGATGGGTGATGGGGGGGTGGGGTGATGGGGGGGGTGGGGTGATGGGGGGTGGGGTGATGGGGGGGGTGGTGATGGGGGGGGTGGGGTGGGGGGTGGTGGCGGTGATGGGGGGTGTGGCGGTGAGGGGGTGGTGGCGGTGTGGGGGTGGGCGGTGATGGGGGGTGGTGGCGGTGATGGGGGGTGGGGGGTG